>NC_060153.1:22078059-22128986 GCF_021292245.1 Micropterus dolomieu
ATATAGAGGCCACACCACAAGATGCAAACCACTCATCAGCAGAAAGAATCAGAAGGCCAGATTGAAATTTGCAAAGAAGTACAGAGATGAGCCGCAAAGGTTCTGGAACACAATCTTATGGACTGATGAGACGAAGATTAATCTCTACCAAAGTGATGGAAAGGCCAAAGTGTGAAGAAAGAAAGGAACTGCTTATGATCCGAAGCATACAAGCTTATCTGTGAAGTATGGTGGAGGTAATGTCACGGCTAGGGCGTGCATGGCTGCTTCTGGAAAAGGCTCAGTAATATTTATTGATGATGCAACTGATGATGGTAGCAGCAGAATGAATTCAGAAGTGTACAGAAAAAGTTTGTCTGCCAATTTACGGAGAAATGCATTGAAACTAATTGGAAGGACGTTTATCATGCAGCAGGACAATGACAAAGCACACTGCCAACAAAACAAAGGACTTCATCAGGGGAAAAAGAGGAAAGTTTTAGACTGGCCAAGTCAATCACCTGACCTTAACCCAATAGAGCATGAATTTCACCTTCTTAAGAGGAGACTGAAGGGAGAAACACCCAACAACAACCCTTTGGTGATGTTGATGGGTCGCCAAATATTAAATGTTATTTAGATAATTTGTTCCATTACTTTTGCTAATAACGGTGATATGTCCTAAGTTGTTTAACACATCTAGATGTGAATACCAGGAAATAAAAGCTGAAATTCTGAACTCTTGTCTCATACTCATCTTTTGATCTTAAACCCAAATGTCTTCAGTGAACAACAAAAACAAAGGAATTTGTTTTACTTTTGGAGGGGACTGTATAGGCTTGTGTTATGTTGGTTAGTTTTGAATCAGGATGATTAAAAGCAGATCAATACTCACTCAAAATTTGCAGGTCGATCCGAGTTAAACATGCAGTGGAACTGTTGTTAAATCTTTCCATAGCACACTGGTATCTTCCAGCATCAGCTAGGGTCAGTGTGGAAATAGTTACAGTGTGCACTCCTTGCTGTTTGTTGTCTATCAGAGAAAACCTGTCTTTTTTTTGTGCAATCTGAAGTGTAAGCTGATATCAGAGATTTGCAATGGAAGTTTTCATCTTCTCTGCAGAGGCATCTGACGTAGCTTTCTTCTGCTCTTGAATACCTGCAGTTGATGGTAACAGAGCCTCCCAAATGTGCCGTCTGACTCACTGGTGTGTTGTCACCTACAGAAGGGGTTGCAACGCAACGTCTGAAAGAGAAGGCTTTGCACTTCACAAAGCAGCATAGCATGTCTAAATAAATCTTTGTCTCCACCCCGAACCTGTCCACACCACACACCGTTGTTTTATGGACTATCATGCACACAGAATCTGTCTTTTTCAGTGGCGGATTAATTATTTAGATTTTTTACTTACAGTAAAAAGTTTTACTTAAGTGTTACAAGTGAAATATATCAAAACAAATATTGCATCAAAAGGAAAAGTAATTGTTATATAATATATATTCCATATTGTTATATAATAAAAAAAAAAATGTTATTATTAATTAAGAATTTAACACTCAAAACTTTACTTACTCTGCTTCATTGGGACTGTGTGTGTTTGGCCAGATTCTGGTTCAAATGTTGTTAAACCTGATTACATTTTTTCACTTTAAGTTTTTAAACTGGAGCCCAGCCCACTTCAAACCAGCAAGAGGACAAGAGAGAAAAACTCAAACAGAAATCTGAAAACTGTTTCAAGATGTGTGGTGTGCATGTAAAGGTTCGCACTCCATCTCTCACAACAAGAAGCCCATTAAGTAAATACATTTTCAGGGCCTTTAATGATACATTATTACCCATTAATAAGTATTGTGACACTGGTGAAGTTTGTTAAGATGGAGCTAATTTTAACCACTAAACCATCATTACAGCTGGTTAGTATAATCTATAACCCATCATATTGTATAAGCTGATCATATGATTTGTATGTAAATTCATTAAATGCGAGGCAACTACTAACTATAACTGTCAGATAAATGTTGTGGAGTAAAAAGTGCACTGGTTGTCGAGTAGTTCAAAGTAGAAAATAAAAAAATCAGTAAGTACTGTACTTGAGTAAATGTTCTTTCATTGTTGTTGTGCTTCCATGTATTTGATTTTCTAGCCATTATTTTATTTTGATGTCCAACAAACTACCATGTCTCTGTGCAAAATATTGTGCATGATGTTTTTCATCCTACTTGTACTTACAGGCAATGTTGACAGGTCCTCTTTTGTTTCCTGACACACACAGCATACTCACACCAGCTGTCACAACAAAATGCAGGGGGAAAAAATCCTTTAAAAAAGTTATTTCATCATATTGCCACCATCAACTAGTTTTTGCCAAGATGTGTTTTACTCTCATCAAAGAATTTATTACCTGTCATAAAGTAGATGATGACTTTCCATGATATCATCATTGTCTCAGTTTTTTCCAGCTTACTATAGTTTAAACCCTACTTTCACAAACATTGAGCAACATAGAGACAGAGAGAAATGGAGAGTGTTGAGCCATTCAGAGAAATTCTTCACCTGCTACATCTCACAGTCTTTTCATCTGTTTATATGTACATCAAAATATAGTTTTACTTTACAGAACAATGTCCATAATGTCCCTCTGGACTTTTTAAAATTAGACTTTGTACTAGTAGTTAGTAGACTAAATGTCAGGTTATGACATAAAAGTTGCACAAGATTACACAAGATCAGTAAGACAAACAGATAAAACAGGAAATAAAGGAAGAAACTTTGTCACCATCTTAGATAATAATCAGTATCTATGCAGAATCTCACTTTATTGAAGTAGGTGGTGGCAACACATACAACCTCCTCTCACTTACGACTGCTTTTATTTTCAGCTAACTTAACATGTTTTCATATTTGTATGAACATAAAACGAATAAATAACTAAGACATAAAGTGAACAAAGTCTCACAGACATGTGGATAACATAAATGGAAACTGCGAGGACGCTCAGCTGTCTTTCCTGTTTCCTTGTAGTGCTTTCTTTTACAATCTCACAGTACAGACATTGCACTGAAGACTGCCAGGGCAACATCATCAGCCTTCATACCTCCTTTCAGCATGCCTAAGGCACATTCACGCAGATGAGCAGGGACCCTTGCATGCGCATCTTTCTTTTGGTGTTTTTCAGAGTGAGTAGAAAGGTCTCTTTTGTGTTCTAAGTTTTTATAACTGTGACCTGGTAATTGCCTACCATCTGTATGCTGTAAGTGTCTCAACTACCATTCCACAGGTGCATGTTCATTAATTGTTTATGATTCATTGAGCAAGCATAGAAGATATTATTTACACACTTTACAATAAAGATCTGGCAAGTTATTTGGAATTTTATGGAATTGACTTTAAAATACAGTGTCCTTTTGCTGAGTTTACATTCTGTGTACTGGCACTGGGTTCTTAATTTCCAACAAATGGAAATTCACACAGCTACTACCCCAGAATCAATATGCCTCCTTCGAATACCATGCTGTCTTTGTGTCTGCTCCGGTAAAGGTCTCTGTGATTGTCATATACCTTCCACCAGGACAAATGGGTAACTTTGTGGAGGAGCTCGACACACTGCTGTTTTCAATACCAGAGCATGACTGTCCCCTACTTGTCCTCGGTGACATGAACATTCACTTAGACAATTCGAACTCAGCAGACTTCCTGTCTCTGATTGAGTCCTTTGCCCTCAGCCCCCCGACCCACAAAGCTGGCAAGGTACTTGACCTCGTTCTTGTCCGAAACTGTGCTACAGAGTGCCTAACAGTCACACCTCTACATGTGTCAGACCACTATTTCATTCAGTTCACGGTATGCCTACAGGAAAAGCCCATTGTTCCAACACCGTTGGTCTCACACCGCCGCAACCTCCACAACCTGTCTCCCGCTCATTTTGCGTCAGAGCCTGCTTGCCCAAACCAGTCCCACCCGTGGCTAACTGATACCATCTGTGGGCTCCGTACTGATCTCAGAGCTGCTGAAAGAAAATGGCGAAAAACCAAAGACCCCGCCGACCTTAAGGGCTACCAATTGTTCCTATCCTCCTTCTCAACAAGCATCAGTGCTGCCAAAACTGCATTCTATAATGACAGAATAAGCAGTGCCACTGACTCAAGGAAATTATTTTCCACTTTTAAAGCTCTACTAAATCCTCCTCCACCTCCACCACCAAACTTGTCTGCTGATACCTTTGCTGCCTTCTTCACAGGCAAAGTGGCGGCTATAACTAGCCAATTATCTGAAACACTCAAACTCAGCCATTGTAGCAGTCCTACTACATCTTTTCCTCTGCCCTCCCAGGTCAGTGGTTCTTCATTCTCCTCATTTACTCTTCTCACAGAGAGCGCGGTATCAGAACTCTTCACCCGTAACAGTCCAACTACATGGCCACTGGACCCGATACCTACGAATCTCCTCCAAGCCATATCTCCTACCGTGGTCCCGACAATCACTCATGTGATAAATACTTCTCTGGCTTCAGGAACCTTCCCGACCACTTTCAAAAGGGCTCACACCCTTGCTCAAAAAGCCCTCACTTGACCCAACTCATGTTGAGAACTATAGACCAGTGTCTCTTCTACCATTTTTATCCAAAACTATTGAACGGGCGGTATTCAAACAGGTCTCAGAATTCCTCTCAGGGAATGACCTCCTAGATCCATATCAGTCTGGTTTTAAGAATGCCCACTCTACTGAAATGGCTCTTCTGTCTGTAACAGAAGCCCTAAGGTCAGCTAAAGCTGCAGCCCAATCTTATCCTGCTTGACCAGCTGCCTTTGACACAGTCAACCACAGGATCCTGCTATCCGCCTTCTCAGCAATGGGCATCTCGAGTAAAGCACTCCTGTGGTTCGAATCCTACCTCTCTGGGCATTCCTACAATGTTTTGTGGCAAGGACAATTATCCTCCTCCCACTGCCTCTCCACAGGGGTGCCCCAAGGCTCAGTGCTAGGGTCCCTTCTCTTCTCAATTTACACCACCTCACTGGGGCCGATCATTCGCTCGCACGGCTTCTCTTATCACTGTTACGCAGACAATACACAACTCTACTTATCCTTCCCGCCAGGCGATCCCACTGTCTTGGCGTGGATCACGGACTGTCTCTCGGACATATCTGCATGGATGAAGGCTTGCCACCTGCAACTAAACCTCTCTAAGACTGAACTCTTGGTCATTCCAGCCAAGCAATCTATCCACCATAACATTAAACTACAAATTGACTCCTCAACCATCACTCCAACCAAGGTGGTGAGAAACTTGGGTGTCATGATTGACAGCTGTCCTTTTCAGACCATGTTGCTGCTGTCTCTCGGTCGTGCCGCTTTGCTCTATACAACATAAGGAAAATCAGGCCCTACCTCACTCAGTATGCCACCCAGCTTCTGGTACAGGCCATGGTTATCTCTCACATCGACTATTGCAATGCCCTCCTAGCAGGTCTTCCAGCTTGTGCGGTGAAACCCTTACAAATGGTTCAGAATGCAGCAGCACATCTGGTTTTTGATCAGCCCAAATGGACGCATGTCACTCCATTACTCAGTAACCTCCACTGGCACCCCGTGGCCTCCAGAATCAAATTGAAGTCACTAATGCTTGCATACAGAGTGACTACTGGGTCTGCACCCATCTACCTCTAGGCCGCCAAGCTCCTCCAACGAACGCCGCCTGGCTCTGCCATCCCTTCACACAAAGCAATCTCAGTCCCGGCTATTCTCATCTGTGACACCACGATGGTGGAACGAGATACCACATGCCATCAGAGCAGGGGCGTCCCTCTTTAACTTCAAGAAGCTCTTAAAAACTCATCTCTTCCGAGAACACTTCCTCTTATAACGCCTCTAACTCCTAACCTCTAACATACACTTCCTGTGCTCTTCTTCTTCTATCTCCTACAATTATCTTGTATTGATTGCACTTTTTGTTAACTCTTACTTCCTTCCCTTGGTATTTACCCCATTGATGTGATATGTACTATGAGCTCTTACTAGTATTTATTGCTGCTCTTACTAGTATGTATTGTCAGTTATAGATCTGTATTTGATGCTCTGTTTATGCTTGTATGTTGTTCCTCAAATGTAAGTCGCTTTGGATAAAAGCGTCTGCCAAATGACTAAATGTAATGTAATGTAAAAGGGCAGTATGTACATAGGACAAAAGCAAATCCTTCACAGCGTGTTCCCCTCAGACTGCACAGTGAACATCAACAGGTGAAAGACTGTCTCATGGTTGCTTAGGATATGTGACTGTAGAATAAAGAGTATGCTCTGCTGCTGGAGGATGGGTGGCACCCTGAGGCCAACTGATAGAGGAGCAGTCGCAGGCTGAGAGGACAGGAAGTGCATTCCCATCTGTTGAGTCCTTCTGAAAACTGACGCTGGCATAGAGAAGCTGGTCTGCGGGAAGGTTGACAGTGGCATAAACAGACGGCAGCGCTTCTCCTAAACTTGCCTGCTGGTTCTGCATCTGTATGTCGTCATAGTGGTGCTCTCTAATATATCCCTGCAGAGGATGAAACAGTGTTAAACAGTGTGATAGATGCAGCTGTTCTATGCAAACTCATCCTACACACACACACACCTCTGTGTTATGTCCAGTGTTTGTCTTGTCTTCTGATGATCCCCCTGTGGCACAACACACTGAGAAACAGAACATTTGAATAGATGTAAACAACAAGTTCTTCGCATCTGTCCGCATTCAAAGTTTCTCCTAACACTCAAAATCATGTGCAAGTTATGCTTTTCATTTGCATCTGAAAAATGTTTGCTTACTTAATTCAGACATTCAGCATTGAACTCACATGATCTGTTTTGTAAGTTAATATATTAACATGACTAATAAATTTAAAGTTTATTTGATAGAAATATGATGTTTTTGCCAATCGAAGGACAGTGCGAGACAAGAAGGTGTTGTGGTACTGCAGTATCTTCACCTCATCCCTTGTGTTTTCAATTGTTTCACCCTTCCCTGTGTTTCCTGTCTGTCTCTCTGTTTGTGTTTGTCTGGGCATGGCTACCCTGACTCCTGCTGCCAAGTTCCAGTTATGCACCTGATCCTCATTCCACTAATCAAGCTCCTGCAGTATATCAACCCCGGTCCTTCTCACCACTTTTTACCAGATCGTCAGTTAACCACACTTGTGGAATACTTGTCAAGGCCTACTCTCGAGTCAAGTATGATTCTTTGTGCTTTCTGTGTTCACCTCAGATTAACCCTGTGTTTCCCTGTGCTCATGATCACTTTCCCTCCAGATACCTTGCTGAACGCCACACTCCGCTCTCACCCCGCCTGGACAAACTCCCCTCCCCTCCATGCCTGCCACTCTGCTCTGCTGAAACACATCACCCAGCCTTCTGTAGCACATTTCAATAAAACTTTGAGCTGTACCGAGTCTGCCTTTGAGTCCTAAAGTTCTGACATTACGACAGAAGGTTATGTACGGTTAACTACCAATACATCTAAAATTGTGTGTGTATGTATGGGTGTTAACAAGTTTCATTTGCCATAAGTCCATCCCTCACCTTTTGTCCTGGGGGATTTGTGTCTGTACAGTACAATAACAAGTATCAGAAACAATGCCGAACACACTACTCCCCCGGCAATCATACCTGCAAACAAGAGGCAACAGTTGAAACTGCTGAAGGATACATGCAGTTCATTGTTTATTTTCGTCAGGATTCATACATAAAGGAGAGGTTTGTCAGTGTGTGTGTTTGTGCAGTAGAAGTGTTAGTATATTTAAGTTGAAAAGCAGCTCTGTGTTGTCAGGTAGCAGTAATCAAAGTGATAAGGTCACCTATGATCGGATCATTCTTTGTGTTTGGCGATGAAGTAGATGTAGTCATTGATTGTGGTGTTGCCTCTGCGACTGTGTGGGTAAAAAGCCAGAAGAGATGTGGTGAAAAGGCATGTGAAATTATTGCATGCAAAAAAGACCAGTTAAAAGGGAGCTCATTTTAACAAGTAGTTTATAAGCATGCATGAAATTCTGTAATTCTATAAACTGTTGTATGTCAAATCTTAATTTGAAAGCTAACTACTAACTGTAGTTGTCAATACATGTAGTGGAGTAGAAGAAAAGAAAATGGAAATACTCAAGTAAAGTACAGCAATCTCAAAATGTTACTTCAGCAGATAAGGCCAGATACATAACTTGAGTAAATGTACTTGGTTACATTACTTCCACTACTGGAAATAGTTACATTGCTTTTCTAATTTCAGCCATGTTCTTTCCCACTTTCAATTTGCCATTTCAAAATGGCTTTATTGGCACAAAAGAATAATGCTCATAGCATAATACATTAAAAGAAAACAATAATAACATTTTTGTCATTTTCTATAGTATGATGGTTTTTTTGTGTATTTGTGTTCCACTGGTTGTCCTCAAGTTATGGCATGCAAGTGTATATTTAGCTGAAACCAGCGAGAGGACCAGAGAGAAAAACACACAGAAATCATAAAACTGTTCTAAATGTTCTTGTTAGACTTTAGTGTGTACACATTAATAAGTATTGTGACAGTTGTGAAGTTTGTTAAGATGGAGCTAATTTTAACCACTGAACAGTCATTACAGCTGGTTTAATCTATAACTCATCATATTTCATTATATTGTATAAGCTGATCACATGATTTGTATGTAAGTTCATTAACTGCAAAGCAACTAGTAACTATAACTGTCAGATAAATGTTGTGAAGTAAAATGTCTAATGGTAGTCAGGTAGTTTAAAGTCTAAAATAAAGAAATTAAATTACCTCAATAACTACAGTACTAGCCACATATATGATTTTCTAGTCATTCAACTACCATGTCTCTTTGCAACAATATTTTGCATGATGTTTTACATCCTACTTGTACTTACAGGCAATGTTGACAGGTCCTCCTTTGTTTCCTGACACACACAGTATACTCACACTAGCTGTCACAAAAAATATAAGAAAAGAATGATTTCATCATTATTTCAGCATCAACAAGTTTTTGCCAAAATATTTTTCACAGTCATAAGAAAATATAATTACCTGTCATTAAGTAGATGATGACTTTTCGTGATATTGTCATTGTCTCGGTGTAATTTATTCCAGATAACTATAGTTTAAATCCTACTTTATCAAATATTGAGCTAAATTTCTGTTCTGTTGTTCGTTATGACAGCAGTGTCTCTACTTTGATCCTTCTGTTTTACAGTTCCTGTCACACCTTCTGTTTCTCTGTGCAAAATAGGAGTGTGCCAGCATCTCTTGTCCAGCACATAACTTGAAACATTTGCATTTCAGAAAGAGGATGTTGTTGTTTTGTTATGCAGCGAGAGTGAAACAAAGAGACAAATGGAGAGTGTTATTCAGAGAAATTCTTCACCTGCTGCATCTCACAGTCTCTTCATCTGTTTATAAGTAGGGGAGACCGGGTATGGTTGTAACATGGGGAGAGTTGTAACAACACCAATTCCACCAATTAGAGATAAGATAGGAGATTTGTGATCATTTTAGTATTTACTTACTTCCTCTCAGATCAACCAAGCTGTTTGTCAAGTCTGGAAACAGGTACATTCAAAATATATAGAGAAAAGTAGTAGGGCTGACCCCAAATAGTCAAAGATTCAATGCTTTGATGGGCGGAGCCTGATTCGACTGTCAATCTCACAGTCGACCCTTCGCAGCGAAACAAGGATCATGCCATTTTGGCTATATGGGAGTGCTCAACGTCTGATTTTACATAAAACAACCAGATTTGTTCCAATAAGTTAATATATAGCCAGTTACAACATACATTTCAACGTTTAATGCTATAAATCAACATTTAAAAAGAATAAAACTTTCATTAAGTGTTTTTAAAGTGTGGGAATAAATCCAAAATTGTAATCCGAACCCTGAGTCGTCAGTGCGCATGTATAGGCATAGCATGTATGTGTGTAGTGGCAGAAGAAACGGAGCCCCAGCTTCACTGGTGTGCCGAGTTGTCCGCACCTCGCGGGACTTTTGGGTAATTTATCACCGTTGATGAACCACACAAAGAATATTTTATCATTTTTAAACAGCCGGTTACCTGAAATAGACTCGCTAGGAACCGCGATGTGCATGCAGTTGTTGGCAGCACGGCATGCATGCAAAACTCTGCACGAGACCGGTGAATGGTAGGCGAGAGAGAGAGAGAGAGATAGAGAGAAAAGGGTCAACAAAAAGCCTCTGTTTAGCTGGAAAATTACAGTGTCAGTTGAATGAATAGAGACTGCAGCTCTGCAGCTTCTCAAGATTAAAGCAGCCACCATGCCCCCCCCCGCTCGCAATCGCCGTGCACAAAACACTCACATGATTTGACTACTGGTTTAGTATCTATATGATTACAGGTAAAATTGTTTGACTTATATTAGATTGAAATGTAGCTTCTTTGGCAACATGTGATGCATTTTTTCCTTTTTAATTTCTAAACAGTATGCTAATACAGCTAGCTAAACATTGTCTGACAGTGGTGGGGAGGGTTGAAACCACAACCATCCACTTTACATACAACTGGGGACTTTTAATATTTTATAGAGTACCCTTTGAAGTCTGGCCCACCAAGCCTGCACTCCAGGGTTACCAGCATTCATTTGTCAGCACTGTAACCAGTAATTCCCATTCACATGTGGTTCACATGTTGGTGTCTGTATTGCCACTCGACCTTTTCTGTACTCTGTCTCCACCGGTGGAGAGAGCAGAGAAGCGTACGCGCAGCTTGTGAGAAGTGCGGGTGTGCAAGAAAAAGTTCCAGTATGCCAAAGAGTAAAATATAGAAGTGCTGGGACTGCGTTCCGATGAGTACCGGCCCACAACAGTGAGAAACTTTGTCACCTTTTAGATATCAATCACTATCCATGCAGAACCTCACTTTATTAAAGTGGGTGTAACATTGGCAACACGTACTATGTTTATAATATGGAAAGTTAAGTTGTTGTGGTGGCAGCCCGGCTGACGGTGAGTGTCCTGGTTTTTTCTCCTTTTTTATCAGTTTTTCTGCTTTTTTCCTTGGTTTCCTGTTCTCTGCCTGCCTCCCTGTGTTTTCTCCCCTGTGTGCTCTCTCTCTCCCTCTGCTCCTGAGCCCAGCCAACTACCTGCACCTGCATCTCATCAGCCACCTCGTCAGCCTGCCACACCTGCCAATAATCACCTCATGACTGCCTGTATTTCAACCTCGGTTCTCCACACCATCCTCACTTGATCGTCGTTGCTCCATACCTGGTGCCACTTCTGTGTTCAGGCTTCCATGTTTCTTGCTTTTTCCTCATTAACCCTGTGCCTTGTCGCTGTCTTCCCTAACCTTGTCTCTCTGTCTGTTTCCCTCCCAGGTACACTCACCCTCGCCCTCCGTTCGGCTGGGCTCATCCACTGGCCCACTCCTCCTCGGACTTCCCTCACGGCGTCCTCCCTGTTTCCCCGCCTCTCCTCGCTTCATCGGCCCCTGTGTTCCCCGGCTCCCTGGTCCCCTGACTCCTTGGTTCCCCGTGCCTGTACTTCCCCGACGTCCTCCTCTCCCTCCACTCCAGTCCCTCTCACCCTTTTTCCCTAAATAAACCCTCAGAGTGCTGCATTTGGGTCCTCTCTGTCCACACACACCACACCTCGTAACATAAGTTCTTCAATGTGGAGAGCACAGGATGTTTTTCATAGTTAAATGACAGTGGTGGAAATTAAGGCTAGAGTGGCATCAAAATGAGATGACGTTTATTCTAAGTTTAGTAGTCTATTAAATCATAACGTAACTAGTAATATTAGATTATATCAAATTAATTCAGGTCCATAAAATGTAACTTTTACAACTTCACCCCCATTTTTTAGCCTATATTTGTTCGCATTGTGGCTTTATTAGAAGTAGTATTAGTAAGGCCCCCAGGTGAAGTCAGTCAACCTCTAAACTTATAGTTTAACAAATACTATTACTAACATAATAATATTTAATGTCTCATGTCAACTCAGATGTTTGATTTGAATGTGAGTTTGAGAGTGTTACCACATAGATGATTAAAACAACCATTTACCATAACATATATTATAAAGTTGAAATAGACTATTTCAATTTTGAGAGAAAATTTAACGCATTCTCATACAACTGAAAAATAGAATTTGTAAGAAATAAAACGTGCTCTTGTTCCATACACTCAGCCTTGGTTTGTCTAGTATGACTGACATTTTCATGTGTAGGCTATATACACTATTACTGTATCATCTACGTACATTTGAATGCTAGATTCAAAACATGCTGAAAGCACATCATTGAATACGTTTACATGCAGACTAGTTTTTCAGTATTATTCTGAACATGAATTTGAAAGGGTCATATAAATAGCCTATCCCATTTGGATAATCTGAATCAGGCTTGTTTGTAATGTAGCATATTCTAACTAAGACATGTGGGATATGCCGACATTATTGGGGTTTTAGGAGGATTCTTTGGACATGAATGCAGCGCATGCAGAATGTTCACCTTTTTTTATACAGTCTATGGTCTTACCGCAGTTTGCAATACATGTGCCTGTTTACAGTCAGTTCTGTGAATTGTAAACCAACTAGCCAAACATTTTGCATGGCTGTAGTAAAGATATGCCCAAAAGAAAAGACCACATTTCTGGTTGGAAGGAGAAACACACATACTTTTAAATATCATGAAAGACTTGGATGTCAACAGATTTTTGGATACGTGCAAATACTGAAACGAGAAGGTAGCCACAGTAGTGGCTGTGTTTGCATGGTGGCACAGTCAACAGAGCCCTGCGGCAAACAACCTTTAAACTGTCATCACAGTGGACATTAGTTATTTATAGGATGAATTAGATCTATTGTACTTTCTAAACAGGGTGGAGAAAGAGTGTAGCACAGCTACATGTGACACAGTGGAAGGATTTATATTTAAAATGCTCCAAGCTATGAAATGTAAATTTTATTTCCACACGTAAAAACAAGTCGATGTAAGTGATACAATAACATTATAAAAACAAGATGTGACCATATTTATCAAACTCCAGGGATGAGTCATTGACAACTTATAAACAGAAACAAATGAGTATGTAAAACAAACACCAGCTATGTTTTTGGGTGTCTGATGGTGGCATACACCTCAGAGGGTTGAGCAGTTGATCTGATCTGTCTCTGGGGCTGGGTGGCTGCCTTTGTGTTAAAACAGACCGTGGAGTAGAGTAGATGGACATCCTCACTGATGTGTTGCTCTCCAGCCTCTGTGGAGGGGCTGCTGACGCTGCAGGTGTTCTCCTTGTGTTGACTCATTATCTGTGCAGAAGCATCGTCCTGCAGACAGTAACTGATTGAGTTGTTGAACACCGGATTAGCTATCTGAGTCTGGATTGGGACTGGATGACAAATCGATATATGGGCATCTGGACCTCTGCGACTGGTTACTGCTACGTACATGCTGTCAAATGAACTGGTGTTGACTGATGGGTCCAGTTCTCGCAGCTGAACCCGGCTGTGATTCTCCTCGTATATGTTGTTGAGCTGCTGGAGGACATTCACTGTGTTGAATAAAGGCCTTGTAAACTAAAACATAATATTCACAGAAACACACAGAAAGACTTCTCACCATACTGTCTGTGTTGATCAGTGGGCCTACTGCACGTCCAAACTCTGCTGGGACTAATACACAATGAGCATTAGACTGTACAAACCATAACCAGGAAAAATGTTTATGGACGATGTTTTGAATGTTAGAGAAGCATTGGGTAAATAATAATGTTGCAGGGACATACAAGTTAAATTGAGATCACAAAGCTACCTCTTGCTTCATTGTGTCTGTGTTTCCTGAGTGTACAAAACAAAACCACCAACAGACTCAGCAGCAGCAGCCACAGTCACAGCCAGGTACCGCTCCTTTCCTGCCAGAGGTGGTGACTCTAGAGTGATGAGAAATACCACATTTAACATACATTTAAAGGCCAGGGCAACCGGGGTTTGAACCCACGATCTTCCTGCTGTAAGGCCACAGCGCTATCTACCGTTAAATTTATCATTCCTGCCAAATCCTACATTAATATAATCTTAAGAAATACATTTAGTATTTAAACAACAATCTAGATGATTCTGCCTGCACCATTGATTTTTTACAAACCTGCCAAATGCTAACCCCTGAAAATGAAACATGCTGACATTGCATTCAGCCACTATGCTGCACACAGATGGAAATTACGTCCTGATGACTTAAAACCTACGTTAACTGGGATTCATAAATTTATGTTTTTAGATTTCCATATTATTCATATTTAGATGTTTTATATATTGCAGTTTTTCTCTTTGTGTGTTTGTTGTTTTAAATGTTGTTTTTATGTATTTATTATATAATATGTATGTATTTTATATAATAATATATATACTTATATAAAGCACTTTAATTTCCTGTGTTTAGATGTAGAAATGAACTTGCCTTGCCCATCATAAAGTGGGACTATTTCAATAACATGCATGTGAGATTGTTTCAGGTTTTTCCTGAATAAATTGTTGTGTATGAGGTGTTACCTGTATGCACATCTTCAGGTGGTGTGGACCACAGTGTTGTACTACTGGCACTCTCTGTCACTGAGTTAAAGAAACCACCAGAAAACAGACTGACAATCAGCATCTCTGTTTAAGCAAATAGCGTGTGAGGATGTGAATCAAGCTCTAAAAGATGTTCCTGAACACAATATATTGCACATAGTTCAAATAACCTGTAGGTGATTGTTGCTGGTTTCTGGTGATGGCTTGAACTGTGGTGGAAAAAGAAGGTTTCAAGATGAGTGCTGGAGGACTGAAAGGTGCAGGAGCTGTCAAAGAACAACAAGAGGTGTTCAGGAAGGAAGAATGAATACAGCTGCAGTAATACGTAATCTAACTTTGACATACCTGCATTGACTGTGAGCTTGATTTCTGTTTTAGGATCAAAATAGTTTGTATCTATTTCACACCAGTACGTCCCACCATCATTCAGGTTCAGGTTATAGATGGTCACATGCAGGATCCTTCTTTTAGTATCATCCCAGAGATAATATTTCCCTTCATGTGTCCTCTCTTCTGAATTTTTACCAGAGGTCTTAATCAGAATTGTTCTTTTACCATAAATGCCCTTAGAGAAATATTTCGGATATGTTTCATACCCAGAGTCATATTGGCAGAGGATGTTAACTAGCCCTCCCTCCTGGGCTGATGCATGTATCTTTGATTGTTGGCATCTGACTGCTGCCAAAGAAAAATAAACAGCAGTTATTTTTTGTAATGGCAAAATGGCCACAAAAAATTTGCTTCAGCTGTTTTTCATCCTTTAACTGGATGTCTTCAAAGATTTGATGTTCAGCCATTTATTATATTGAAAATGGCTCAGAAAAGCAAAAGTTCTCAGCAGTATAATAAAATATATCAACACTGTAAGGGGATCATTTTAAAATTGCAGCTCACCAGAGAACAGCCAGATGCTGAGAAGAAGCATTTTCCTCATTGTGATCTTTGTCAAATTCTCTCTCACCTTTTGTTTCCCTTAGCTTCTACCAGTTTCTCTGCCCTTCACCAACTCTCAGACCACTTCTTAAATTCAGTCGAAGTCTTTCATCCTGCTCAAGAAACAGTACTGGAGCCCCACAATGAACAAGGAGGTGTTGAGGGTGATCATGAGTTGGTGATGTAGGTGTGAAGCGTGTCCACTACAGCCTCTTCCTTTGCTAACATCTCTTTTTCCGTTGTCATACAAGCCGAGCGTGTGTGTGTGTGTGTGTGTGTGTGTGTGTGTGTGTGTGTGTGTGTGTGTGTGTGTGAGTGAATGTGTTTTTTTCCACAGTCAACCACAAACAGACACTCACAGAAAATACAAAAATTTGCAGAGAACAAAATCCACACATTGATTTTACAATATTTTATTAGGGTAAAATCTTTTTTTTTAATTAGTATTTTAATCATTTTAAAAGTAAATAAATTCAGAATTATTAAAATAAATATTCATTCAGCCTTAAAACAGAACTGTATCTCAGCGGTGCGTACTGGCTGTTTAGCAAAGCACAAATTCTTAGGAAGATACTGTAGGCTACTCAACTGTAAAGATGGCAGCACTGAGTTCAGACATCGCAATAGACTGTTGATTCATCTGTCAAAATGTGTTTAATGCTGGCATACGTAGCTGATGCAGTGCGAGGTGTGACTGAGGTGCAGTCGGTGTGTTTGTTGAAGCTAACAGTGGAGTAGAAGAGACTGTCTGGTTGGATCTGAGGCTCTGATGAAACAGTGACATTGGAGTAAATATTGTCTGCATGATCTCTGCTGGTATCTTGATGCTGAACGGACGACGATCTGAAGATGTCGTCAGTCGTGCCATCTGTTTCTTGGTCCTCATTGGCTGTTGAAGAGGAAGTAGTGATGTGGTGTGCACCTTGTTTCTGACTGGATAGTGATGCATAAACAGTGTCCTTTCCTGTATGGAGAGTAATGATACATTTACAACGTTTTAAATCCCTGTGAAATGAAACTACATCTTTACTTTTACTTCTTTTTGGGCCATACGGCTGCATCCTTCGCCAACATTTTGTTTCAACAGGCAAAACATCGAACTAGAAAATTACTGAAGACATTTTAAGTCAAGTTTATTTGTAGAGCCCAAAATCACAAATTAGTCTCCAGGGGCTTTACAATCTGTATAAAATGGAAAAGCATGTCCCTCTTCTTGCTCTCACACAGGAACTACCACTATTAAAGTGCTAAAATGTTACATTTTGAAATGTGCTAATTATTAGGCCTGTTGTAGATGGTTGCAAAGAAGTTGCAAAGATGTTAAATGAGTTTCCAATGTGGCAGCTATAGAGCAGTTGCTTGGGCTTTATTAGGTGGTTTCCGTGTTCAGAGTGGTTTCTATGTGGTAGCTCTGTGGTAGCAAACTTGTTTCGAAAGTGATAACTATGGTTTCAAGGTTAGGTGGTTGCGTGGATGTATTCAGAGAGTAACTGTAGCTATGGCACCACCACTCAGCTTCGTTGCCCAGTGGCCACCATTGGTAACCATGGGTCCCCTGCCACCCAAAAAGGGCACCATTTTAAAAGGACATCTGTAAAACTCTTGACAGTAAACCTGAGACTTTTTTTGGCTAAAGCACTGGGCCAGCAATTTTCACAAGGTCGTTGCTGGATGTGTGGGATAGCTGTTGATGTGAATCTGGGTGTTTTCCATTATCTGTGTTTCAAACTGCCATCGTATTCTGAAAATATTATTATATGAGTCTGTGATTTATATACCAGAAGATGTTGTGATGTCTCTGTTTCGATGTCTGAAGAATATTAGAAGGACAATCGCCAGAGTCAGCACAACTACCCCAAGCCCTGCTCCGACATACACCAGCTTTTCTGAAAAAGATACAACATGACGTGATGATGTATATATCATACATATACATACATATATACATATACATATCACCATACAACCATACAGTTTCTTACTAGAGGATAAAGCATATGTTGCCTCATCGGGTTTTCCTGAAAGAAAAAAGAAACAAAATTAAAAATTATCTTAATTTCGTTCCTTGTTCTCAGTTACTGTTTATCTGCTGCGTTAGTGTCTGGTTTCTTTCCTGTAATGTCTGTCTGTTGTGGAAAAGAGAAGATCGGTTTGAGACAGACAGTGTTGTGAAATATTGGTCACATTTAAGTGAATGGAACCGAAATCTTTCTCTCTTAAGTGGTGAAAAATAACAATGTCATAATACACATTCATATACAGTGCTAAATCAACTCACCCATTATGACTGTGAGGTCTACCATATTGTACGTGTCGACACCAATTCTCTCTATTCCACACCAGTAGGTTCCTGAGTCCTTCTGCGTCAGATGAAAGATGGTCACCTTGAACGTGTTTCCTTCATCTAAAATACTGTATTTGTCATTTGAACCTTTCTCCTTTTTTCTGCTACTTATTAGGATGTCTGCATCTTGACATGCTCCCTTGCAGAAATATTTGATGTTGGAAAATGCGTTGACGTGAGTGCATTTTATTGTGATGTCCTTTCCCAATTCTCCTATTACCGACACAGTTTCTGTCTCCCGCAACCCTGCGCAAAACAAACAAAGGTCATACTGTGTGACAGCAAACAGCTGTTGACCTCACTAGTTACACGGTCTCATTTGTAAAGTTTATACCAACCTGATAGACTTATCCTGTTCTTTGGTGGAGGTGGCACAATGAATAAGACACATGCCTTTGGTGTGAGAAACCCAGGTTCAATCCCCCACTATGACCCATCCACCATTGTGTCCCTGAGCAAGACACTGACCTAATTGCTCAAGAGGTGTGCAACCTCTGACATATATAGCAAGTCAGCTAAATGTGAATGTAATTCTTTAAAGCAGTGGCTCACAAACTTTTACGGCTCCGGACCCTTTTGATTTCTGGTCCCTGACAGAGACTGCACATGTCTGCGAGTTGTTGGCAGTTTGTTCTGTTTTTATTGTGTCATTTCAATAATTTTCAGAGGTCTATAGAAAAGTTAAAACTAGGCAGTACTTCACAAGAAAACAAGCGGATATTAGAGTCTGTAAAAATAACCCAAATTTTGTGTGAGCACATTTTGTTTGTTTTAAACCCTGTCAATCTGAGAAAACGCACAGCCACAAAAACACCAAACATTCAGATAGAGGAAGAGAGACAAAGAGACAAAAGAATTCATCCCGGGAAACTTACCTCCCAGAAGAAAGACCAAAATTAGGAATATCATCTCCCTGATACTGATACGATATGTACGTCTGGCTTTCCTTTGCCTTTTCTTATCTCAGCCTGATGTCAAGTCTTAATAATTATCTTAAAATAAATGACAGCTCTGCACTTGTCATAGGTTCCTCTTTGTTGTTGCACTTCCTCTGACTACATGACCGTCTGAAACCATGTAAACCACGTGGGAAGCATCAAAACACCCTCCCATCTTTTGCCTGTCACACAGTGAATGTTCAAGATCAATCAGGCCAGTAAATAATTAACACAAGGACACCCTCAGATATTACCACTTGGTTTATTTAGTTGAAATGTATCATAAATTATAGTTGGACAGTGCTTAAAACATACAGTGAGTTGAGTTGAGTTGAGTTGAGTTGAGACTCGTGCTGAGACTGTAATATCTTTTAATCAGTCTTTTCTTTTGCTCATGCCATCCACAATGATGCATTTTCTTCTAGAAATAACAAAACAAAGCAAAAACTAACAATATTGCTACTTGATTTACTTGACTCCCGAAATGTTATGTCTTTTGAATTGACCACCATCCCTTGACTTTTTGTTTCATACATACACAGTAAAGTTTATACAACAACAACAGCAACAACCTGGGTTTTATTGTTGGTGTTTTGGCCATCATTCCTTTTAGTATAAATAACACATTACTCACCAAGTTAATTGGTGAAAAAATAAAAGTTAACAATAAAGGTAAGAGTCATTCACGAAATGGGTGCCATTTCCACTTTATAATTTTCCAAATTCTCAACAAGAGCAAACTTTTTTTTTTTACTTACAACTTATTAAGATATGATAAACCCCCCAGAAAATATATTTTCCCACCTCATGCACAAAATCCTTATTAATATTATCCTTTTTATTCAAACATGGGAGCCATTCTTGTACCACCCCGTCACGGACAATATGTACGCTCTCTGAGTAGTAATGCAAGCAATACATTTTTAAAATGTAATGTTTTCCTACTAGTAAAATGTCCTTTTGTTGGAAACCATCAATACAAAGTATGTAATTTTATAATTTTTTTAATTCTTAGATTTTCCAACTAAAATTTGAATTCAACATGTCAGTGGCCTCATTGTTTGTACAAAAAAATTCTAATTCACTTAAAAATGTCTAATAAAAGTTTAAGGATTTTTTTTGATTAGTCCACAAACCAAGAATTTTATTTAACATTAATTTATAGAACATTTCTCTTCCTTTCCATCATTTTTTAACAATATGACCCTGTGACAGGGTGATACGGACAAACTGTTTCTCTGTTTGTTTTAGCCTTCATCTAAAACTTTTGTTAATTTTGGATATAAATGTAGACTTACTGTGACTTAATGATAGGCCAAAACAAAGTTGCTGTTATTGTGAAAATGTCAGAGTCTACTGATATTACAGATTTATTAAAAGATCAGTATGTTTGGCTTAATGTGATGCAAAGACACCTCCTCCCTCACAGCAGCTGTTTTAAAAGAGAGCTATTATCTCTACTATAATCTTAGGTGCATCTCAGAAAATTAGAATATCGTGAAAAAGGAAGAATTGTTTTCCCGTAATTTAAGCCAAAATGTGAAACTTTGACATATTCTAGATTCTAGACATGTAAAGCTTTATGCTTTATTTTCCAGCAGAATGTGCCACCTGCCCACAGGGCCAAAACCACAAGGTTTGCTGACCATGGTATTGCTGTGCTTGATTGGCAAGCCAACTGACCTGAACCCCTTAGAGAGTCTATGGTGTATTGTTAAGAGTAAAATAAGAAACACCAGACCCAACAATACAGACAAGCTGCAGGCCACTATCAAAGCAACCTGGGCTTCCATAACATTTCAGCAGTGCTGAGGCTGATTGCCTGGCTGATTGCCTCCATACCACGCCGCACTGATGTAGTAATTCAGGGTCAAGGACCCCAGACCAAGTACTGAGTGCATAAAACATCTTTCCCAACTTTTCAACTTTTCAAGAGGCTGAAATTTCTGTATTATAAATTATTTATTTTAATATTCTAATATTTTGAGATGCACATGTAATCAATTATAACAATCATTACAACAAGAAGCAGAACCACGCCGTCACAATAAAACTTGTGATGGGGTGGTAAGTGACAGGGTGGTAAATTTCTTCCTAAAATGGCTGCAGTTCTCCATGTGGTCAAATTCCTGACCTGGCACACATGTATTCAATGTGAAATATTATTTTCTTTGCATTAATAGTGTAAAGATATAAATAAAATGTTTTTCCAATCTATCTTGCGTGACATGGTGGGGTTGAGCTTGACAGATCCTGTCTAACAATAGACTGTGTCTAACATAAAAAATGAACAAATAAACAATGTAAGTTAATGTCAGTACATGCCTGCCTTTGTTCTAGGTGGCTCCAAAAGCTCAGATGATGTCACGTCAGCTTTGTGATGTTAGTTAAAGCAACAGTACCTTTTTTAATCACATAACAAGTTAGTGACGGGGTGGTAAGTTAATCTGAGGGACGAACACAAATGATAAAATATTTTCAAATTTAAAAAAAATTATATGTATATATCTTATGTAAACAGGGACACAATTATAATCCTGAAAATAATCATGGTTTGAAAAAATTTTAGATGAAAATGCGGACATGTGAAATTGGCCATGTACTAATGAAAACTATTAAAATTAGTATGTTACTCTTTAGGAATAGTATTTTTATTATATATCATGCTAACTAGAACACTTGAATTAACAGCTTTAAGCTTTGGAAACACACTTTGGGATATTTTTTGTAATTTATGCATCTCGTGTCAAACATTGCGGACCCAAATGGCAACTATTTCAGAGAATGACTCAAAAACAGTCTATGTAGTGAAGTAAAGTAATGTTCCCAGATCTCAGCAATTACTTTTGTGAGTGTAAGGTTATAGTAACTGCAAGAAATGATCAGCCAAGCTTAGAAAATAAGTTGTATTTTAACCTGGAATTATCCTTAATCAGTTAATCTGCTCTTCGACTCCCAGAGGTCCATCTTTAGGCCCGCTGTTTCCATGAAGGCTGTGATAGACATGCTCCTCTAACCGCCTGGGATCCAGATGCTGGTACCGGCAGATGTGCCCTGGTACATCCACATCAGCATATTCATCGAGGCCGAGAGTGACAGTGGACTCCCGGTGCTTTGATGTGAAGTGGGAGCAGAGGTCAGGTGGTGGCAGTGGTAGAGCTGAAAGATCAGCGCAGTCTGGAGCCGAGCAGCTACAGCCGAGTTCAGGTTCAGTTCTTACACCGGGCATCATTGTCTCATAGTCTGATGATATCTGTGGGATGAACAGAATGAATTTACTGGACAATATTTTCAGTGAGCAGCCATGCTAGTGTTAGGCTGCACTTAGGCACAGCTGAGCTTTGAGCTAAATGCTAATGTTCAACATGCTCACAGTGACAATGCTAACATGCTGATGTTCAGCAAGTATAAGTGTTTACGATATTACATATTACACTATGGCATCAAAGGAGATACCACGTGGGGACTGCAGAAACTGTGATTGATGCTTTGTTATGAGTTTGTTTTGAGAGTGAGGATAACATTAAGGAAGTTAAAGGCTTTCAGTAGTCTTTTCCTTTCAGTAACAAACATTTAACATAGCAAATGCAAAACAAATCTGCAGCTCACCACGATCACCACTTTGTATGAATGAATGAACAGAAACACAGCAATAACAGTAGAAACGATGAAATATTGTTATCTGGATTAGTTGTAACTCCATGTCTGTAAATCTGTGTGTGTAGCCCACAGTTGCCCTGAATCACATAGTAAATGAAAGTCTATTGTTACGGAAAGGATTTCAATCCCATATATCCCCATAAGAACTTGTGTTGACTATATCCTAACACTTGATAATTAGCACTAAATGTTAGTAGCCTACAGCTGAGGTCATTTGATGGTGGCGCAAGATGAAAAGTCAAGTGACTAACTGCACTATTCATCCTGAGGGCGACATGAACGTCTGTACCAAATTTCATGACAATCCATCCCTTAGTTGCTGAGATATTTCAGTCTGGACAAAAGTGGTGGACCAGCCAGCCTTGCCAACCCAAGAGCCATGCTGCTAGCGTGGCTAAAAGTTTCTGTCATGGACAAACCTCTCTACTGTGGCGTGGAGCTGGTCTTCTTTGTTTGACAGCCAGCAGAAGACAAAGTGTGAACAGACACACACACAGTATCGCTGCCATGCACATCACTGCTGTCAAGTACAGCGGCAGGTGGAGCTCTGCAGGAGAGAACAACAACTGAAGTTACCTGGCAGGGGATTGAATTACACGCACATAAAATCATGAATATTGTGAAAAAGATGGGCACACAAACACACACACACACATCACTTACTGTCTATTGTGAGATCTCTTGGAAAGACGGGTGATTCACTTACTGGAAAGCACAAATGCAAAAAAGCCAAAGAATTTATATATAAAAGTACAAAAGTAAAATAAAAACACACTGAGCCACTGTGTCTGATGTACTGTGTAGTTACACATATCTTACAGTAATATGTGAGATTTCTTGCAGGGTTCACTGTTGTTGAAGAATAGGAAAAAGACAATTAGTTTCCAAAAGTATACAAATGTGCAGTTGTAATAACCTAAGCATTTTTATAGCAAAAGAAACTCCTGAAAAGAGGAACATGTGTGGGAAAGTTAACACTACTTAGTTCTCATTATAGAAAGAGGGGCCTGACAGCTTTAGATCTAAATGACCAGGTGGACAAAAACTATACAGTAACTGACTTGTAATCCACCTATTTAGCTGTAAGCTACTAACCACAAACCTGATTTTATTATAAGCATATGAACGTCATGTGCATGACAGAATACCACGTATACGTAGTTAACATGTTGATCCTGTGCCATGACACACGTACCTCGGGAAACATTCAGTAGTATGAAACTGATATAATCAGGGTCATGGCTGACATCCACCCCACACCGGTATGTCCCGCTGTCCGATGAGAAGAGTTTGTCCACCCTGACGATGAAGAAGGCCCCGGAGGTGTTGTCGAACAGAGAGAAACGTCCCTTTGTCTCCCACTGATTTTGTTTGTCTGTCCGTATCAGGGTATTGGAGGACACATTGCCGTCATTGTCACGGCAGAAGTACTTATGATAGTGCACCCAGCCATCTGGATATACACATCTGAAGTCAAATCTCTGACCTTCGACACCGGTAACAGCTGTGGTTCTGACACTGATCAGAGCTACCAGTTAGAATAAGCTGTGTTAGTCTCAAAATCATGTAACCATGTGTTTTAATAAACAGTTTATCTCAAATGAAGTCTTTTAAATCAGCATTAAAAGTCTAAATGCATAGCATGCAGCCCACCTTGGATTTGTAGTATAGTAATGATGACTGTTGTAGTTGTTCTCCATGAGATCCAGGTTGCTCCCATCTCTCCCAGTTTATTTTCAGTCCACACACTCTTCTTTCCAAGCTGTATAATGAGGCAGACACCTGGACTAAAGATCACGTATGAGTGTTCTGGTGCTTTCATGTCCATGTGTTAAAACCTCTTCCTCTTTCACTGATCAGACCACTTCACACAAAACCTTCAGCCTACAAGAGTGAATTCACGGCAGCTTGTGGGAATCAAAAAACCTTTCAGTGTCCTCATAGCATATTTTTTACTGCAAAATAGAGTTTAATTTGCCACATCCTTCAAGTCAATTCTATCCTCCCCTGTAATCTACTTGAGTTATCTTGAGTTTCCTTTTGCCAAAATTTATGTTATTACTGATCTATAAAGCATTAACAAATAATTTATAAACAGTTGAAGCAGCACCAGTCAATATTTTTTTATTAACAATGGATCAAATGACTACGAGGTGAATCGGATGCTCGTAGTCACAAATCCACAGAGATTTATCACCAGACTGCAGTTATGAGGTTTATGGAGCATTTTATCTTCTTTCAGCCAATTGTTTTGGTTATTAAGACCCACAACTGTTTTCAATTACTCTTGTTTTCAGCAGCAGCAGGGTTACTACGTTTAAACCTAAAATAAACCAACTGTAGACTGAATGAAAAAAGTGGGCATATTCGCCGTGACGTCACCCATTTGTTTGTGGACCACTGTTACTCACATAATCACTTCCTCTTTAGTGGTTTTGCCTACAAAATAAAAACACTAGAAGCTTATGTTTATTGTAATGGTTTATTTGTTGTTGAACTGAGCTTTGAGAAATTCTGAACGACATTGAAAAGAGTCTGTAGCCAGCTTGACACACCTCTGAAAGAGCCATCAGAAAACGTGATTCCCCTAAATGTCCTGTGCCTGGAGATACTGGGGAAATGAAAAAGCACTCTTAGGTTGATGGATGCGGATCAAAAACTGAAACACAAACACTGCAGCATATGCCGCAATGTAAGCCGAAAAACAGTTGCTGCAGAATCCATTTGTTGAAGAGAGAGAGGAAACAAACTGTCTCCAAGTGGGATCAAACACACAACCCACTTGGTGCAAGTCATGTGCTTTACTAACTGAACTAACTGAACACCTTGTTGATAGAAGTCAATATTACATCTTATATTCTCATCCACCATCTAATGGTTAAAAATATTGCTCTGATGCAAAACCTATTTGCCGACCCCTGCTGTGTATTATTACTACTACTTCTTTGAACGTACGTATTCAACGTAGTGATGAGTGTCTGAAGTAGAACAAGAAGAACGTAGTGACGAAACACGCTATGTAGCGCTGTTTGTCTGTTTTCAGCTACTTTAGAAACATGAAGACGCAACGTAGCAACGTCCTAGTAAGGGGGACGGTTATGTAGATATAAATGGCTCACTCTAATAAAAACACAACGGTTCATTATGTAAGGTCTTTATACCCCACTAAAAACATAGTTATGGATCATAGATTGCATTTCTATCAATAGATCCTTAGAAATATTACACACCGGACCTTTAAATATATGTTCTTTCCACTTTATTATGCATTATTCAATTTGATATTGCCTCATGGTACACACAAGATAATATGTAATATGACCACTAGGAGTTGCCAAAGTCACAACCTTTAACATACACACAGATAGGCATCAGCCCTAAAGTTTATGTGTTTATTAGGTACAGACAAATCTTATGACAGCTGCTGACTTATTGAAGGTTAAAGCTTCCTCTTCATACCGGAAACATACGTTCAAAAATGCCACAAAGAGTCATTTATAAACACACACACACTTCTTTTGTAAACAGATATCTGCATATGAATGCAGAATCTGTATGCAGAGGACAAAGTATTGGTATTTTGGTATTGGAAGTGTTCTGGTTTCAGTTTGTAGTCTATTTGTGATCCCAGTATTGACCAATCATGTTGAATTGTGTTAATCTAAGATTTGCAATAAAGGATTTATCTAAAAACTTCTAAAATTGTGTTGAGTTTTATACATTGCAGATACTGCTTCACAGGGACATCTCTTAAATGAAGGCAAGTGCTACAGTTAGGAAGTCAGTTTGAAGACTTTCACCTTACCTCTTGATTTTGAGAAGAAAAGAGACCTCTTCTCGAGGTCTCTTTTCTTCTCAAAATCTGGGATTAAACTGCAAACTGCATTGTCTGCACTCTGGCTACCCAAAGCTCATTTCCCAAGTTCCCTGTAATTGAAAAAAGCATTTGATGCTTCAACTTCTTAGTGATTGAGTTTGTGAAATACATAAGGCAAAAGCTAAATCTAATCATAATTACGAAAACACCGGATAAACTCGTCCTGCTAAAAGGGAACAAGCCTAGCTAACAAGTACCACTCAGCTTATAATTATTGTTGAAACCGTGTCATAGAGTCACAAAAAATGCCATGAATAATAAAAATACATGAAATGCAGCTCAAAGTGCCTTATAAAATGCAATCTAATGCAAGAACACTGTGATGTTACAGGTAAAGTCTTAACAATAGCAGTTTCAAAAATCCATTTGAAGCTTCACAAAGCTAAATGTTCATATAGAGCTGTTATATCAGATTTCATTATATTGTAAGGTATTCCTGTGATCCTGTAAACCCTGATCTATCTGAGCTTGGACTGCCATCACCCAGCCGTCCTTTTTCACTCTACTCTATCAAGTACTAACTATCAAGCAAATCAAACATTCATGTAAGTATGTAAAGTGGCCCAGCGAAGGGAGAAAAACATGTTCCTTTGCAGATTTTCTCTCTGTTGGCCACAGACAGACGACTGCACCTGTCAGCATGTCTTTGTAAGGGAAAGAAATTTAACTGGCGAAGCAGAATAGGACATACAGTTCACTTATCCATCAGTGTCCATGAAAATCATACTGATCACACCTTTGAGAGTAACTCAGACTGTTTCTGATAAATCCAAACCAAACCAAAGTGATCTGGGCCTCACGTCTGTGGAATCACTGCAAGACATGGAGTGAGAAGCTGATGCCTTGCTTGTACGGCTCCTTGTAGGTTTGCTTGTTGCATCTCTCGTTGCTGTAGGATTCTTTGTGTGTTTTCCACAACAGCCATCACCAGTTCTTTCAGATATTGTAGACGGCAAAGGTTTGATGTAGACCCTAGAGCTGGCTTGATGCTTGACTTGGACGTTTGCACCTGAATATCTTGAATCTGCATTGTGTCTGGAGCAGCAGATGTTTTCATAGATGTGAAGGGGTATGTTACATTCAGCCTCTGTAGACGCAGATGTTGGTGGGTCCTGTTTTGAGTGGTGAGTACAAGAGAATCGCTCGGATACGATTTTTTTTGGCTGCACTTCCCCAGCAATGTCATCATACTCACAGTTGGCCTGTTGAGAAGAAGAAATAATCAATAGGTTTTAGTTGCACTACTACTACAAACTCAAATATCAGAAAACATCATAACAATAATGATAAAAATATAAATTGGAAAGACAAAACTGGATAACATTTTATTCTACAGGTTCATCATTTTCTAAATTATTTGTAAAGAACTATGTAATTTGGTGTTAACCCACGTTAATATTAATTCAATATTCATTCATTATTGGTAACACTTAATTGTGTTGTGCACTTTAGCACATTCAGCTAAACTGCTGAATGGTTAGCTGACTAACTAAAAGATTTCCAGGTTACACTAGCAATTAATTGGAATCAGGACTTTCAACAATACATTTAGACACTAAATCTTGCTGCTATCTTGACTTTTCTGTCCTGCCTGTTTGTGCTTCTTGTGCTATGCCTAAGAGGTTGTCTGGCTCATTTTTGTTTAGATGGGTTAAACCTCTGTTGTTTGTTATTGGCCCAGCTACATTGTTTTTTTGAGTATGTCCAAAAATGTTGGACATACAATGTTGTTGCTGTTATACAATGTTTGTTATATGGACTGACAGTTTAGCTTGTGTGTGTATGTGTGTGTTGGTGTTGATATGGACCAATTGTTCTTGTTTTTATATTGGTCTAGTCAATTTTTTTATGCATTTAAGGTAAATTTTTACTTGTATTGGGCTTAACCTGCATGTACTATTTTAATCCTTTTATCTTTTTAGGTGTGACATATTACCATCTGTCCAGGGACAACAGATGTAAAATATCCTTATGCCTTATTCTGGCACATTATTATTATTATTATTATTATTATTATTATTGTGCATTGTCCCTGTTAAATAAACCTGAAATAAATAAACAAATAAAAATAAGGGAGGTTGCGTATTTGCTTATTTCTTTGTCCGAGCAGTGTCTGGAGTCATCTTGGAGCCTGCAACCAGGAATTATGGAATCTCTAATAAGGATTAACAAACGAGAACTTGTTCATTAGTGAGCTTTAGAGGTGCTAGTCGATGGATTCTTTTTTATCTTTGGACAGTGTCAGGCCTGCCGTTCCACCCTGTCCCCAGTCTGTTTTGTCAAGTTAACCTAACCGGTTGTAGCTTTATATTTAACAGAAACACATGAGACAGGTACGAACAAAAGTTTGTTCCTTTAGTGCAGGAGTGTTTCTTGTATTGCCAATAAAACTGATAAGTTGTGGTTTTAAAGCAAAAACACCACAGTTTCAAAATAAAGAGAACGGTTACTGACTTTGGAAAACCCCTCTTCATGCATTGACCTTTGGCTTAGGAAAAATAAACTTGATCGTGCTTGGCTTAATCTAATTGGTTTTCAAGACAATGGTCATGTTTCTCTAAGAAGACAATTGTTGTGCGGTGACATGCTCCAGTTTCTGCCACATACTTCTCTTTCAGCTGCACTGATCAGGTCTGTGCTGTTGGAGCAAACTTGTGGTTGAGGTTTTGAGATTTCTCTGCATTTCCTGAAGCACATCGCCAGCACCAAGATAGTGAGCACAGCAGCACCCCCAACACTGGCATACAACACAGTGTCTGACCAAAAACAAGAAGATGGCTCAACAGTTTTACATATCTACAAGTGTCAGTCATCAGCTGATGTGCAAATGTACAAACCAAATGATAAGATAGAAACTCACCTGTGCTTATGTTCTGTTCTCTTACGTTAGTGTAGTTTGAGGCTGTAAGGTTGGATGGAATATTACTTTATGTAAGTTTATCTGTGATTTATGTTTGTAAGGGTTATAATTTGATCATATTTTCTTCCTACCTGTTGAAAGGTTTGTAGGACTACTGGTGTTCATTCCAGATGTTAACTCTGTTGAGGTGGAAAAGTTCCCATATGTCCATGTGAAAGAAAGTTCAGGTGTGACGGTTGCAACCGCTGTGTGTGGAACAGTAGTGGTAGAATTAATCAGATCCTTTACTTAACTAAAAGTACAATACAACAATGTAAAAACATTTAAAAGTAAAAGTACAGAAGTATGTATCTGCTAAATATACTTAAAGTGTCAAACATTCTCGTTCCGCAGTAAAATGTCCCCAGCAAATGATGTAATATATGACATTAGATGGTAAACACTGATGCATCAAAGTGTAAGAAGCATTTTGCTGGTGTAGCTGCTCATGGTGGAGCTAGTTTTAACGTCTTTATAGATAGTTACATAGTTTAGTCAAGTGATTCCCAACCTAGGGTTTCAGCCCGTTGTGAGAGTCACAAAATGAATCTGAGGCGTCGTGACATGATTAATGGGGTTGGACAGAAGTTCAGATACATATATTTGTTTTTATTTTTTGGACTTGTTTCTAATATCTGTTTGTTTGTTTTTTAAATATTGTACAGTTTAACCTCTTTGAGCCTCGAGCAATTATTTCAATAAAAATGTTCTGTGCAGCAAAAGTCATGGATTTGTGAAACATGACAAGGGGCCCCAAACAACCACTGCTTTTCAGTAAGGTGTCACAAGCAAAAACGATTGGGAACCACTGGTTTGTTATATAAAAATGCATTATATGTTATCAACTTAGCCAATATTGTGTTTGGGAAATATTAACCTGAATAGTAACTCCAGCTTGCAGGTAAATGTGAAACGTAGTGCCATTGAATTATAAAGTAGCATAACGTGGAAATACTCAAGTAAAGTAGGGGTGATAAGATCATTCACGTACCTTCCTTCACAGTAAGATTTACTGAAGTGAATGTGTCAAAAACAGGCCTGTCCACCCCACACCAGTATATCCCTGAGTCTGACAGCTGGAGTTGCCTGAAGGTCACAGTGAAGAATCCGTCCCCCGAGTCCACCAGAGTTATCCTACCTGACTCTGCTCTTCTGCCAGATATTACAGTAACCAGTATATCTTCATTGACAGAACATGGATTGTTGCAGAAGTATTTATTGTTTTTCCGTGCAAGTTTGTGTGAACACTGGAACGAGACTTCTCCCCCCTCAAACCCCTCTACGTTGATCTCTGCTCCCTCTGTCCACGTAGCTGACAAAATTAAATCATGTGAAGAGTTAAAGCATCTTTTAGTTAGTTAATTAAATCAATGTATGCATTTTATTTAACACGCTTACCATAAAGAAGACAGCAGAAAAAAGAAAGGATCTTCATTCTGATGATAAATAGCCAGCTCTATAGTTCTTTCTTATTGCCTCTTGCTCTAAACATTGATTTAATCTGAATCCTTAAAAACCTAAACAGTGGTCACATGTTTCATCATGCTCTACCACTGCGCAGCCTTGTGCAAATGAAGTAAGATCTAGATGTTACCTGTGGTTTTGACTGGATGACAAGGACTGTAGGTGGCAGAGAGAAGAGAAACATGTGGAGGTGAAGTGAGAAGACATGTCTCAGATGCATTCTAGTTTCAGTGCCATCAATTTCCTGTATCATTGCAGTATGGGTGACTGATGGGCCAAACAGGAATTGAAATTCAATACATATCTCTATAATAATACTACACTCAACTTCTGCTTATGTACTACAACATGTTGATGAACAATTCAGCTTAAGCATATGTCAAATAAAACTCACTTCACTTGGTACTTCTACTGAAACATTAGCACAACTGTTTTAAAAGGGCTATAAATGCTGTTTTTATAATAGCAATTTTGTATCAAGTGACAATGTGACAGTTTGAAAGGAGCAATGTGAACCTACCGGAATCTCCAGCTCCCTTTGCCTTTATGGCGCTTTCATAGTGAGTTTCAGCTCATTGTTTAGCTCTCCGACCCGCAACTTTGCTGTTTCGGTCCACTCTCACCACTCTCATAACGTTGTTTTCAGTCACAGCTGCAGCTGTTTTTTCAGTATAAAGCTCTAAAATCCAACTGTACGCTACGCTATGTTACGCTACCTGCTCAGCACCAAACAGCAGCAGACAGACTGCTGGAAACTAGCTGGTAAACATATTGGACCACTGATCAGCTAAAGTGCCACATATTTTCCTTAAGAAACATCTAAAAGCAATCATGATCCAAAAATGAGCAAAAGGATAACACAACATACAATATTAGAGGACATCTCGAATTAATGTTTTCTGATGCTGTCTGAAATTTGTATAGCAGATTCACCTACAGATTAAGGTGACACTAAATGTAAGTGTGAAAGGTCAAGAATGAGTCTATTGTCTTTTAAAGTGCAGGTGTCAGACGTGGAGGCATCTTTGAAGAAAGCAACCTCACAGATGTTAGTCATTGTGGTTCGTGGAGTCACCTTTCACAACACCTGCAGTTAAATACTTTCCTGTGTATTTCTTTTACATCTCTCTCTCTTTGACCTCTCCACACCCTCCCTGGAAAGTTTCTCAGAGTGATACTAAGCGATCAACACAATTTAGCAGACATGTGCATGTGCACAAAAACAGAGGTGTGATCAATAACGTGGTCAGCTGTAGCGGAACAAGCGGGTGGACAGAAGGTGCGGCTGCCCTGGGCCCACAGTTCTCTCCAGTTACAAAGGACACAACCTTGGACACAATCTGCCTGACTGAACATGCGTGTTTGAATATTTTGAATAAAGTTTGTTTGTGTGTCTTGATTGTGGCAAAATAATTAGACTACATCTGTGGCTTGTGGCGACAACCCCCCCATCAGGGGCGTGGTAGTTGGGGTGGGTGGGGGGGTGGGTGGTAGGGACTGGGGTAGGGTCCTCAAAAAGCCTGGAATGTATAGTTTGTTTTTGTTTGCAATTTTTTATTTCTAAGTAAGTAGTGTCATAACTAAATTAAAATTGCCTGAATAAATTGGTTGGCTGACTGAACTTTCTACCCCTCCCCTCCCCCACCGAAAACATGAACAATAGCGGTGGCTCTCCAAGGCCACACTCATCCCTTACAAAAGACGCAAAATAGTGTAATCCGCCCACACTATGCATGAGAGACATGAACCAAGAGAGGAAGGGGTCCAACAGAGACTGCTTATGTATAAGACCCAGAATTTTGTGCTACGTCACTGCCCACCACTGCCAAAAGGTTCTCATCTCATGCAACAAACAGCACCAGCATGGATACAGTAGCCTTTTTGTATTGTGGTTGATTCCACCTGCTTTGTACCTGAGTTTTGCTTTCACACCTTTTGTTTTGGCTGATCAAACTCTGCTGCGGAGCAAACAACCACAGCGAGACCACTTGAAAAAGGTGGTCGCTTCCAAGTGGACTTGGGTGCAGTTTGCCTGTGATGTGAATGAACCAACCACAGGATTTTATGTTTTGCAGATTTCAAAAGCTGAAATATTAATAAGGCTGATTGTGAAATCTGTTCAGGAAAGGATCTAATAATTGATCTTCATAAGCCATGTATATGTATGCAAATAATTTGGTAACCACATATGCACGTCAGCATGTAAGATATGCATTAAACTCACACATTAAGCCTTCAGAAAGAAACCTTCAAATTTGCAAGAAATATCCTTTCAAATAATTTGAGATCCCAACGCTCTTGCTATCAGGTCGCAAAGAAGAAACTGGAGCCTTCCTCCCTTTAATAACAACAGTGAGTGAGAAAAGGGAAGTGCAACTCTCCCCATTCATTCAGATAGGAGCATGGTCTTGTTAGTCCAAAATAGCCGCCCGGAGGCGTTGCCAAGATGGTGGCCGAGTGGCATGACTTGCCTATAAGGACTTTGGTTTCCCTCACTGTTTTTTGTAACAATTTGTGTGAAAAAAAGTGTCCACTGTATAAGAGCCCAACGCATGTTCTCCCTGTGTATGCGTGGGGTTTCCCCGGTAGGGAAGTTTCTCCTGTCAGTGCCATTTGACCTGGCATGGCATTTCAATCTGGAGTTGGTCCCCGGGCGCTGGACAGTGGCTGCCCACTGCTCCCTTCAGGGATGGGTTAAATGCAGAGGAGGAATTTCGCTACATAAAGTACATTTACATTTACTTTTAACTGCTTCATAATGGGTCCAATTCCCAGATGTAGTTTTTGAAAAGAATAATTTCACTTAAAGGGGCATTATGTAGTTTCCAGCGGCCACTAGCGGTGCAGTTTTAAGATCGCTACCAGGCGTGTGCTCGTACGGGTGCTCGCTTGAACTCATGAGCAAGCATAATCCAAAACACAACACAACACAACCACTTTCATTCAGAAATCCTGCAATAAACGCAGGAACACCATCATGCAGAGTGTGGCTTTTCACTCAGACATGTTCAGGCTCTGCTACTTCAACGTTCCCGTCTCAGAGGTAGATCAACACCGGCTTCGTAACGTTACTTCATTCAGCGCAGCCAGCCGCATATTGGCACAATCCTCCTGGGAAAAAGGCAGAGTGACAGCGGTTATAGACAGACAGGGAGAGCTTCTTACAATATACTGGAAACCCAGGTAAACCCCTACTGCAACATTACAGTAATAGTTTTATCAGCTAGGTTGAACTAATCCATGTTCGTTACTGCTGGACTTAATATTATAACGAGATTGTGTCACACTTTATAAAACGACCGCAGTAAGTAACATTACTGTGTATGGCTCTTCCTCTGGGTTGTTGTGACCGTTTTGTTGCAGCGTTTTATATTATGTGTTAATGTGTCATGTTAATTACAGCAATGGAGAGGTGGAGAAGCTGTGTACCTGAGTATTGGTAAAACCACAATAGACCTAAACTGAACTGAAACGAAACAAACTGCGACACGTCCGAACTACTGTAGCGTTAGCTGGCTGCTCCTGGCGGCATCACTATAGGCTAACGTTAGTAAACAAATTGCTCCACATTAGCTTTTTTACCGTTACATCCTTTCTTGCAGGCTAAATCAACAGTGGTATACAGGATAGTAACATTTTATCTCTGGTCCCATTCCCACAGCTGGTCGCGGTGCTGGCCGCTTCAGTAGACTCCCTGGCCTCCACGACTGGCTCCAGTCCGCCTGCAGGGCTCACGGTGTGTGTTATGTCGATAACTTTAATATTTTCTGGCAAAGACTGTCTCTTTTTAAGACAGACGGACTTCACCCAAACAAACGGGGTTCAGAAATGTTAGCTGCTCACATACAGCATGTGGTGCGGTCCACACATGACTTACGTGAATGACTAATCATTCATGCAGCACACCTGGACACACCACTGCTCACTGAACAGATCTCTGCCTCACTGCCACAAACGACTGTCTCCACCTGCTGGTGTGACAAGTGAGTGTGACATTATAGTTCATAACTCATTATTGCATAAAATAGTCTGTTATAAAATGCGTATTAAGTTTTGTTTATATTAATGGTTATATTATAATGCGTATTAAGTTTTGTCACTGTTTAAAATTAGAGTTATATTAAGAAGTTGAATGCAGATAATACTGATCTTCGTCTGTATGGGTTGATTATTCGTCGATCTTTTGGTAATGCCTTGGGGTTTCAGTAGGGGGATTCCGGCGCGCTCAGACGAGTGAAGGCGAGAGCTGCGTGTGCGTGTTTCCTCAACTTTCTCGTTATTTTCCCCCTTTTTAAGGTAATGACCACTCACAAAACAATGTAGATTTTAACATATGTTGATAGTAGGCTACATTTCGTTATGTTACTGTGGTTTTATATGAGTAAAAGAGACGTTTTACATGCGTATATCGTTAAAGAGTTTTGTGCTAACTGAGAAAATGTGTCACGTTATGCTAGCAGCCGGAGACCTTGTGGCCGTCATATCTGCGATTCGTCTGTTACTCATGCCGCCTCACCAAGCTCCGTGTGTTCTCGCATCTTTAATGAACAAAGTGTTTCAAAGTTTTGCGCATTCTTTCAGAACCAAAGCCAACACCTGTCTGATTCCAACACCAACAATCTGGTCGATCACTTCAATCATATCTGCTTGTCGTCACTAAATATTACTGCTCCTCGAAAGGTTAGGCCTACGTCTAAAGCTAGTAAGCAACCCTGGATAAATGACAGCATTTGCAGCCTCAAAAGGGAATGCAGGAAAGCAGGAAAGCAGAGCGCAGATGGAAAAAATCCAGTCTCCATATCCATTACCTGAGTCTGAAGGATTTATTAATTAACTACAATAACATGGTTAAGGATGCGAGAACACACTATTTTTCTGAACTCATTACTACACATAAACACAATCCCAGATTTCTGTTTAAGACTGTGGATCAGTTGGTAAACCCAACCCCTCCTTGTGCCTCAGCTGGAAGTAATGATGACTGTGAATTGTTTTTATCTTATTTTACCAATAAGGTGGTGTCAATCAGAGCCTCTATTACCCCCACAGCCTCTTACTCAGAGGTTCCTCACCAGCAACGAGAGTTTTAACCAGTTTTATCCCATCAACTTGTCTGAGCTTTTAAAAACAGTATCACAAATGAGAGTGTCCTCCAGCCCACTTGATGTAATACCTACAAAGTATTTACTGTTTTTAACAGCTCCCTATCTACTGGTTGTGTCCCTGATTATTTTAAAACGGCTTGTGTGAACCCACTTTTAAAGAAAGCTGGTTTAGATCCCCCCCTCCCACATAATTTTAGACCAATTTCAAAACTGCCTTTTATTGCAATGATTCTAGAAAGAATTGTGTCCAAACAGCTGCTCACTGTACTGGAAAATAACAAATTATTTGAAAAGTTTCAGTCTGGTTTTAGGAAGTACCACAGCACTGAGACTGCCTTGCTTAAGGTCACCAATGACCTTTTAATGTCTGCTGATGAAGGTATGTGCTCAGTCCTTGTACTCCTGGACCTTAGTGCTGCTTTTGACACCATTGATCACAACATCATGTTAGACAGACTGAGGCACTGGGTGGGGATCTCTGGTATTGCCCTAGAATGGTTTTCATCCTACCTGTCAAATAGGAAGTTTTGCGTGTCTGTAAACAACTATGTCTCCTCATTCTGTCCAGTTAAATATGGTGTGCCTCAGGGGTCGGTCTTAGGACCCATTTTGTTTTCCTTGTATCTGCTTCCCCTTGGACATATTATCCATAAACATGGTATTTCTTTTCATATTTATGCTGATGACACACAAATATACTTGCCCGTCAGATCCACAGACCCTGGAATGCTGAGTTCACTTAACAACTGCCTTTGTGAAGTTAAAAAATGGATGTCAAATAATTTCCTCCAGCTGAACTCAGACAAAACAGAAATCCTGGTCATCGGGTCCCAGCAGATGGCAAAACAAATACTGCCATCTGCTGGTTCCCTAGTAAATCACATTAAGCCTGTTGCAAAGAACCTTGGTGTCTGGTTTGATAGTAATTTAAATTTCGAGCAGCACACCACAAAGCTTGTTCAATCATGTTTTTATCAACTTAGAAATATAGCAAAAATTCGATCTATGTTAACTTTTAAGGACACCGAGACCATTTTACACGCCTTTATCTCATCACGCCTGGATTATTGCAACAGCCTTTTCACTTGTTTAACCCAAAAATCTACTGATCGACTCCAGACTGTCCAGAACTCAGCTGCCAGGCTTTTAACCATTGCTTTTATCTTGTATTGTTTTTGTATTATTGTCTTTTGGGTATTATTGTCTTTACACTTGTTAAAGCACTTTGTAACTTGTTTTTGAAAAGTGCTCTACAAATAAAGATTATTATTATTATTATTATTATTATGGGTCGCTTTAGTTGGTGAAGTAATGTGGAAAGTGATATAACTTTGCACCGGATAACAGTAGCAACTGCTCGGCGTTAGCCGACGAGCTAACGTGACTTTCTGTGTTTCTCTAGCTTTACTAAAGCTCACTTCTTGTTCTTACTCGACATCATCTGAACGTGTTTGGTCTGATGGGCTTCAGCACATAAACCTTTATTGTAACTTGGAGCCTGTGTTTTGCTGTGAGATGGTTGTTTTATGGTGTTAGTGGACTGCATGTCATTAGCTGCCGTGTTGTCGCTGTAGTCTGAGAGAGCCTCGGGAGCACGCACAAGGCTGAATCCTACCCGGAGTCCTCACATTAAAAGCAGAATAGTGGCTGATGCAAGCAACGAGAAAACAGGCGTGGACTTCAAGTGAGTTTTGAGCCCACTGACAATAAGGCAATGAAAATTTTATTAATTTCATTGAAAAACTTTAAGCAAAAATAAAAATGCTTACTAAACCATATTATAAAATATGAGGTATTGGTGCTGTTTTATGTTTCTTAAGTGTGTGCATGCAGATGTCTGCAGACAACTGTATAAATGTAGCTCTGCCATCTGTTGCATTGCTTTCCTTAGATTTTTATGACTAGAGAGAGACATGCAGAGACAAAACGGGTAACAACAAGCCTTGTAATTGTTTTATTTTAGACTATATATTGCAAGGTTTCTAAAGGAATCATGGTCACAGCTGTCAGGAGGTGGTTGTGAGAGGAAAGAGTGAACACGCCTATGTGAACCGTATAGCACCATCTGCAGGTCTTAATGCAACACTACTTTACTAATTTTAAACTCAGCAAACTCTGACAACAATAGAGGACCTAGCAATCCCAGTAGTGCTTTGTGTGCAGCGCGCTTTATTTCGTTCTGTCACTGAAACCATTATCTTATCCACATGAGCATATTTGTTATTACAGCCGTATATTTTTTGTTGACTATATCGGCAGAATGGTGTGTACAGAAGATTTTAATTAAAACAAACCAAAGAAATAAAGTGAAATGCAATAGCCTACATATTGTTATGTGCATCTCCTCTTTATGTATGCATTTAAATCTTCCACACCCGTGTGCGCCACATATTAGCCTCGTCCTGCAAATTCTTGTGGCCTTATTAACACCTTAAAATTCATCAAAAGTGTGAGTAACGTGTCACAAAAGTAATATGATAATGTTTTTTGCTGCATTACTAAAAAAAAAATCAGCATTACTGTACCCGTCACAATCTTTGTTACAACACATTTTAACCTGAAATTAAGTGCTGTTTGTGTTTTTTAATAATTCACAGAGAAACCTTTCGGCACCAGAAAAACAAATCCATGAGTAAAAGAGTAACGTTATTTCCTGTGCAAACTACGGGGGAGCTCGGCTCCTCTTTAAAAGGTAGCTCCCCTGATGAATCATGTCTAAATAGATTTCTATAGGCTATGTGTTTGAGCTCTAACAAACTAAACTACTTTCATGATTAGAGAGGCTGCTGCGATCCTGTCGGAGTGTCGGGAGATTCAAATAGGCTAATCACTTAGGCTACGTTATGCTACCGTATCTCGTGCATAAATGCGCACAGCTTCTTTCTTAATGGGGAGACAATTCATCCTATTTCACCCATCCACCCCCGCTATTAATCAAAAGGTTAATTTTTATGACAAAGACCCACCTGATCCGCGGACATAACTCTGCACATCACTAAGACCCACCTCTGCAGGCACATCTTACTATCAGAATAATGCGCCCATTAAACAGCAGTGAAAGTTACTCAAAGTAACTCAAAAGGACCGCAAAAGTAGTGTAAAGCATTACAATTCAGAGGAAGTAATATTGTAATATAACGAAATGACAGTAACTAGTAATCTATAATGTATTACATTATGGAAGTATTTTGCCCAACACTGTTCATCAGGCAGCACCAGTTGTGTCTAAATGAGTCTTATTCAATATGATGATAAAATCTTACTGACTTAAGTCTTATTCTGGAAGATTTACAGGACGTCACTGATGATTAGCATAGTAAGAAACTATAATGTGAAGCTGAGAATTAACTCTCTTTTGCAAAATAAGACATGCAAAGGAAGAATAGGTACTCAAACAGACATATATTCAAACATTTGTCCTTTATTCATTCATGCAGAAAAGAGATGAGATGGTGAGATTAGCTGTCAGCTCAGAAAGGGAATAAACTGCTCAGTCCAGACTTTTGGGATCAAGTGCCTGGTAGATGGCAGCATACTGGGAGGCATCCTGAGCACTGGACCCCTGACCAGCATCTGGTTCAAAAGACTGAAGCCTCACTGCAGCCTGAGTAGAGGCAACATCTGCACTTTCCTCACAGTAATCTGCCTGTAAATAGAGAAGAATCATCATAAAGACTAATTTCATCTGAGCAGTAAACTTTAATGCTTAAAACAGTCATTACAGATGAACATTTTAATGACAAAATGGTTACTCACCATGCTTCCTTCAGGTCTGTTCTCATCTTCTGAAACAAACACACAACAAGATTTATTCAAACGTGTGTACATGCACATGTGAATGCTCTGTTTGGGTTTAAGATCACACTGTATGTGTACGTGTCACCTCACCCACGCTACTCTGGCAGTGTCCGTAGAATATAAGAGGTATAACGGCACAAACCAGAAGCGCCAGGCTCACCGAAACAATGATGACCACTGTGGTATCTGCAAACAACAGAGCCAGGCATTCATTTGTGCTGGTGACCACACCGTTTACTGTACAACAACAGCCGATCTTAAAACTGTTTTCAGAACAGTTTTGATTTCAGTTGATTTTCTGCATACTGAAAATACTAATTCTGATCCTAATTTGATAATTCAACACAATCTGCCATCATATCCATCTCATCTCAGACTCAATTTTTGTCCTAGAAATAGTAATATTTACTTTTAATCAATAGCATTTCTCCTTTCTGGGAGTTAATGTGCAATCACATGTTTTAATTTACTTTTCTGTTGTAATCACCTCCATCTACCTGCCTTATATAGTTCTTGAGTTAATCATTCCCTCCAGTGCACACAGACATTCACATCTAAACATTTTAGGGTAAGAGAAAGTCAGCAACAACACATTTCTGCCAGTCGTGGAAATAAAAATCATAAATCCCTTTACTCAAAACCCAACATGTCTATTTACTTTTCACTGAAACTGCACTCTGTGGAAACTCTGCCTCTTTCACAAATGACATTCAGCAATGTTCTGTTTATCTTCACTACCTCACTTTTTGGTAGCAGCACATTAGACTAATACATGTCTTTTAATCCATTCTAATACTGTGCAATGCATACATTAAACTACCTGAAAAATATAGTATTTAGCCACCCCCTGACGGTAAGTTGGTATTTCTTTGTCTTGATAACTCACAAGATTTCTATTATAACAAACTTTACAAACTGATAAAAAATCTAACTCAAAGAAACCAGCACATTCAGCTATAACAAACTCTTTACTTGTTGGCTACTAACTCTTAAACCACAAGGCTTATGGAGTGTTTTTAGATTCCATCACTCAAGTTTAATCCTCTGTGCATTCAGTACTGATATATTGAAACGATCAGTCTTTTTCATGAGCATAGCCTTTTAAAAAAAAGACTTGTCTAATAAGGATAAGAAAAATTCGTCCTGACATGTTTTGAAGCTTGCGAGAGGAAACCAGCTGCTAAACTGTAAAATACCTGAGAGTTTGGTTGCTGCTTTGTGGTTTGTCTTCTCCTCTGTAGCCGGCAGGGTTAATGCTGCCGATTCAGAGCTGGAAGGAAAGCTGCCTTGAGGCTGAGTTTGTGCTTCGGTCTGCAGGCTGGTGGTGGAGGGAGAAGATCCAGGGGGAACAGTGGAAGCTTTGAGAGGACAGGACGGAGGATAAGTGGCGAGAATAGTGTGTCTGTGTGTGTGTTGTCATATGACGTTATTACTTCCTTCAAATCACAAGTTATACAGTACATAGATTCACTTCAGACATAATTTCAGACTAATGTTCTTGTGGGCTCAGTATGTTTAAGAGTTCAAAGCCAATATTTCAATCTCTTAATAGTCACCATCTTTATGTGGTTGGTTTTAGCCTGCAGACAGAGTCTGTAGTATTTACAAGACAAGAAGTTTCCAGGGTTTAACAGCTCCACAGACAACATAACAATTATGTTACAGTGATCTACTTTGTTTCAAGCAAAATTACCAATCCTGGGCTGCAGGAACCTTTATGCATTTAACCAAAAACCTACCATCTAGGACTATGAGATTGATCTTCTGGTACAGCACATTTAAAGTGTTCCCCACTCCACAGTGATATCTCCCTGCGTCTGCCCCCTTCAGCCTCTTTATGGTCACGTTGAAGTCTCCTCTGTTGACCTCCACGCTATATCTCCCTCGCAGCGTGACGGCAGCCCTCCTCCTCTCAGTCTGAATGAGAATGTTTTCCCTGGAGCAGACTTCTTTGCAGAAGTACATGTTGTGGTGTTCAGAGCTATTGTCCGTGGTCCAGCTCCCAGAGCAGCGTACGGTGACCTCTCCTCCAACATGGCCGCTCACTTCCAGCACTGCTGAGGCCTCCACACACGCAGCTGCAGTATAAAAAAAGGTTGGTTACGGCGGCTGATTACAGTTTTTACAGTTTTTAAATCAAAGTTCAAAAATGCATGAAGCTCATTAAAACAAATGAACTCAATACTACAGAACCTCTGCATGGCAATTAATTACGTAACAGTTTCTGAGAAGGGATGCACACAGCACTAGTCATATCTTCTTTATATTCCATAGTGATTTGTTTCCTTTTTAAACCTCCATGCTGGCGACAGCCGTGGCCAGAAGCATTATGTTTTCATGTTGTCTGTACGTCCTAACCTCGTGAATGTGATATCTCTCTTGCCTTGAAGGAATTTGTTCTAATCTGGCACAAACATCCCCTTGGACTGAAAGATGAACTGATTAAAATGGGGTGATCAAAGGTCACTCTGACCTTACAAAACACGTCTTTGGTCATAAATCAAGAATTGATGCGTTAATTATGACTCAATTTTACACAGATGTTTAATGGGATACAATGAAGGGATGAACAAAAAGGTCAGCTTCACTGTGACTTTTTTGGCCATTATTCAGACCATAACTCAGGAACAGTAGGGGAGATTGTGAACATATTTTAACGTTTTAGTTAGACACTGAAGGTTACACTTTTGACTCAAAGTTCAAGGGTCATTGTGACCTCAAAAAAATTAATTGGGCAAATTTCACACACATTGACTGGGACGACACAATGAGTAAAATAAATAGCACATTAGGGGCTTTCCTCCATCTCGTCCATTCTACCTTTCACTTCCTGCCATATCTGGAATTACAAGTATCATCTGAATCACGTGACTGCAAACAAGTCTTGGAGCGCACCTAGCTAATCGTGATCTTGTGAGTTTGTGAGCTTTATTTATCAGTTCATTAGTGTATATTCACTGTAATCATACATATCAATATAATAGTATATATAAATGTAAATATAATACAATATTATCAATATAGTGATAACTTCCATTTAGCCAAAAACACACTTATCTTTAACTTATTCGTTACATTTATTATAGGAGTCTGGACAGACATGGATGTAAACTGCAACTTGACTGTACAGTACATACAATACAGTCATACATAGCCTACATATAATTCTAGTCTAAACCTGCAACTGATTTTTTTTGGACATTTAGGGGCAACAGATAAAGTTTAGAACATTTACATACCATCATCCTTTGATGGCGAACTTGTTAGCAAACAGTTTCTCAGTGATACGTCCAGCAATAACAATCACATTACCATTTATTTGGAGTCATGTTTGTGTCCATGATCCTATGTCAGGGCGGAGAGTTGAAACAGAATTGTAAGGATGAACAATAAGCTGATTTGCTTTAAAGCTCAGTAAAAGTGAATGAAGGTGCATATTCAGGTTCATCATGATGAGTTCCCCTTTCTCTGTGTTTTACATTGTTATAAATTAGCATAACATATATTGATTAGGCCAATAGCCGCTATAGGGATGAAACGGTTTCTGGTTTAATTATGGATCAGGTGAAATTCCCAATAGTTAGTATCGCCGGTTCAAATGTAATTGTCTTTAAAACGTGTTCCATTAAAAAACTCACGGTAAATACTGTCCAGCAACCAAAAATAGAACAGTCTCCTAGACGCAGGCGCACATGAGCTGTATGCAATGTGGGTTTGTTTAGGGTCAATGAAAACATGGTGTAAGTACCAACGCTCACAGAGATACACACTATAGATAGACACTCTGGGTTTAAATACAACACTCTGCAACTGGATATTGGACTTTCTCACAAACAAACCCCAGACAGTTCGGATTGGTGGACTCACCCCTTTCACTCTAGTTCTTAACACCAGAGCCCCCAGGGCTGTGTACTCAGCCCACTCTGGTTCACGCTGTACACCCACGACTGCAACCCCAGACATGGATAGAACTCTGTTGTGAAGTTTGCGGACGACACCGCCCTCATCCGCTGTATTTCAAACAACGATGAGACTTCATATCGGGAGGAAATTGATAATCTTGCAGAGTGGTGTACAGAGAACAACCTACTGCTTAGTGTCAGCAAAACTAAGGAGCTGATCACTGATTTCAGGAAAAAGGAGATAAAGACACACACTCCTGTCTACATCAGTGGAGCTGAGGAGGAGCAGGTGAACAGTTTCAGGTTCCTGGGAATCAGCATCACAGAGAACCTAACATGGTCATCTCACATCTCCATGCTAGTGAAGAAAGCTCAGAAACGACTGTATTTCTTGAGGACGCTTAAGGAGGCCAAATTCCCACGCCTTCTTGCTTTTACAGAGGAGCATCCTGGCTGGAAACATCACAAACTGGCATGGGATGTGCACGGCCCAGGACTGGAGGGCTCTGCAGCGGGTGATTAAAACTGTTCAGAAGATCATTGGTATCCACCTTCCGAGCATCAGTGATATCGGTGAGGTGAGGTGCCTACGCAGAGCTTAAAGGATGCTAAAGGACAGTACCCACCAACCTACAGCCTGTTCACCCTGCTGCCTTCTGGGAAGAGATATAGAAGTTTCAGCTGACTACAGAGCATCTTTTTCCCCCAAGCTATCAGACTTTAAACTCAAATTCATCCTCAGCACAGCTCCATTTAATGTAATTTATTTCTGTTTACCATTTTTATAATTGCTTTTATATTAATGTATGTTGTCTGCTACATAGCTGAAGGGAGTTACAAACTTAATTTCACATTACAACCTGTAATGTGACAATGTAATTATATAAATTGTGCAGAATGTTCTGGGTGTTTACGTGTATGTATAAAGTTTTTGTATGTAAATAAATGTCTATAGCCTATAGTTTTAAAAAAAAATTATTTACCATATTTTAATAGTTCTATGCATGTAGCACGAAGGGATTACAAAGTTTAGTTTCGTTATACAACCTTGTGTTGTATAATGACAAATAAACATTGTAAGCCTACTTTATAACTTCATAACATATTTAATGTTAATGCACATTTTATATTTGTCTGTATCAGTACATTTTCAGCACATTTAACAATACCACTGCTGCTGTAATTTTTATACTTTACTTAACTTTATCAATACCATGCAACCAGAGAAACTGTGCTTATGTTGAAAAAAGAAACAAACCAAATTTGATCTTGGTTTTATGTGGACAGCCTCTTTCTGTTCCAGCTGGCGCTGGATGTGCAAACTATTAAGCTTTGTAGCTTGGTTTGAATAGTGGCCTTTAACCATTGACTTCCCCTAATATTCTAGACTGATAAAGAAAATTTTATTTTATGTTGTCTAATTTATGTCCATTGAGGAGTTCATTAAACTGTATGTGATCACTGAAAACAAAGGGAGTGGTTGTGATTTGCCTTTTTTTTTTTTTTAAATAGTTGAGATGCAGACCCCAAGGACACTGAGGTTATATGGCAAGTGTACACTGGGGTACCAGACGCCACTTGTTTCACAAATTGAAAAAAAAAAATCAGCAGCAACTACTTCTACTTTTTAAAAAAGCAGTTTGAACCAATACAGTTTTATGTTGCTGTTGTTTAATTCAGCAGAATTACTTGCTGGTTATTTTTCTGTCAATAAAACAATCATGTAAAAAGCAATTCAATTAACCACAGATTCCACAAGAGTAAACTATTTTTAGATGTTCAAGGACTTGTTGGAGACAACTTCAGAGTTACTGTACTGAAGTGCAGTTCCTCAGATGTATTTAGAAAGAGCTCATAAACCATTGTATGGTTGACAACAAGGTTAATAATACATAAAACATACTAATGATCATACTGAATGTTTTTTTAGGGTAAAATACATCAAAACTCACCTGCGAGGCAGCAAAACATGATGCATTGAAGAATCGTCATTCTTTCTCCAGCTTAAAAACAAAATTTTGTCCTGCTGTATCAGAACAAATTCAGTGGTCTGCTTCAACTTAGTCATCTGATTCAGTGCCATAAAACATGAGCGTCTTAAAGATCCACAAAAGCCACAAAGATGTGATTGTGCAGCAAATGACTGCAGCAGCAGTTTTGTCTTCAGCTGCTGTTATCAGTGAGTGGGCATGCGTCTGTTATACAGTGCCTCTTTAGCTACATTTTAACAGTATATTATAGTCCTCCAGTAGTAATCCGAACCTTATCTCACTTTCACACTGCTCTGAGAAACCAGCCTGTGACTGGGATGCAGTGTAACTCTTCAATGTTTACATTTATTGTGCACGCTTGGTGCATCTATGGTAGCTGAAGCTGGAGGGCATCTCAACAAGCCGTCTGCTGACTGTATCACGGGGTTCAGGGGACAGCCAGAGGGCTGTTTGCCAAGACTACCAGTCGAATTACATGTACTACAGCAAGTTAGTAAAAAAAAAAAAAAAACAGTCTTTGTTAAAGCCTAGAAATATAAATTATATATAAATAAAATGTATATATTTCTATATATTATATAAATTTAAGTAGGCAAAAGCAGGGCCAGACATAAATGCAAACGTCCCTGACTTACTGAGAGAGTAATGAAGTTACACCGAAATAAAACGAACAATTCCTTAAAGCCAGTCGCAGTCCAATATGCAACTTATAAAGCATGATGTGGAAGCATTAAACACCCACAGTATTCCAGCCAGTATGATGGAGAGAGATCTATTGGAAGTGTATAACAGTATTTATTGAGGTTAGCAACAGAAAAAGACATTTAGGCAAGTAGACCCTGTCATTGGTCAGACAACAGGGACATCAGAATTTGTGAATGTAAAGGAATTTGGTGATGTGGAACAGCCTAAAGGAAATTCAACCATAGAGGAAGAGAGGCAAAACAGAAAAGATCTACCATAATGAACTTTTGCCAAAGTGCCATTATTATTCTAAATACACTAGAAACATACTTTTGCATGATTTAGGATGAAACAAGATCACTTTCAAAATCCCTTCATTTGAAATTAAGGTCAGTGCGTCTCTGCAGAAATCATGCGCTACAACCCTCTGCCTGCCATTGGTAACATCCCTTAGCCCTCTGCAGGAAAGAGAAAACTTCCCACACGTAGCTTTCAGAGCCTCATGGACTCTCCGTAGTGAAGAACTGTAAGGCCACATATTCATGTTTACAGCACCTGTTTTCATTTCTTTGTTCTTTCTATAACAGTGGTTAACAATAACAATAAGCACTGCCTTTTGTTGTGACATCAGTCGCCCAACAGCTTTTCATTTGGATGCAACGTTGTCATTGTGTAGTGTATGACCTGCAATGCTGGTCATGCAAACAAATACAAAATCTTACTCCACATCTCACGGCCCGTCTTAAATAAACAAGTCAATGCAAATCTTCACGTTGCAATTTTATACCAAAATGAAATCTTCAGCACAAACCTTTTTTTTTTATTACCAACAAAACAGTTCTCACAGAATCCCACATGTATTTTATATATTATAATACACTTATTTTCCATCAAAATATAATCTTATTCAGTAAATCAAACATCAAACAATGTTGGGCATATTTACATTCTAGCCTGTGAAATGCTGCAGTCTGTCATGGTGAGCATTTTCCCGAGGTGGTTTTTACACCATGCATAACAGTTTACAAACAGCGCAATCTGTCCCGAGTCTGTCCTTTGTCTGATGTGATTTATAATTCCATATGAATGTCCATATGATCATTGACTTAAAAAAAAAAAAATATAATAAAATAAAGTTGGCAGTTTAGCGTAACAATTCTTAAGTCCTGGAGGTCCGTTTTGTCTCCTTTAAGATCGCGGGAGGACCTGAGCGATGGTGTCCCGGGCGCTCTGGCTGAGCCTTTCTGGGAATTTGACCTCGTACTCCACTATAAGGTCACCTCGACGATCAGGGCGTTTGGGATAAGGCAACCCCTCGCCACTAATGCGTCGCTTCATCCCTGGCTGCACGATATCTGTTGTTGACACGGTCACTGTTCTGCCTTCCAGTGTGGGTGCATTGACTGTACAGCCACACAAGGCCTGATGGGACAGAAGGGGAAATACAAAGAAAAGAAACATCAATTAACATCATAGGAACTTATTCCACTTCAGCTGATAACAGTTCTTTCGTTTGTCTTAAAGCACTTTTACAATGTGTTTTTTAAGAACAATTTGTAATCATAACTTACATCTCTGAGTGAGATCTTCCCTGTGTAAATGATGTCAGATCCCTCGCGTCTAAATACCGGATGTGGCTTGTCCTTTAATACGAAGACCACATCAGCTGGAATGTTTGTAGGTGTCTCATCCCCCTCTTTGGGAAAAGTGATTTTCGTGCCCTCTTTCCACCCCTTCTTTATCTGCACCTCCAGGATTTTATCTTCTGTTCTTAGCGTTCGCCCGTCAGGGTTCAGCCTCTTACGCGAGATCTTCATTTTCTTTGTGCAACCTGACAGAACTTCCTCCAACGTCACCCGAAGGTCGTGAACAACAGGGGGGTCCTGCTGCTTCTTCACAACGCTACTGTGACCGCCCATTCCCCCCATTCCAGAACTGAAGGAGCGAGGGAACCCGCCCATTCCACCGCCCCCCATCCCAAAGCGGGCAAAAGGGTCGTCAGTGTCCATGTCCTCATCCATGCCTCCATTGCGGGCACCAAAGAACTGTCCGAAGGGGTTTCGTCCACCGAAGAACTCTTCAAAGATGGCATGAGGGTCGCCCTGGAAGCTGTAGCTAAAGGTGCCAGGACCACCACCTCCTGAGGGCCCCCCACCTTTCAGACCTGAGTGAGAGGCACAATACATTAATATATTGTCATTTGATACATCAGGTGAATACCCCAGGCCAATATATATTATTAGTCTGGAGTCAACCACTGATTGAGTGCATCCATACTGTTTGCTTCCCAAAATGAGAACAAGTGGATGTACACACACTGATATGAAAACAAAAAAACAGACACAACAAAACAATTTTGACATAGCCATTTTAACAGAAATTAATTAAGACTTAATATTTGCTCTTCATCTGTGGCGGCAAAAACCTGACACCTTCAGCTTCACTGTGTACAGACACCACCATAAATGTGGCACAAACCTACAAACTCCTACAAAGATAACTGTTGTGGTGGCTGTCAAGCTGTCTGCTGAAGTTACTTCTTATTTGGAAATGTTCTTAGCTAAGAAATTACCAGGATGAATGTTAAGGAGAACTAAAGACCACTACGCCAAATCAGTGTGTATGTTGCAAACATGAAATGGGTGAGTTGGTAAAGCAGGTGAGGTGAACAGTGCCAGATCTATTCAATATTCTTAACTGTCCTCACAGGGTCAACTTTTAACTTATGTTAGTACTGATATGTGTTTTGCTGAAACATTCCTTGGTTTGATACAAGAAATGTACAACAATGAACATGTTTTAGTCAGGCAAGTAGAATGTGGATGGTATAGGTTTTAAATATGTCTTGCAGTGATTGTTTTATAGTGTTGTCATAGTGCAAGTTGTAAATGAACAGTTAGTAAGTGAGGACACAACATAAGATCCATGAAATGTTGATCCAAATGATGATTTTACCATGGTAACATATCAGGCGCCATATTGGGCTTGTGTAAGTTACTAAACTGGTAAAAAAAAAAAAAAGAAAAATCTAAGTATATCGGTAACAGTTACATTTCAGTAACACTGCCCCACCTGTCAGGTTTCCATGGACCAAAATTAACAATGACTTCAGTGACAACAGCATGAACAGCATAACATCCAAATGCGAGCACGCTGTACGCCCCCCCCCAAACAGATGGGTCCCTCCAGCTCCTAAACTCAGTTTCACCTGTGTTCAGTTTAAGTCTCTTGTCGAGTTCTTCTAGAAACATGTATTGTGAGTTTCCCTGTGACTGTCGGCAGAGCCTCGCCTTTCCTGGCTCAGAAACAAGCCTTCTGGCTGAAGGACAGAGCAGAGAGGAGCTGGGAGCGCCATTACACGCACATCAGCGTCGGTTTATCGTCAGTCTCTTGCATGTTAGATATCGTTACCATCGTATCTTATTGACAACCACAGAATCACATGAACCCTAACGATTGAACTGGCTAACTTAGTTCAACTCCCAGAACCGAGTCAATAATGTCACCGCGTAACGTTAACATTAATGATACACAAGTTAAACCTTACCTTCTTCGCCATAACGGTCGTAGATGTCCTTTTTCTTCGGGTCGCTCAAAACGTCGTAAGCTTCGGCGATTTCTTTAAATTTCTCCTCGGCTCCCGGTGACTTGTTTTTATCGGGGTGATAGCGCAGAGCCTGCTTACGGTAAGCTTTCTTAATATCGTCATCCGACGCTCCTCTCTTAATTCCCAAAATGTCGTAGTAGTCTTTACCCATTTTTACCATCCAGCGGCCTCCTTAGTAAACGTTAAAGCTGTTCAGAAACAGTTATTTACGACTTCAGTCAGGGACACGTCCTCAGCCCGTCTTCTGTCTCAACTCGCTGCGCTGCGCCCGAACATTTGCTTTATAAACCGCGCGGAAAGTTCCAGAGTTTTCCATAACAAGCCTGAACAATCTCAACTGACAGCTCAGCGAGGACACGCCCAGCCGTACGTCACGGCACGCTGCCTTCAGGTGCTGTCGGACGTACGCCTTTCACAGTAACATACCATGCCTTATCAGTCGCCCACAACTCGGTGTGGCGATGAACACTACAACGAGAACATGTTCTCTGCTTTTAAAAAGTGTTTAATACGCTCAACTTTATTCATATAGGAGTGTGTTCCTATATGAAGTAAGAGGATAGGTTCTATACCTAATTTAACATGTGACTATGGACGTTAATGACATGGCAGATCACAAGCAAGCACTGCTAACGCCATGAATAATGGAGAAACCACAATAAAGAGTAGCATAAAAATATGTGTTGTGTAAGCCTTGGGCGAAAAAAGGAGAAACAGACATGATTCTCCTCACTGAATCCTACCAAACCTAAATGACTGGATAGATTGCTGGAAGGAGCTTTTGTTATGCTTGGGTGTGGCCCAGATTCAAGACTACTAAATCCCCTGCTTACTGGCTGGTAGTGCGCTGCACAACAGGTAAGATGCAGGGCATAACATGTGGCAAAGTCCTCCAAATAGAAATTTGATCACATTTTCATAGACCTACTTGGGTAAAACATGTACTTTCAATGAAGCATAAATGTCAATTTTATCTGGCTTGACCAAATCTGTTTTCAAGATGGCAAGAAGGCAAAAAGCAAAGAAGAAAAGATAGCTGCCATCTTACCTTACTGTGTGTATAGGCCTACAGTTTTGAAATCTATGTTTTTGTGTTTTTAGATTGTTAAAAAGATTTGTGCTTGCAGTACAGTACAATAGTTCAAATGATCATTGTATTACATGAGATGATCTAATTCAATTCAATTCAGTTTTATTTATATA
>NC_060153.1:22129086-22174626 GCF_021292245.1 Micropterus dolomieu
AGCCTGCTTACGGTAAGCTTTCTTAATATCGTCATCCGACGCTCCTCTCTTAATTCCCAAAATGTCGTAGTAGTCTTTACCCATTTTTACCATCCAGCGGCCTCCTTAGTAAACGTTAAAGCTGTTCAGAAACAGTTATTTACGACTTCAGTCAGGGACACGTCCTCAGCCCGTCTTCTGTCTCAACTCGCTGCGCTGCGCCCGAACATTTGCTTTATAAACCGCGCGGAAAGTTCCAGAGTTTTCCATAACAAGCCTGAACAATCTCAACTGACAGCTCAGCGAGGACACGCCCAGCCGTACGTCACGGCACGCTGCCTTCAGGTGCTGTCGGACGTACGCCTTTCACAGTAACATACCATGCCTTATCAGTCGCCCACAACTCGGTGTGGCGATGAACACTACAACGAGAACATGTTCTCTGCTTTTAAAAAGTGTTTAATACGCTCAACTTTATTCATATAGGAGTGTGTTCCTATATGAAGTAAGAGGATAGGTTCTATACCTAATTTAACATGTGACTATGGACGTTAATGACATGGCAGATCACAAGCAAGCACTGCTAACGCCATGAATAATGGAGAAACCACAATAAAGAGTAGCATAAAAATATGTGTTGTGTAAGCCTTGGGCGAAAAAAGGAGAAACAGACATGATTCTCCTCACTGAATCCTACCAAACCTAAATGACTGGATAGATTGCTGGAAGGAGCTTTTGTTATGCTTGGGTGTGGCCCAGATTCAAGACTACTAAATCCCCTGCTTACTGGCTGGTAGTGCGCTGCACAACAGGTAAGATGCAGGGCATAACATGTGGCAAAGTCCTCCAAATAGAAATTTGATCACATTTTCATAGACCTACTTGGGTAAAACATGTACTTTCAATGAAGCATAAATGTCAATTTTATCTGGCTTGACCAAATCTGTTTTCAAGATGGCAAGAAGGCAAAAAGCAAAGAAGAAAAGATAGCTGCCATCTTACCTTACTGTGTGTATAGGCCTACAGTTTTGAAATCTATGTTTTTGTGTTTTTAGATTGTTAAAAAGATTTGTGCTTGCAGTACAGTACAATAGTTCAAATGATCATTGTATTACATGAGATGATCTAATTCAATTCAATTCAGTTTTATTTATATATTTATATATGTGACAAAATAGTAAAACATATTTCTATGTTAGAACTCACAACAGCTGTTGAGCTCTCGCTGGATTTGTGGCTCATCTCATACTCAACCGGGTGCTTCTGCTCGAGGTGGTGAAATTGTAGTATGTTGTTAAAGTCTTCCTGCACTTCTTACATATTACTCTGGTTTGTTGAACATCAGATCGAGGATGACAATTAGCCCTTGGAAGCAGCATTTCATATTCAATGCACAACACAAATACTTCCACTATTAACAAAAATGTCTGTCAGAGGTTTGATGGGACGAGAAACACTGCACCATTAGTGCCCAAAATGTTACTGAGAGCAAATACAATAATGTTTCAAGCATACAACTTTGTACACCCTTATTATCGGTATTGACGTAATCAGAAAATGTTTTCAGGAAAGATAAAGTAAACAAGCATTTGGCTGTAACATTATACCCTTATAATAAACACTCCCAGGCATAGTCAAACACATGGACACAAGAAAGGAATCCCAGTACGCGTTCTTCAGCTGTGTTTCATTTCCCTACAATTATTGTATTTTAGGTTGTTTGAAAATTAATCAGTAAGTTGCAGTACAAAGTTGAAATTAGCTTGACACGTGTATGGAATACTTGTCCTGTCAAAACCTGTTTTTCAGAGATTAGAGTGGCATCAGCAGTTAAAATTTGAAATATCACTGCAGGTGTTAGCAGCTCTGCAGACCCAACCAAATCACAGAAGGAGGTGGAGCTCAGAACATTATTTTTGTAGAGAGGCCATATTCCTAGCTACGCCCTTGCTTTTGTATATTTTATGGTATCAATTCAAAGTATCTACATGCACATGTAGCCCTGTAGTTATTTGTACTGGACATTAAGAGTGAAAATTATGGCACCTTTTGGAGATATAAGCCCTGCAGGCAGGCTTTATAGACCTATAGAACCTGTAATAAAATACATAATTTAATGTTTGGCCAGGTAGGTGCCAAAATTGTTATCTCATAAAATATGTTTCAACATCATTTCACATTGCTGTGTCCTCATTTTGTCATTACTGTTTGTTGTTTTGCTACTGGACAAGAAGATTTTGGGTAAATGTGCCTGACTAATAGGCTACAAGCAATTCATAGCAATTCACTCTTGTTAGAATCAGTATTGGTTTTAGTTTGAGATTAAATGACAACACACCAAGCAGACTGCAAACCTTATTTATGTAGGACAATTTGTACAGAAAAGAAAGAAAACACAGAAATGCATTTAAACAAGTAAAATAACACATTATGTGGAAAAAGACAATTAAATAATCAAGCATAAAACTGAGGGACTGCAACAAGAATAAAAATATGTAGCCTAATTTAGCCTGAAAATGAATTTATTTTCTATACAGCTAAAGAGAAAAATGCAAGCAGTCAGACCCAACAGTCTGCCAGTTGGACCAGTACGCATGTGCACAAACGTACAGAGCTGCTATTCAAAGAGCAATAAATCCTACCTGGATAAATCCAATTATGTTAGCCACAGAGCCTTTAGCATAGCCGCTCAAACCTCATTGGCTACGTCGCTGATAGTGTGGGCGTGGTCCCCGGAATCCCACCGGTTTTCATTAGCTGCGACACGGACGTAGTGCCCGCCCACAGTGGCCTCAGCAGTTGCATATTACTCCGCGATTGGAGGCGGCTCTGTCAGTCATCTGGGATATTAAGGAAGGGGCTGCAAACTGCCAAGATGAAGCACTACGAGGTAAGTAGTATCCGTGAAACGCTAGTTAAATCTTCAGTGAGGCGCTTTATGGGTCCAGAATTTAATTCATCAACCCAGTTCGGCATCTTGCGGTGGTTTGTCTGAGAGTCCACCAGAAAAGTCATTAATAGCTTTAAACGTGAGCAGGATGTCATGCTGCTGCAACACCGCCTGTCATGGGCTGGTTGCTATGACCGGGGTTCAGGGGCCGGAAATGAAGGATTGTATTAGCTAATATCGTATCCGAAAATCAAGCTGCACCCACAATTATGGTGAATTATACCTGTGTATGATTGTATGTTATATGTTAGGTCCTCAACATAAGCTGGCCGTCTCTAAACACAGGTCCCTCTGTGTGGGACAATGCTCGGCATCATCGCCATCTCTGGCTGGAGTGACTCATGGCGCTTCTTATCATCTTATTACCCAATAATGCAGGTGAACAGTCAAGTGTGCGATGTCAGCAATGTGACAATGAACATTTTTAATATGGAAAAATCAGTCAGACCCTGAGTTGATGAGAGAAACATAGACTGAAGGAAAACATGTTGGGGCTAACTGTCTCAGAAACATCCAAGCTTGACTGTTCACACATGACTGTTTTGCTAATTTAACCTTCATGCAAACATTTTCCTGTGCTACTTAACCATTGTACTCAAGCAAGAATCTTGTAGTGTTAAATACAGTTACATGGAAAGAACACCAAAACCCATCAGACAGGACTGGAAGTAGTCTGACAACCCAACCAGTGGCTGCTCCGGTTCCCCTTCTTTCTGTTGACACGTGGCTTTTGCAGCCTATCAGGGGTGAAACAACATTTGAATAATGTAAGATGGGCCAGTGAAAACATAGTTAAGTTTTTTTCTCGTAGATCTAAACACATCGAAGAGGTAATTATGCACCTTAATCGTGAAGGTTTTTTCCCCTCTACATGACAGCTCTATATGCCATTTATCATTAAATTATGGTTGCATTGGTGTCCAAATTTATTTGCACTGACCAATGTGTCATATTCCACTCCAGCCACCCCTAATCAGTCTGATTTTATTTTATTTTTCATGGCCATCTTCTCTTATCAACTTCTTAACTCAGTTAGTCACTACCATGGTGCATTTGAATACCACTAGCCTTAGATGTGCCCACATTGTAACTAGTGAACCCAGTTACTCCAAAGATTCTGTGAAATTCACCTGGAAGAAACTACATATTGGCAGACGATGTGGGCTCTACAGACAGACCAACATAACTGGCAACTATTCTTCCCTGCTATTACAAATATGAAAATTTATGACCATAACAAAATTCTATGAAGTCACAGTTTTTGTATGCGGTAGTATGTGTGTGAATGTGGGATGTGACCATGGTACAAAGTTTTGCGGTTGCAGTACACTTAAGTTAAAATGGGTCACCGCATATGGTGTTGCACCATTATGCAACCATGTGGGTGCAAAGTTTTTAGAGGATGTGGCTGTAACTGAATCATCAGCCAATAAATTGTTACAGCATTATCTTTGACAAGTGTGCTAATTGAAGACACAAAAATGTGGTCATTGCTGGGTGTGGACTATGGCTGACACCACCAACCAGAGGCATGTTCTTCAATGCTTTTATCAAATCAAGTTAAAATGTATGGGTTTTTTTTTTTAATCTGTACTTATTGAAAATTGGCACAACATATCAGCTACATGAGAAATACTTTATCAAACTAGTTTCAGTATGTTGGAACATAAATCAAAATTTTAAACGTTTTCCATTTGGGTCATTAGACCAGCTTATTCATAGTTTCACTGCACTTACAGCAGATAGCACCAGAGAGCTGCATAACTTTCACAGTGATCTGTCTTGCTTATACATCGATGTCCATCACTTTTGCATGGCATTGTGTACAAAAACAGCAAAGAAACAGTTTCAGGTGCTCTGATTGTCTGTCTAAATAGGTCATCTTTACAGATTTCAAAAATGGTCTCTTACCTCGGGATATGAAGAACAGGCAGTACCAACAAAAAGAAAAGACAGGCACAATCGCTATTAAAGGTTATTTCTCCCTGCTTCACCCTCACCGCTGAGTGCATTACTAGGACAGACTGTCAGTGGTAGACAGAGGCTTTATATAGACGAGATGGGGGAGGTACAGGGGAAGCGTATGCCTGGCACAGAGCAGACTGACATGGGGTTATTTCCCCGAAGTCTCAACTGGAGTATCAGGTGTCCTGCTTGATTTTTAAGCATATGTGAATGTTTCATTTGTACAGTTATAAGGCAGCTCAGTTAATTCACTTAAAAAACACTGATTGAAGCTTTAGAAAAGAATACTATATATTCATGTATTCACATCCGTGAACATAATGCATGGCCGGCCTAAACGTCCATGTTGCTGCTTGTGACTATATGTCTTTCATTCATTATGGCATCTGTGTCAGATGTGGAGTGGAGGAGCGGGGATGGGCTTCACCACGGGGAATGCCCTGGGTAAGCCCTCAGAGTCTGGAGTATTATCACCCCTTGGTGGTAGGAAAGGGTGACTCCCCATGTGAGTGATTGAGAGATCTGGCTGTTCAGTTTGGTTTCAAGGTATAACATGCTGTAAAAAGTTGTGAGTGTGAGAGAGAGAGAGAGAGAGACACCCTAAACTGGTTCATTCAGGTGTCGGATCAAAGGGCGGCGATGTACATCAGGGCTGTAGATCGACAGAAGGACACTACAGCAAAGTGTCTTAAACCGTGAGCCATTACCACATAGGCGTAGATGGCGGGGGGAGGATCTCTAGGGATAGGGTTGTTTTAACATAGAGCTAGCAGTAGACATTTATATTTAGCTGAGGAGAAGAAGGGAAGGAGTCAAAGTCAGAAAGTGGGGGTGCTGTCTGTCATAATACCTCTCTTCCATCTTCCCACTTAGCCAGGAGTTGAGAGGTGTCAGGGGTCATCAGGTGTTCCTTTTTTTAGGGAGGGGTTATGTTTCAAAACCAAGCCACTGCAGCTCGACTGCTCCCTGCTCCAGAAGTTTCCTTCATGTGATAAACAGATATAGTGTAGACAGTTTGCCAGGGGAATACTGGGCATTCCTGTGTATGCAACTGTGCACACACATGTGGCATATGTCCACCACGCTGCAGGGGTCGACTGGCAGTTAAATAAAGCAGCAGCACCAGAAGTGAAGGAATGAGGGAGGGCGGGCAAGTGAGAGAATGACAGGGAGGAAGAAGAGGGAGGGGAAGAGGAGAGACAGATTTATTTCCACAGCTGAGGGCTGCCCCTCCCCTGCAGGGTTTGGTGTGGATCTTGGATAGACAGTTGAGAAGATTGACAAGAGAGCTGTGGGGAAGAGCAAGGAGAAGACAGGAATAAACAGAGTGCAGGAGGAGGACTGTGGACATGGATACCCTTGCACTAGAGGCCACTGGCAGTAAAAAGCCCGCTAATGGGGCGGCGGCAACGGTTGCTGTCCCCCCAGTGCTGGCTCAAGCCCCGGTCAAACGCAAACCTGCTAAAAAAGCTAAAAAGGCTGTTGTATTTTTTGAGGTGGAGATACTGGATGCCAGGACCAAGGACAAGCTCTGCTTCCTGGACAAGGTGAGAACTTTTTTTCTTTTCTTCATGTACAGTTTTCATCTTGATATATGATTAAGTAGACTTTTTCCCAGAACATTAGAGCTGCTGTAGCTGTAGCCCTCGCTGTCAGTCAGCCGCTGTGTAAATGGTGATGTGAAAGAGAGGAACACTGGGCCCCCTTTCATGTTTGCAACACAACCCAGCTGGGTTCAGGTGTCTGGGTAAAGAAGGGGCTTTCGGCACGCACACATACAGGAGGTAGATATATCATCTACAAATGTACAACTGTGCAAACCAATTCGACAGCCCTCCAACACTTGTGAAGTTAGCTTTTTGTTGACATAACACCAGGTACAGTTCACCTTACATTTAAGGCATTACAACACCATCACAACACATGGCCTCTAAAACTGGAGGTGTGTTTATGAGCAGTGTCAACCACAGATGAGTTCTTCAGAAAATAAACCAAGAAATGTCACCTCTCTCTGTGAAATAATAAAAGGCTGAAGGTATATCTCATCTTGGTGCCTGTGTACCTTTTTTTTGTTATGGCCTTCAGATGTTGCTTTACTTTAGTCCTGCTAGCTGCTCTGTTTAAGGTGGCTGAACTAGCTGCGGTGCAGAGTAGGTATGAGTCCAGGGACGTCCCCCTCCCTGCATTGTTAGCCAGCTGCTACAAATCTGAAAAGGAAAACAGCCCTCCATTGGAAGACCCAGAAGAGCGTTTGCATGTTACGGTGCACATGCAAAGGAAGGGATTTGTATGACAAGGGAAACGAGGAACTATTGTGATAATATAGAGGACATTTGTTGGGGATCTTTTAGTGGAGATCCTCTTCACACCATGAGCAGATTTGAGGTATTTAGCAAAGAATCAACCCCAGTTGGGTGTAGGTGCAGGACAAAAGCAGCACACAGGAAAAGGTGGTTTACACACGATATATTGTAAGCTTCAAAATGTTTTATCCAGCAACATTTGATCAACAAGCTCTGCTGCTTTTACAGATATAATACAACAACAAGTCTTCAGTTGCGTTTACAGTCTGGAGAGTATTACTGTTGTATTAGCCACATTTATTATGATAGGATGTTTAAGCCTATTATCTGGTCAATTTGGAGTAATTTGCACTTGGCCTCTACTTTGTTATTGTTGTGTTAGACAGCAATAATTTGTTAGAGCCAGTAAGTCAGTGCTGTTGCATTAGGAGGGTTTAGTGCATTGTTGGGGTGAGGCCTGTTGGTGTATAGAGGGAGCGTTAGCCAAGTTTACAGCGGTGTTAGTCCGTCAGCCGGGGCAGACTCAGCTTATTTAAGGGCGCTTCTCAAGACCACGAAGTATAAAGTGCTATGCTTGTTGGATTATAGGCCTGTTGTCGGCTTAGCAGAGTTTCCATGGTGATAGCGTGCACAATCTTAACACCGCTGGAGAGTATATACTGATAGGCCAGATATAGATCTGGATCTGGACAGAGGGCCCTTTGGGGGTGATTGTTTCCTAAAGTAGGGTAACAGAGCTAAACCGACAGGCTGAGTTAGAAATAAGTCCTGCATCATGTCTGGGCCTGTGTTTATAGGACAGTGATCTCCACACTGAACGAAGCCTCTAGAAAGAGATTGTGGGTGGGGAGGTAGGGGGTGTCAGAGAGGTGGTTTCTCAGTGGTGTCATCCGGCTGAAAATGGCTTGTGCTATGCAGGACGACGTGAACAGAAGCCAAATCAGTTACAGCAGCAGAGACCTCTTCGGTCTAGTACAGATGGGTCACAAGATCTGTTTTCTGCTAAACCTAAGTGCTAAGATAATCTAGCAGTACTATACTGTTTAAACTGAACAGTGGTGTAGTTAATTATATGTCTGGGCATTGAATTGTTAGCATAACAGTAACATCCCACAGCAGTGAGCTTTGTCCGTGTGGCTCTGATTCCTGTGAGGTTCAACAGTTTAAGTGCGTGATAGTAATTCACAAGTGCTTGTTTGAAACATGAACATTTATGAGCGATTTATATTTTGTACAGTGCTACATGTAGGCTGATGAACTCATCTAGAAGGAGCTTAGCCAGAGAGCAACACGTACATACAGATAAACAAATGCTATTTCATAATTTCTTGCATTAGTCTCCTCCTATGTCAAACCGTTGGTTGGACAGTGTGATTGCATACAGGTACATAGAGCTGCAACGATTAGTATATTAATCTATTTAGTTGTCAACTATAAAATTAACCGCCAACTATTTTGATAATCCATTGATCAGTTTGAGTATTTTTTTCAAGAATGAAAAGTCACAATTCTCTGTTTCGAGATTCTTAAATGTGAATATTTTCTGATTTCTTTACTCCTCTATGACAGTGATAGATATTTATCAATCCTTCTGGAATTGTTAGTGTGCCATAAAATAATCATCAGACCAACAAACAGACCAACCGACAACTACAATACCAACACAAAACATCACCAGAGTGCTCTACATATTGTAATATGGTGCAGCATCCTCACACCCAGAGGTACAGTAATTTTTGTTTCACAGTACATCTCTAATAATTGCCTGCCCTTTCCTCACCAGTCGGATTCGCAGGTCATCATCATGCAATTTTGCTTTTGCAAGGCATTTTCGTCCACACAACTGCTGGCCACTTATACATATAATATTGCATCTTTTTCGGACCATTCTCTGTAAACCCTAGAGATGGTTGTGCGTGAAAATCCTAATAGATCAGTAGTTTCTGAAATACATTCAAAGTCACTTAAATCCTCTTTCTTCCCCATTCTGATGCTCTGTTTGAACTTCAGCAAGTTGTCTTGACCACGTCTATATGCCTAAATGTATTGTAGACGCTGCCATGTGATTGGCTGATTAGCTATTTGTCCTAACAAGCAATAGGACAGGTGTACAGTGAGACTATATGTTTTATGTGTTCTCTCCTTGCTATGTGAAGCACTTTGTAATTTTGTTTTGAAAAGTGTTATATAAATAAAGATGTTATCTTAGCTGTCCTAGTCCAGGCCAGCAGGGAAGTATAAGCTTACTGCTGAAATGTTTTCATAAATGTCAAAGGCTTGAGAGAAATTTGATGCTGATGTCTGTGATGTTATGATTACGTAATGTGCCGATGGTATTACAGTGTTTGTTTTCAAATTAGGAATGATACATTTTCTGATGCATCATTATAACTGTCTCTGTTCATTTCAATTGAAACTTGTATAAGACAAACTTATGTATCTGTCACTTAGAAAACAATGATGTTAATCATGTTTCAAGTCCCTGTTAGCTTATTTTCATATCATATCATGTCAGTATGAAATGTTCATGGTTGGAGGCATTTTCAAATCTAAACATCAGTGGTTTTGAACCTGGTCTATCAGTCAGTCTTTATTTATGGGGTTCACACAGGTCAGGAAGTCCAAAATGCTTTCCAAGTGAATACAAACACAGAAGATGAAACTGCATAATACTGAAATAAATTTAAAAGAAACAGTGAAAGCATAGAGACAGGCACCTACTACTCAGCTATAATATATAGTATACTACTATTAACTGTGTAGTTAATGAAAAAATGACAAAAACAACAAAACACTAATGTTTTATTTGTATTGGCATGGTTATGATGAAGGGATCATAGTTTATCAAGGAGTTATCAAAACCATCTTTTTTTTCTGGCAGAGTGCTTCAGTAACTGTTCCTAATTAGGGATGTACTCATCCAATCAATACTTTTTTTCTGCCAATACTAATTCCAATACTTCAACTCGTGACATGTGCCAAGTACTGATCTGATATCCTTTCCATATTAAAAATCTGTATACCTCACTATGTGGAGCTCATTAGAATATTTTTTAAGCAAGAAAACACAAAGCCAGAAAATGCCATGGCTCTAAAAACAGCCTGAATGAATTGAAAGAAAATGTAATTAAAGTGGATCAACCACTTAATAGCCAGTACTTCCATCCATCTATCCATCGTCAACTGCTTATCCTGCGTACAGGGTCGCGGGGGGCTGGAACCAATGCCGGCTGATAGCCGATACTTGATGTTCTTGAAGTCAGTACCCTCATACCGATCCGCCACTGATAAAACTTGTCTACACCCACCCAGCCTTCGGCTCCCATTTTTCTTCAGCTCTGAGCTGCCTAAGAGCATTCTAAAGAGCAGAAGATACGAAGAGAGAAAGAGAAAAGCGATGTCTGCTAACAAGCTTACCGGCCGAGGGCAAGGCACCGCTCCTTCCATACGGGTGTGCGGCGTCTGCAAATGGGCATGATGTAGACACGTGTGGCCTGGAGCACGCCGGCTGAGCCCTCACTCCTGGTTCACAATGCCCGTTCTGCGCCCTCCTCATGATGAGCGGCAGCATCAGGCGGATAATTTCACTGTTCAGCAGGAGGAGCGGCTCCCCGTTTTCACTGGCCTCAGTGATCGCGAGTAGCCTTCTCCAGGCGGCTCCTTCCAGACGGCCGTCTGCTGTCAGCTGTCTGTTCCCCCGGCCCAAGAGCTCTCTCCTCCGGATGAGATGGATGGTGTCCCAGCTCTTAGCCAGCCGGCTAGGCTGGACCCGGTCTGGCCGCGCTTCCCTCCCATCTGGCGGTACCAGGAAGGTGCCGCCTCAGACCTGAAGACTGCGGGTGCCTGTTTCCACCTAAATCCCCCACACCAAGGTGGAAGGCTTCTCACCAGGGTTTCAGACCAGGGTTTCAGTTTGATGTTGGTCATGGTGGTCATGGTCGGGGGGTTCGGGGGTCACCCCCCAAGAAAATTTTATGATTTCCAATGACAAATATGTAATTTCACATCATCTTGGGCCATTATTTTCACCATATCTCTGAACAAATAGTTGGAAAAGCTAGAGCAGATAATAAATAACCAACAGCCAAAGATCAGTCTACTGGGGAGGAACTACAACCTTTAGATTTGGGGAAAGTAATTTGGTTGGTTATGATGCTCTCCACAGTGATTTTTACATTTGCACAACATGTTTTGGCCATCTCCCATAAGCCTTAACAGCAGGAAAACCCTGTTCATATGACCTCAGAATCATTATAGATACGACTGTTCATGTTTGCCTTTTGTGTCTTCATTTTACAGCTTTTGACATTTATCTGTAGACATTAATATGTATTGAAAAAAATAGGCAACATGAGAAACCTCCTCCCTTATGAGGTGCATTTTATTTGCATATTAAAATCCCAAAAGAAATGTCTCCTCATTAGCTTAAAAGGACTAGTTTGCATCACTACTTTGCTTTACTAACCTCAGCTTCTCTACAGTCACCACATCCTTTCTTTTCCGAACAACCACTTTTTCACACTCACCTGAAAACTAAAAAAATAATTGAATCAGTCTGAACAGGACAGAGCTGTAGGCTACGCCAGTTTACTCTGTTTGTAACTGATCCTATTTATCAGATAGATTTCAGTTTGTACATGTTAATGATGAGTCCTCCATGCACGCCAAAGTTAGTCATGGAGTTCCTCAAGGATCTGTCCTCTGACCAATCCTCTTCACTTTATATATGCTTCCTTTAGGCAATATTATCAGGAAATATTCCATAAGCTTTCATTGTTATGCAGATGATACTCAGTTATATCTATCGATCAAGCCAGATGAAACTCATCAGTTAGCTAAACTTCAAATGTCCCTTCAGGATGTTAAAACCTGTATGACCTGTAATTTTCTAATGTTAAACTCAGATAAAGTTATTGATCTGGGGCCTAAGCACCTCCGTGACGCATTATCTAAAGATATAGTTTCCCTTGATGGCATCGCCCTGGCCTCCAGCACCAACGTGAGGAATCTTGGAGTTATCTTTGATCAGGACATGTCGTTTAAGTCTCACATTAAGCAAATTTCAAGGACCGCCTTTTTTCACCTACGTAATATTGCGAAAATCAGGAATATCCTGTCTAAAAATGATGCAGATGCTTACTGTTGTTGTGATTTGGCGCTATATAAATAAAATTGAATTGAATGTTCTCAACATTGGACAAGTAGGCAGTAATAAAATACATCTACCAGTTACTTTCTATAAATTGAGCTAATGTTCAGTTACATAGCAGCCAAAAGATGCAGCCTGGCCTACTGTATAAGCTTCCCTTCTTAGCTGCGCAGTGTGAAGGGGAGGGGAGTTGTTTCACTTTTCCAGCAGATGGGAAAACAGACAAACTTTTCTTGGTCTTGAGAAGCTGACACACTGTCACCGACACAGGACATTTACTGCCAGAATATTTTCCTCTGCTCGCGTTCACTGTCACTTTCTGCCACTCGGACAAACACTTGCTACGCACCTCCCGAATCCTTACAGGAGTTACGCTGTCACGTAGATGTTGCGCATAGAACGAGGAGAAGAAGCTAGCCAAGCATTGAGTGTTGCCGTGCTCGCACAGTGTGCAAGTGAAAACATTTGTAGCGCATAGTTTAATGAGTGTGGGAAATTTTAGTAGCGGCGGTGCATATAGGGGAAACACTGCCTGCTCTCCATCAGAGCGGAGTACATCCCTGGCATGTTGGACAGAGGGGCCGTCATCATGTCAAGAGGGGGCCCTCACCCAGACAAGTGGCCAATCTGATGGCCCAGATCTGTGTCAGGTTTGTCGTGGCACAGGTGGATCTGTTTGCCAACCGAGAGAATGCTCAGTGTGCCCTGTGGTTTTCAATGAGCTCGCGGGACGACCCACCGCTGGGGGTGGACACCTTCGCGCACCCCCTGTGGCCTCCTCAGCTGTTGTATGCTTTTCCGCCAGTTCGGCTGATCCCGCACCTCTTGGACCGCCTGCAGTTTTCAGCCTTGGCGGTCATCCTGGCGTTTCCTGAAGGGGGTGTGGAGGCACAGGCCGATGTCGCGACCTCTGCTCCACAGTGCACAGTCCTATTCATGCCTAAGAGCTCCTTCCGATCTGATTCCCCCCCCATGGGTGTGACGACGAAGCTACGTCTCACCACCTCTGCCCAGTGCAATCCTGCTACGTGGCGCACACGTCCAACTGGTGCCAATCACAGCGCCTGTTTGTGCACTACAGGGAAAAGTCCAAGGGGCTTCCCCTGTCAGCGCAACACCTGGCTCACAGGCCTATGTGTCAACGGCATCAGGGCGCATTCCACGAGATGCGTCTCCTCCACTGTGGCGTTGCACAGTGGAATGTCGGTGGACGATATCTGCATGACTCTTTGTCTTCCCCGTGCTCTTTCGTCCGTTTCTACCTGCAGGATGTCTCCCGCTTCTCCCTGACTCACTCAATATGGAGCGTTCTGTCTGAGTGATTGACCTCTGTGAGTGCGCGCTACGTTTTCTCCCATCTGGACAGTGGGTGGACCAGCCGCTGCTCACACTGGCCCTGCTCTGTGCACAGCTGATGCGGTCGCTGTCGTGACCTCGTCTGCACCTGCACAGTTACAAGGCCCCCCATCCGGTCCCCTGCCTTTTACGCATGGGTCAGTTCTCTGCCTTCCCACGTTGCCCCTTATTGGTGATTGTACGCACAGCGCCACCAATTATGTTTGCTCTGGGCAGGTAGGTCTGTGCTTGGTGGTACCGTATGGGTGTATGTGAGGCGTAGACAAGTATTATCAGTGCCGCGCATGCACACGTAGGGGGTAAATCCAATAGCGATGGTCTTAGAGGGCTGTGCCTATACTCATAGAATATGGAGTTACAATACATAACTATCGGTACTCAGAACAAAGCAGTAGCAACAACAGAGCAGCAACGACCGAGGAAAGACCACAACTGTAAGATAGTTTCAATGTTCGTACTGCTGTTATTCTGTTTTTATAATCTGAGAAATGGTTTAAAGTAAATCAAGGAAAATCTGGCTCATGATGTAGCCTACAGAACATTCTCCACTTATAAAACTTATAAGCACTTTGGAAAAATAAACTACAGAAGTATTATGAAAGGGGACTGTTTTATTGCTTTATTATTCTAAATAGACATTAGATTGTTAGTGCACAGTTGTGGTTATAGTACTTGCTTTTAATTTCCCTTTATTTTAAATGGTTCCAAAGCAAAAATCTTTGTTAAAAAGTTTAAAGTTTTAACGTTAAAACCTACTTAGCAATAAGTGAGCTTATTGTTTTGGGTGATAAAGCCTGGCTGTTATCTTGGAGCAGCCTCTCCATAGTTCTTTGCATTCTTGGTTTTGAGGTCTCATGGATGGTGCTGGCTAAGAGAACGCTATTTTAAATGCAATAGTAAATCAGTGACTTATAGGAGTATCCTACGCTGTCTTGTCTTTTTCCCTATTTTTGTTAAGTCTGAATAGTAAACCTTGTTCGCTTAATGGTAACGTTAGCTAGTTGGGCTGTGTGTTGGAGATCAGTAATTCACTTGAAAGATATTTAATTAGTTAAATGGTTTAATTAGGGTTAGGGTGTGACAAAAATAATTGTGACTAGTCGACTAATCGAATAAATAATTATCAGATTAGTCGACTACGAAAATAATCATTAGTTGCAGCCCTTATAGACTAACCGAGCTCCCCACTCTTCAGTGGCATTCAGGCCAGATCTCAGGGCTTGGCGGATGTACAGCATTTCAAATATATTAATTTAGTTTTGTTAGTCCACAAGAGAATAAATAAATAAAGCCATTTGATCAGATAATGGGAGCATGGTGATGACTTTAAATGACCTCATTCAGTCCAGGGGGTTTCAGTGCTTGATTATCCCTACCTGTAACTATCTCTCTCCAGACTTGCCTCCCTGTGCTCTTCATGTTTCTGTTTTGTTATTGTGTTTATATTTGGGGTAGTCAGGCCATTGTTGGCAGCCTGGCACAAGGTCGTGTTCTTTGGTTGTGGTTACGTGCATGCTTAGCCTCTTTGAAACTCTAATACCAGCTGTTAGATAGCCTTCGTCCATGGGGTGTGTGGGCACTGCCAGAGCTAAATTTATCACTAATTGCCATCATGAATGGAAAACAGGGTTATTATCTGTTCCTTAGAGTGTGTGTGTGTGTGTGTGTGTGTGTGTGTGTGTGTTTGTGTTTACTTTTCCCTCCATTTATTTATTGTGGTATTTTCAGGTCGAGCCAAATGCTACTATCGGGGAGATCAAGTCTATGTTCCACAAGAGCCGTGAGTTCCATCTCTCTGTAGGCAACTAAAGCCTCATAAATCTGATTTTAGATCAAGCGAATCTTCAGGCTGCACACAGAAATACTCACTTTATGCCCTGTCTTAATATGTCTGTGAAGTATTCATCTGTCTGTTTCAGATCCTCAGTGGTACCCAGCCAGACAGTCCATTCGCCTCGACCCCAGTAAGTCAGCCATAATGTGATTGTCTATCAGTGCACTTAAAATGAGCGTAGTACCGCTCCTCTCTACAACCAACTCCTCATTAAGTAAGCACTGTGTGTGTTCCAGAGGGGAAGTCTCTGAAGGATGAGGATGTGCTGCAGCATCTCCCTGTGGGAACCACGGCAACGTTCTACTTCAGAGATCTGGGAGCCCAGATAAGCTGGGTCACGGTAAGTACGACACAGAGCCGTCCAAAGACGGGAACACGTCGTGCTGTCAGTCAAGTCCAACAGTCCAGACTGCGAGGGGGATCAAGCAGAGCTATACTGAGATTTCCCGCTGGGTAAAAAAGTGTGACATGAGGTTAATTTGGTCCATTGAAGTTCACTGTTAGTGTTAAATTGTATTGACTGCTGAAGAGGCAGGAGAGAGAACAAGCAGTAGGAAGTTGATATATTAATATACTGATCTTACACATCAAGAAACAGAGCCTAAAATGAACTTAGTGTTTGATTGAATTACTTTCTTTTTTTCAGGTCTTCCTGACAGAGTATACTGGTCCCCTGGTCATCTATCTGATGTTCTACTTCAGGGTTCCCTTCATCTACGCACCCAAATATGACTTTACCACTAGTAAACACTGGGTCGTACAGTGAGTCTCTCTAACACTCCTTCACAAACTCTGTATAGTTAAGTTGAGCCTTCTTGTCCCCCAGTGGTTTAGTCAGAGCAGAGGTATCCTCTTTAAGTTGAACTCCCGCTAGCGACAGCGATTATCATCCTGTTGTTAAACCCATTGGAGACCCCACTGAGCGATCTGGTTAAGTTCAAAGGTTCACTAATCAACAGACATTAAAATATTAGCAAGGCTTTAGCAACCAGGATTGAAACGGTTACTCCATTGCTCATACATGTTGACCAGACCAGTTTTTTTTAAAGGAGCGCATTCATTCACCAGCACTTTGTTTACCTAAATGCAGCTTAGAACCAATAAAAGTGAGATATGCAGAAAAAGCCTTTGATAGAGTTAACTCTGTGCTATTAGAAAAGTCAAGTATTCATTAGCAAATCTCAAGATACTAACTCATAAAACGCAATGCATAAATAAATGTGTCTGTAAATCTGGATCAATATCTGTGCCTCTAATTTATATCTTGTAAATCATATGTACATTAATTTGGCAATTTTTCAAGGTAAATGTATTTGTGAATCTCCAGCTGTTTGTGTGGGTTCTTTTGAGACTTTTCTATTGTGCTGTTTCACACAAAATCTACAAATGCGTGACACATAAATGTGTCCCATGACTTGTGTAAACACATTTCACAAATAAATACAGTGATTTGTGTCTGTAAATCTGTATCCATTCCTCTAATTTACAACTCGTACGTCATCATTTGTATGTCAATTTAGATTTTAAATTAGAGGCACAGAAATGGACCCAGAGTTATAGATACAAACTCCTTTACATTTGTTGATATATTTGTGTGTGAGACTGTTCTAATCCCATCCCATAACTGCTATTCACAGTGGTGAAAGACTAGGCAAGGATTTGTTCATAAAATGCTCTAAAAAGTTTTTTCTAGAAACATGGGGATTTGCATTGAAATGTTTTTATTTTTAAACAAGGAAAAGACTTGATAGAAGGAGGTTTTGTGCATTGAACAATTGATCATATACTGTTTATGAAAAATCTGCAATGTAAGTAGAGCTGCCAAATACATTTTGTGGAGCAAAAATACAATGATTAACTGAAATATGGTGGAATATAAATATAAGGTGGCATAATATAGAGCAAGACTTCCCAGTCTCCAGTCTTTAAGCTAAGCTAATCTGCTGCTGGCTCCAGCTTCATGTTCACTGTACAGATACTAGAGTGGTATCATTTTAAATATCCCTAAATATCACAATATTCCTTTTACGCCATGCTCTTTTCACATCAGTGTGGTAATGATCCTCAATACAAGTGTCTGTGCTTTTTCCAGCCTCGCCTGTATGTGTCACTCTTTCCACTACATGAAGAGGCTGCTGGAGACGCTGTTTGTCCATCGCTTCTCTCACGGAACAATGCCTCTACGTAACATCTTTAAGGTGAGATACATTCCCCTACTCAAACCGTGTCATATATTTCCTCACATTAATATGTGCAACATGTAATGTAGGTTGCATGGAGTGAAAGGGGAATAACTGATTGGAAAAGTGTCTCTACCACCACGAGGAAGTCTCCGTGACAATGTTTCTGTCTCCTCCTCTGTTTCAGAACTGTACCTACTACTGGGGCTTTGCAGCATGGATGGCCTACTACATCAACCACCCACTGTACACACCACCCAGTGAGTATGCAGGCACCTGCACGTACATTCAACGGTCACACGTGTCACTGTAACTCCTTTTCATCATTTCTTGTGTTAACCTCTTGTTGCAGTCTACGGGGAGCAACAAATCAGACTGGCCCTCATCATATTCTTGGTAAGAATCTTACTATCCTCAACAATGTGTTCTGTAATTTATCTTGCATTTCATTTAATTGGACTGATAAATATTAGCAAACATTCCATTTACATATTTTAAATTGTAGTTTTGTCCATTAGTTTTTATCTTTTTGTCATCCTGAGAAGTGTACAACCCCCCCCTTATCTTTTGTTCTACTCATCATTATATAACTTGTGTGACTGTTTTCTTTCTCAGTTCTGTCAGATTGGCAACTTCTCCATCCACATTGCTCTTCGGAACCTCCGTCCACCAGGTATGCACACCTGCAACACCTGTGCATCTGACTGTCATTCACACACACACGGAAACAACTGTACTGTTTTGGCCACAATGAAAGTTATGCTTTCTTTTTTCCCTTTTTATTTATTTTCAAAAAATGGCTGCAATGTAATAAAGCTATTAAAAAACAGTATATTTGCTGTGTAGTTCTTTAGTTGTGTGTTTCCTTTGTCATGGCTTGTGAATCATAAAGAAAATGATGCATATCAGTTTGTACCCAAATATATTTGAGTGCTTTCCAATTAAAGTCCCTAAAAACATGAAGACATTATTAAGTATTTTCCTGTGACATTATCAATTCACACAAGCAACAATCTAAGTTATTTAAAAAATTTAAAAAAGGAAATAAATCCTCATCCAGATATTGCTAAATTCTGATTGGTGTGCAAAAGAATGTGACATCACTCTTTCCCAGCTAAGCCCCTCCCACCTCAAACTGCAGAGAACAACATAGTGAACATAGTAACAAGGAGATGTTAATTTCCTTTGAAATTCCCTTTCTTTTGTTACCTTCACCCAGGCTCCAAGACCAGGAAGATCCCCTATCCAACCAAGAACCCCTTCACATGGATCTTCCTGCTGGTCTCCTGCCCAAACTACACCTATGAGGTAACACTTTTTATTCATCAAGTGATGGCAGATGAGTTTTCTCTGCATGAACATGGCATCGATGGCTTGAAAGCAGAGTTGGGAATTTACCTTAAAAAAACATTTATTGCACAGCCGGAAGTTTTAACCTCTGCATGATTTACATTGTCTTATGTTGAGCTATATGTATTTATCATTGTGCCGAAAAAACTGTGCTACTTAAACTTGCAGCTGCTGCCCTCTTCTGGTATCAGTCTGTGTGTAACATCCCTCCTCTTCCTCAGCTGGGCTCCTGGCTTGGCTTCACAGTGATGACTCAGTGCCTGCCGGTGGCCTTCTTCACCTTGGTGGGTTTCATCCAGATGACCGTGTGGGCCAAGGGGAAGCACCGCAGCTACCTGAAGGAGTTCCGCGACTACCCTCCTCTCCGCTCACCCATCCTGCCCTTTGTCCTGTAGAGGACTACTCGGCCGCTCCCTCACCCATTCAGCTTTCCCCTTTTGTAGGAGTAAAGTACACCCCCGCCTCTCTGACCCCACCCTTAACTGAGAGGGTGCCCTCCCTTTTTTCCATCCTCAAAATTCTACACTGGAATTTAGCAGACTGACTGAAGGACTCCCCCACCCCCCATCAACCAAATTGTCTTTCCCTTCCTGTCTTGTGAAAATGTTAAACACTACACTTGCTCAATTTTTTTTATTACCCACACACAAACCCATTCTAATTGGTTAGCTGACCTGTGTGCGTTTGAGTTCCCAGAGCAGTGTTCACCTGCAAACTAGCCAGTGTATGCTGAATGACCTACTGTATATAAATACTGTAAGATGTCATCTGTTGTTTTGAGGCCGAATCTGCATCTGGTGATATTCAGTAAAACTTAAAACTGTTAGGTTTTTATACCCATTGATCTAAATTTGAAAACGACATCAATTAATTGTGTTGATGTTTGAAGTAATTTATTAAAAAAAGGTTAACCCAAGTGTTGTTGCAGTGCTGGGTCATGTATCACAGACTTTACTACTGATGTATGGGAATATTGGAATTTTGTACATGGATGTATTTTGCAGAGTTTAAAGTGAATGGGACTTGTTGTCAATGTAGTGTCACCAAAACGCAGTCAAATTTTACAGCCTGTGCATGCGTCATCTAAATTTGGTGTTAACTGCACAATATGTTCAAAGTGTTTGGCAGTTTGTCAGACACCTGCAAGAATTTGACAATAAAATACTAGAAAACAAATGATTCACTGTTTCAGACGTATCCACTATAATACGGTAAAGAGACATTGGTGACAATGGATAAAATTTATCATGAGTGAGAAAAAACCTCCGGCTAAACATTGAAAATGGTGGATAATTTATTTTGGGGAAAATAGTTGTAGTCTATGTAAGTAGAGTTAGCCAAAACGATAAGGTGCTTTGTAAATGGCCACTCAGTGGCGCTAAATGAACCAAAAACTTACTCACTTGTACCGTGGCTTCCTTGGCACAGATAATGAAAAATCTCACATTAAAATCTCACTGTCTACCAACGATCACACCAATGTGTTTGGTGACGTCATTAGAGTAACTTAAGACTTGAGGGTTGTAGAGCTTAAACAATATTGTTTATTGTGAACCACAGCACATATATACAGAGAAATGGTATCAGAGGCTGATCATGCAGCCTCAGCCTGAGCTTCGATTCTCTTCTTCCTCAGCTGGAGCCTCCTCTCTCTCTCATACTCTTTCATACGCATCACATAGCTAGAGACAGAAAAACACAGGGTACACAGTTAACAAAAAGGTGAGTGTATATTATCACCCTTTTGAGAAGGTTAAAAGTAAAAAAAAAAAGTTAAATCTGAAGTTGAGGATCTTGAATATACCAACATTAACATGGATTGAACCTTTGAGCTATGATATCATTGGGAAACTTGGTCCTGGCAATTAAGGAGAAAAAAACCCCATCAGGGTTTCTTTGAGAAAAACTAGCTGCTTAGTTTACACAGTCTCAAAGATCTTTTCAAACCAACATGGACAAGAAGTCCTTCAAAAGCTCACAAAATTGAAAATGTACAATTCCACAACTGGGCAACTCCATCTGCTGAGGAAGATTGTGTGATACGACTGAAAGCTTCAGAACAGCTACTTAGTGGACTTCGTGGTGACAAAGTTTTGTCAGTGTCTTGACTTACATTAAGCTCATGTTACTGAGAGGAAGCCAGCCAGTGTAATGTATGGGTTAGATCTGTTTCGTATCGGATAATCTGCAGCATGTCGCCCAGCATGAGTGGTTTTACTGGTGAACCCTTCATGAATAAGCAACTGCTGCCTGCAGAAAGCTTACACCTCAGTTTTTCCTGAACACTTATCAAAAGGTCTACCATACAGTTAAACCAAGTAGGTGAGTCTGCTAAAAGCATAACTGTCTAGGAGAGTCAATCCTAAATCCTAAAAAAAGGCTGACTGAAACACTTTGAAGTGTCTTTAACGCTACTGTAAACACTTACTCCTGGTGTTCGCAGTAGTCCCAGTCGTGTCTCTCATGCTTGCACGCCAGGAAGTTGGGCCAGTTGTCTCTCTTGCATTTCATGAGTTTCAGGAGGTACTGGGCACAATAGTCCCTCTGCTCCAAAGGCAGCTGGGCCAAGTTCATCTGCTCCTGGCTTGCTACCATCTCTGGCAAAAGGGACACAAATTTTCAGTGTCATCTTTCAGTGTAAAAGGACCCGATGTTACTGTATGGATGGTTGTGGGAGTGTTAAAGAGTGATCAAATACCATCTCTCTTATGAAAGTCCAGTCCAGAGTTGATGAATATTCATAATACATTCAAGTCTAAGGATGTTCTAACAAATATTAGACCATATTTTTTTATTTTCATGGTACAGTGCCATTTAGACTGGCTTTACTAACCAACTTAAATACCTTTCCATGCACCATCCTTAAGCTAGAGAGCGGACATTTATGAAGTGACGCTGGCTTCATGGGGTATTTTAGTTTGATGTATTACATGTCTCTCATGCAAAAGCGCCTAAAGAGTTGCTTTATCATCCATATTGTATAGTTGGTCTCAAAATCACATTCCTTTTTGCTGTTCAGACTTTAAACTTTAAATTAGCAAAATCCCAATGATCTCTCCAGCAGACATGTATGTCAATTGTACTTTTAAAAGGTGGATTTTTACCTTTCACCTTTGTGTGCATCTGTACCTGCACAAATCATCAATATACTACTGAAATACACCTTACAGTTCAATGTGATGTTCTATCTTTTGGAACAATCTGAAACTTATGATAGTGCTGGGCGGGATATCTACATGTAGTGTTTACTGCTTATTACGTATAAACATATTACAGGATTTTTGTTTTTGTCTGAAAACTGTGCTACAAACTCTGTTGATAAAACCAACACTAAGTCGGGTTTCTCTAAAATATTAGAAATAACTGAGTGTCATTACATACATCAGAAATATCAGAACTATATCATTCCTTGTGAAAAATATGTTGTTATCGGGATCTTGTCACCCTGCCCGTGTTTCGAGAGGCTAACGTTAGAAAATACACCGATTATCCGAATTTAAATCGTGAACGAACTTTAGCCAATCACATTATAATTTTGATGTTGCATAATATAACAACAAGTTGGATCCCATGGTTAAAATAAGCAGCCGCAGAGCAGAAAGGGGTATTACACCGCACACCAGCTCAGTTTACACTGAAGTCCTCTGACAGCAGTTAGCTGGAAAGCTAACGTTAACCAGCAAAGCTAGCTCGGCTAACGTTTGACGCACTGGACTAACGTTAGGAAATCTATTTCAATCCAGATGCTTATCAACACATTTTATGATACGGTTGTCTTTTTTCCCTGAGCTACAAACTGCAGACAAACCTCTCTCCTTCCTCTCTGGAAATCCAAACTGGGGGTCGAATTCATTTTTCCTAGCTGGGTCCGGCTCGGTGTCAGTCTCGGTCACATACCGTCTGACCAGGTGAGCTCCCATGGCACCGACGATGTTCACGCACTTTTAGCTAAAATGAATATATTCTGGTTGCTTCTAATGCGCGCTAATCTAATATTTCCAAACCGAATCTGCCGTCTGCCATTCGGTCACCTCCACAAGTCCCCTGCTTCTACTTCCGCCTCACGCCGGAAATAAACACCCGAGCGGTACTTCAGTCAAACCCCTTCCCTCCAGCCAAACAACAAAGGTTCCGCTGGCTGCGCTTCTTTCCAGAAGCTTAGTATTTACTGGCATTGGTAATGAAAAAATAACACTGCTCCAAACAGTTTCAGGGGATGCTCAGTGAATGGAAGTGAAACAATATTAGATTAGTTATCAAAAGGAGATCACATAGAATAGCCTATGTGTATGGTTTAGTTAGAGGGGGGATACAGTTTTACACATTATCAGAGTCAGAAACTAACAAATGCCTAGGAAAGACCTTTTTAAATGTATTTTTTGTCTGGAGTCATGCCAAACAGTAATATTAGGCTATCTTGGCTCAATTGTCTATGGGATCAAATAAAATAACCATGTACCCAGGAATTAAGTGAAACTAACCAAGTAAACTAAGAGAGGTGAGGGGGGGCCCTTTTCCCAAGCTTTGCCTGAGGAGAGGCCCACAGGCTCAGACTTTGAAAACCCCTGTTGTATACCATACACAGTTCACTCTTATATTTAATTACCAAGACGGCATCTACACCAGGGCCCCACCCCAGGTGCCATGAAGGCCTGAGATTTACTGTGTCAAATGTTTTTGTTGTTGTTCCATTATTTAAGGTAAAAAGAACCCCGGACATTTCCAGAAAAATTGATTGGCTTTACATTTCTCAAAAATAAACTTTTTTGATTATTTGAAGGCCTGAAATTGAGACTGTGCATTAGTAGACACGGTGTGTGTGTATATTCGTGTGCGCTTTGAGTGAAAGGACCCTTTAATGTGGCTCAGTCTTGTGGCTCTCTCTTAAAGAGGAGCCTGTGTCAAATCTAGTCTTGACACCTTAATTATTCAGTTTGTATTGTGCATTAACAATGCATTTAAATTTGTGTTCAATCAAATAGGCCTTTTGCCAAACATTTTGACTAATGACAGTAGGAAAAGTAATAACATGGTTCCGTTCTATTCAAGTATCCCAGTAAGCCATGACAGTATAACACTGAGCCGGTGTGCACAATACCAGGACCCTGAAACTGAAGCAGCTGAATGGAAACCATCATGTCCCCCAGTATCATTTAAGAGTACTCTAAACTGTAAAATACTGCATTCAGTATTCCTGTATAAACCTTGTAAGAGGGATCAAAGAGGCATACAAATAAATTTATTTATCACATTTAAACTCACACATACACAAAATTAACATACTTTTCATAGTGCAAACAGATTAGTGGAAACTCAAAGTCTGATGTTATTATAGTTAAAACTATTTTTTATGTCAGTGACTATGTCTTACAAGTGCAGTGTTTTTTACATAAAAACTCAACCTTAGGACATCCTTCAGAGATAAACATTTTTCATGTGATTTCTTGTTTGACGTCTTTTAAAAAAAGATTCTTTATAATTATTATTTCTATTATGTCTCCAAGTTTTCCCCTTTTTGTCATCTTCCCCATTTGCACTCCCATTATTCTTATGTTTCCATTCCTCCGAGGAAGACAAGCACGAGGAAAACATTGTGCAGAGTGTTTTTTCTCACTGGTAGAGATCATCATTGCCTTCCTCTCTGTACAGGCCTGACCCAGAACCTGACTCCTGACCTCCAGACCGGGTTCCAGTAGCAGATGGGAACCTAAGTGGAGAAGACAATGGAATGAGCCTTGACTGCGTCTTGAGGAAATCAAAGAAAACGCTTTGTTGTACTTGCACACTGCGTGTGTACCTAAAGTTTCCAAAACCTCGGCTCTGCTGCAGAGTTTGAGAAAACATTTCATATTTGCGGATATCGTTGTCACTGACAGAGCGACGGGCAAATCGCATCGCCTCTTCAAAGTGGTCCTTCCTGATCTCTGGGACTGGATCAAAGTCCTCATCCTGCAGAGAGAGAAAAGTCCCATTATCCATTCATATGTATGCGTGTGTGTGTGTGTGTGTGTGTGTGTGTTCCCAGTCCAAAGGCTGAAAGTTACAAAACACACAGCCGCCCTTTAGGGAACGTTTTTATCTTCCACAGTCTCTTTCTGCGCCAAGCACACACAGCCTGGTGCTGCTTTGAGGAGTGGAGAATGTCTGATATGTGTGTGTTTCATGTTTTTATATCCCGGTGGGGTCCTTAACTTGAATGCACACTCGTGTCACTGTGGGGACAAAAACTGGAGTCCCCACAGGTAGAAACTCCTTTTAACTGAGGGTTAAGACTTGGTTTTAGGGTTCAGGTTACAATTGAGTTAGGGCAAGGGGGTAGGGAATACATTATGTCAATGAACTATCAGTTATTAATTAGCGAGGGGAGACACATAATTACATAATTATCAGTCTCCTGTTTAATACAGTATAGTGTGGTGTAAATAAGGAGGTATGTAGCAGTCTGACCATGGGGATGCCTGGTCTGTTCTGCCTCTGACGCTCAGCCTTGATCTCGGCCTCGATGGCCTCACGGATGGCCAGCTTGCAAGCTCGCTGGCAGATCTCTGTCAGGTCAGCTCCAGAGAAACCGTCTGTGATGCCAGACAGGTATTCAAGGTCCACGTCCTACAAGAAGGAGAGACGGCGAGGAGCAAAAAGAGAGAAATAGGCAGGAACTTTGTGTAAGTATCATTCTCGAAGAGCATTTTTACAGTTCTTAGGTAAAGGCACTTTATTTGACTTAAGTGAGAGTTTAAGTTCTTACTCAATTACATTTATCTGCTTAATGTAGCTACCATTTCCTTCGCAGCATAAGGATTTATTGCAAAACGTATAATAAGCTTATAAAATATGATGCGCTGTCAGAGTTTAAATTATCCAACAGCATATAGTTCGATCAACTACAAAGCATCATCTCTCAGCAGGTTAATGCGACGATAATTTAACATCTTGAATAGGAGCATTCCTCACAATGGGTACTTGAGTGATACTTAAATACATCTACAGACTAACTTTTGATTTTCTGTTCTCTCTCTCGTGGACACGAAGAAGATACTGCGCATGGAAATGAATGTGTGTGTGTATCACTTACCCGTGCCACAGGGGACTTGCGTAGGTTGGCGTTTAGGATTGCTCTGCGAGATGGTTTGTCTGGGAGCGGGATGTAGATGAGCTGGTCCAAACGGCCCGGCCGCAGGATGGCAGCGTCTATGATGTCTGGTCTAGTGTGACGAGAGGAGTAAAGAAAGTGACATGAACATTGACATGACTTTCCTCTTGACCCCCAGTGTACTGACCTCTCAAAACACAATAATAACACAAATTTCCACATGTGCACCTGTTTGTGGCACCAATAATGAAAACGTTCTTTTTGTCGGACATGCCGTCCATCTCTGTGAGTATCTGGTTGATGACTCTGTCAGCTGCACCACCCGCATCCCCACCTCCGCCTCCTCTGGATTTGGCAATGGAGTCTAACTCGTCGAAAAACAGGATACAGGGGGCCGCCTGTCTGGCCTGCGTGTGGACAAGAGGCAGAGAGGTCAGCATGGTTACAATGTGAAACATAGGAGATACAAATCCCAAATGTCTATCCTCCCACAGTTGTTCATTTTTCTTTCCTTCCTCTGCTCTCACCTTATCAAACACGTCTCTGACATTGGCCTCTGATTCTCCAAACCACATGGTGAGCATCTCAGGTCCTTTGATGGAGACAAAGTTTGCTTGGCACTCGTTGGCGATGGCCTTGGCTAGTAGAGTTTTCCCACAGCCTGGAGGACCATAAAACAATACTCCACGAGATGGAGTCATGCCAAACTTCAGGAACTTGTCCGGATACTCGACAGGGTACTGAGGACAGTGAGATGAAGAAAGATGGATTGTTGATGGGACTTGTGTTTGTAGGTGTGTGCAGAGTCTGGCGCTGTGAGTGTGTGAGTGTTTCGTCCACCTGGATGAGCTCTTGCAGTTCTCTCTTGACCTCATCCAGTCCTCCGATGTCCTGCCAGTTCACCTGAGGCACCTCTGCAATAGTCTCTCTCAGAGCTGATGGGTTGCTCTGACTCAGCGCCCACTGAGGAAGGACATGGTGTTGTCTTCATTTATTCTGGCATTAAGAAGATTTTATATGTGGTGCTGAGCTAGTACACAGTATGTGTGTGTGTGTGTGTGTGTGTGTGTGTGCATACTTCAAAGTCATCCATGGTGACAGCCAGCGAGTTGAGCAGGTCAGCGTCAATGGATTCATCCTCAAGGTCTATGAGGACCATCTTCTTGCGGATGGCTTGCAGAGCAGCTTCTGAGCACAGAGCAGCTATGTCGGCGCCTACATGACCGTGGGTCTCTGTGGCGATCTGAAATATCAATATTAATTTATTAAACAGCACACATGCAATCAAGATTGGGATAGAATTCAGTTTATAGATCCTATTTTAAACAACAACACTGAAATGAGAAACTGACAATATTTGATGGCAATGATGTTGGTGAATTAAACACAGGAATGGTAACAAATTCCACCAGCATGAGTGTGAATTGAATTGAATTTAATCTGTTATCACTAGAAGGTTAACACTCAAAAATGAACATATTTATTGGTCAGATTATAATAGTCACAAGTCTCATTGTAGTTTACCTGTTAATAATTTACATGACAAAGTTTACTGTCTAATTACATGACGTAAAAGTTATACAAACACAGCGGAATTTTACGTAAATGTTAAATTAAGAGGGATCTCCTGCGAAACAAATAATTTATTTTAAATTCACTCTCAGCCCTTTTATCTCACCGAAGATAGTTATGCAAAGTTATTCTAAATCATAAGAGATAAGACAGCAAAATTAAAGCGGCAAATCCTCAGCTGGATGTCTGGCATTTCTGCTTGAAAAATGACAGTTGTTGATATTATATAAATAGTTGCAGATGAATCATTTGCCAATCACCTAAAAGTATTAGCTGTAATTATTGGAGAATTTAGAAGATATGTTTTTATGTTGGCTCGGCTCCGGGCTGCTACATTTTCTCACCCTCTCCAGGTCGACGTCGTCACCCAGTTTCATGTTTTTGGTGTGAATCTGCAGGATCTCCAGTCTGCCAGTCGAATCAGGGATTCCAATGTCAATCTCCCGGTCAAACCTGCCTGGAGAGAGACACCATATTTGTAAATGTGTGTATGTGCCTGTGTGTGGGTAATACTACTGTTGTGGGGATGTAAATCTGTTTACACAGTGTGTGTGTGTGTGTGTGTGTGTGTGTGTGTGTGTGCGGCTGTCCTGACCGAAGCGTCTCAGAGCAGAGTCCACGCTGTTTGGCCGGTTTGTAGCTGCCATGACGACCACATGAGCTCTTTGCTTCAGACCATCCATCAGGGTCAGGAGCTGGGAGACTATACGCCTCTCCACTTCACCATGTGTCTACACACACACACACACACACAGTTACACTGACCTTATACATAAAATGGTATTTTGCTACTTGTTTTCTGATGTTTACCTTCTCTCTCTTGGGAGCGATGGCATCCAGCTCATCAATAAAGATGATGGCCGGAGCGTTTTTCTCCGCCTCCTCAAATGCCTTTCTTAGGTTGCTCTCTGACTCTCCCGCCAGCTTGCTCATGATTTCAGGACCTTCAGAGAATGATGCAGAGCATGTAAAACACACTTTTTCCTACACAGACATCTAAATAAGAACACCAGAGAGGTCATTGCCTATTCTGAAGAGCAGGATTAGGTTTCTTCCTCTCATATGGCCTCACTGTGTCAACAACAAAAACAAAAAGACTCACCATTAATGAGAAAGAAGAAGGCACCAGTTTCGTTGGCTACTGCCCGGGCCACCAGGGTCTTTCCTGTGCCTGCAGGGCCGTACAGCAGGATACCTCTGGGAGGCTGAGAGAGTCATAAATGCCTGTTGTTAGGATCAAAGGATGCAGAGATATGAGTGGATGGGGTCAGGGTTTGTGTGAGTATGCACCTTAACTCCTATAGTCTTGAAAAGCCCGGGGTGTCTGAGAGGAAGCTCCACCATCTCTTTGATCTGGGCCAGCTGCTTCCGGCAGCCTCCGATGTCGTCGTAGCCGATGTCATTAAGGCTCTCCTCCTCATCCTGTCACAGGTCAATATGCAAGAGTCAGATCTGGTCGAGTTTATTCTTAGTCATTAATGTGGTATACACTTAGTGGCCTGGTTCCTGATGACTATAAAGTTCCATGAAATCCCTCAAACTGGATGATATTCTGACTTTATGGATACTTTATACAGGAGTTGTTTTGCAGTGCAATGTACTATGGATAAGAGAAGAGTGAATGATTGCTGGAGGGGGGGCAAAATGTGGTAGATGATTATTTAATGGATTAAACAACAGGTTAGAAAATAATCAATAAACAAATAAATGCTTAGAAAAGCTTTGAGGATCGACACAAATTTGTTGCAGCCTGCAGTAACTTCTTCCACACTTCTACACCAAAATAGTGCATTTAGATAACTACTCATTGTGTATTTTAGACTATTAGTATATAGAGCTGGGAAATAAGGAAATAAGTGATAATTACACAGATTTTTAATGATGCATTTGTAGCATCTTGTTACATCAGGACTTCCTTCCTGATAGGAGCTCAGTATCTCACTAAAGTGGTCTTTTGACATTAAACAGTCCAGAGGTTCATAAATCTCTCACAGACCTCTCTTTTGATGGGTTCTCCCTCACAGTAGATGACAGTGTCTGGGGCAACAATGCAGTGAGGGCTGGGGTCAGTCTCCACCACTTTGAACTCCACCGCCCGCATGCTCCCCCTCACCAAGAAGATGTCATCTGGCAACACAGAAAAGAAAAAAAGTTACCACACAGAGGAGCATCTGAATGTGTTCTAGATGCTGTTGTGGTGGTGATATGATCTAACAAACAAGCAGATATGAACAAAAAGAGGTTGTCACCTGGTAGTAACGTCTTTGGTGATGAGGTTTTACAGGATCGTGTTTTGAATAGAGCTGTTTTACTGGGGTATGATCAGTGGCAGAGGTGTTACAGTACCTTTATGTACGGGCCGGTAAGCCTCCAGAAAATACGGTTTGAGGAAAACCTCAAAGAGGTTTCCCGTCAGGCCCTCAATGGTTTCATCTATTGGGAGGACATGGATCTTTTTCCCGTACTTGATGTCAGGGCAGGCATGAATACTGTGATAAAACATCAGCAGCAATTAGTGAATTCTTGCTCATTATTTCATAGAATATTCTCAAACCTCACATGTGACACAAAGACACAGGTGTGAGATCTACCTGATGATGTCACCGAGCCGGACGCGTAGGTTGTTGCGCGTCACACGATTCACGCGGATTCGTTCATCCCCACAGGTGTCATCAGTCAGGACGATGCACACCGTTTGGCGACACTTCCGCCCTTTCAACACCACCGTGTCACCCCGGAAGAGCTGCAGCTCCTCCATCTTATTCTAGTGGAAACACACGCAAATTTCAGAAGAACTACATACATGACTAGAATTCATATTTACACTGTACACAGACCTGTGGCAGGCTGACAATGCTGCTGTCTTCATTGAGAGCTTCGTCCACAATGAGTCTGTTGGGTCTGTGTTTCTGCTTGAGGATGGCGGTGGAGAAGTCTTCTCCCTTTGGGCTTCCAAACAAGAGACACACTATGACTCTCTCCCACTCTGCACTTGGAGCTCTAATTTCCTCATGTGACACTGAGCTGTATTTAGACTCTCTTTGGCCCTGCACGTAGCAACTAAGTGAGTCTGTAAACGTGAAAATATCTTATTAATGTGTCCAGTTTTATGAAACAAACATGCATCCTGGATAGAACATGTCAATACTCCATATCTATAACATATTGTACAGTATGTTCAAATCATGAGTAAGCATACACACACACACACACACACACACACACACACACACACACACACACACACACACACACACACACACAGTACACATGAAACTGTTTCACTCACTCAGCTCCTCTTGAGCCTGGCATGACTGCTCCCCTTTGTCTTGTCAGATTTCAGATATCCTCAATTTGTCACACCAGGATCTGCTCCCTCGCTGTCGTCTACAGTTGTTTACTGTGGTTTAGTCAGGAGCCGATCTTGTATGCTCTGATTTCTGCTGTGATCAGTGCCAAAGGTTTCAGGTTCTGCCTGATCTGATCTGTGTGGTTTTCGTGTTCCTGGAGGCCAGACGTTCCCAGCAGAGCAGCTCAGTCTTTTCTTTTTCCTCTGTTCCCTTGAACCACCATGTTTGTGGGAGCTGCAGCCAGTCTGTTTATCAGTGGAGGTATAAATATTCTCATCTGCTTCCCTGTCTAATTTGTAACCCCATCGTGCGCACACACACGCCCGCATTTTCACACACTCGCACACACGCAGAGATCCCAAGCACTTACCTTGGAGAGTGTCCCAGGACAGATATAGCATGATATGTCCTCCTCCCCCTGCTTCTGTCCAGCTGATGCAGGCACAAGTGCTTTGCTCATGAAGGACACCTCCCATGTTACTATGAAATATATATGAGTCAAAATAAATTCTGTATAGAGCCTGTTTTGGAAAAGAACAGACTTATAGTCAGTCTCATTAGAGTAGTCTTTCCTTTCCTGACACGCAGCATGGTCTCTCCTCCTTCCACTCCTTGTCGTTGTGACTGATGGGAGCTGCTGTTGTAACCCAGCTGCTCCAAACCCTTGTTGTATTCCCTCCCTCACACACACACACACACACACACACAAACACACACACACACACACAAACACGGTCTGTGCATTTGCATCTGGTGCATGCAAACACACACTGCCCACACATAAACAAAAACACACATGAACACTGTTTATACTTTTCACAACATGCAACATGCGTTAACACACTCTCTGAATGGACACATTGTGGTGTTTTAATTGAAAATTTTATTACTAAAGTTGCCCTTTAACAAATAACCTAGCAACACAGGCATAGACGCACTGTACATCCCCTTTGCGAGAAACTGAACACAGCTGTCCTCTCCGACAAATTCAATTAATGAAAATGAAATGAACTGAATGCTAACAGTAGCAACAAACAAGTGCAAAATACACCTTCAACTAACTGTAAGAACCTGAAAATAGTTGCAAAGAAAGTGAAAGCGAAGGGGAAACGGAGGGAAGAGAGGTAGAGGAGTTTTGAATGCACAAAGAAGCGTTGGTTTGGACATTAGTGACTGGAGAGGGGATTAAAACATTCACAAAATGAGACCAAAAATGCTGAAAACAGAACATACAAAAGAGTAGTTTTCATAATGCATGCACAGAGGGAGATGCCAAACCTGGAATGTGGAGGTGGGAGTGAGATGTGTCATCCTTTAACAGCATTTGGTTTCTAAGGTTTGACTGGTACAAACAGTTAAAAAATGCTGGTGGTATGAGATTAGTTGATTGATTGACTCAGCTTTACCCTGCGATAACATCTGTCAGTTAGATAATTGTTTTTCAATCATTTACAAACGGAGGCTGATGCATTAAATGGACTTATTTTCAATATATTTACAATATTTCACTCTATTACATCTAGTTGAGAGTTGATTGATGTGCTGATTTCAGTTCAGTTAGCTGGAGCGTTTGATCAGCATGTCTGCAGATATTTCACACTGGTCTGTAGCATAGGCCGGTGTTACTTCTGCTCTCAGATTAGTCTAATGCAAGTTAAACGTTTATAGGCTAAAACGTTAGCCACCCATCCACAAGGCTGGACAAACTCTGAACTAAAAGCCATGTTTGCATGGCAACATTCAGTGACACCTGCTGACCAATAGCACCAAATGACAAAAAATATAGAGGAAAACATAGCTCATAATTTGTGGTTTGCTAACTATGTTGTGGAGCGAGTAATAATAAGGGAAGGAGCTTTTAAGAAATGCAGCAGTGAAAACATTGTCAGTCGTTTTCATTTGTCCAAATAAACTATCCTGAGTCTGACTGACGAGTTAGCAGAAGTCCTGCTATATGAAGAAACCACAGCACCTCGGCTCTGCTACATGTGTCTTTATTCTAATCGATATTGTTGTATAGTTGCACTCTTTGCTGAATTTCCCCAGAAAGAAATAACCTTATAAATGCTGAATCCATCCACAAAACATTTTCTGCTGGAGTGCACGGAGCTGAGCATGAGTCAGCCATGTTTTTTTAGTATGAAAAAAGGTCTTAATTTGTCCAAAATCCATTGCAAATGAGTCCTACTTAAGAACTTGAGAGTTTTGTTTATCTGAAGTCTGACTAGTTAGATCTAGCTTTGTGAAACCGGCACCTGATGTGGTGATGCTGTTTCAAAACATTATGAACAAGTCTACGTCATGGATTTTCATCTGAAACATTAAGCTACACAAAGTCAACCACCTGCAGATGTAAGAGCTGACAAGATCCCTCTCGATCATCTAGGGGGGAATAATCAGCTTATTGCTTTGACTAAAGAACATTTGCACGCTGTCTCAAACCCAGATGTTATTTAGACCTATAGGACGACTATGATGGGTCAGTATCCCAAACATCCACTCCCGCTCCTGGGAATGTATTTAATCTGGTCAACTCCTAATTTGTTTCTGTTCAATCCAACATGCTCTGTCAAGCCTTCACACACATACAGTACTGTACACGCACATGACATGACAAACACACACCCACAACTGAGAAACGCTTGCATCACGGCCTCAAAATCCAACCCAAATTTACATCCACACAGAATACACTTTCAAAATGTGCAAAAAGGTCAGCGCAAAAAAAAAACAGCTAAAAAACAAAACATCTTGCACAGTTTAATTGAGAAATTGCAAAGTGCTTTCTTTCTTTTTTTTTTAAACCTCTGCTTAAAATGTTATGAGTCTACTTTCTCCCTCCAACATTTGTGCTCTCTTTGGTAGAAAACCATTGTTGTCCAGGAAATCTAGTCTCATATCTGCGTGTCCTTTCTGGACCAGCCATAGAGGGCCATGTGGAAGAGAAACAGAGGTGTGTGTGTGTGTGTGTGTGTGTGTGTGTGTGTGTTTGACATAAGATGAAAAGTGTATATCATGCATACATTTTTATAGAATTACTTTAGCTATATGTAAATACAAACATAACAGTCTTTGTGTGTATTTCATGTGTTTGTTGTTAGCAGTCCTCATCCTCAAAGTGCGTTTTCTGCAGAACCTTTACATGACGCTCATAGATCTTGAGGGCGGGGCCGAGTTTGATTGACAGGCCAGTCAAAACATCGTTTCGCTGCATGAGGAGAAGAGACTTGCCATCGATTTCCTAATGAAGAGAGCAAAGCCGTGGGGGTAGGTAGATGTAGGTTACAACTGTCAAATGTTACAAGTGCAGCGATAAATCCTGTCTCTGGTGGCCTCTAGTGGTTGTTAAAGGAGATTACAGGCTCACCTGGGTCCTGAAGGCAGTAGCCTGCTCGGGGAAACCTGCTGCTGTGAAATAACTGACCACATCAGACACAGTCCAGTCGACTGGGTTCCCAATGGCCCCCTCAGACTTCATAAACCTAGAGAGATGAGGGCGGTTGGCCCATCGGCTCATTAGAACACCTGCTGTATACTTGTACAGTTTTGTCAGAGCTGACAGAGTTAACAGTTTAAAGAATGTAGATTTGTGGTGTTTTTTTTCTGTGGTTTTATTTAATGGTTATTTATTTCCTATGTTTCACTTTATTTAAAGTGGTTAAAATCAATATTTTTACAAAGAATGTATCAAATAACAGTGTGAAAGAAATTGCTCGTAGTGATAAACCTACACCTGAATCTGCAGTTCCTCGACTTAACAGAGCTTTCTTGTGACCTTCAGCTCATGTTTAGCTGTCCTGCTTGCAACTTTACTGTTCTGGTTCACTCTCACTGCTCTCATAGCGTTGTTTCAGCTATAGCAGGCAGCTGTTTTCAGCGAAATAGCTCCAACCTCTACCTGCTCAGTACCAAACGGCAGACTGAACGAGCTAGCTGGTGAACATATGGAGAATTTAGCAGCTAAAGAGAGAACGAAATATCTCCCTCAGGAGTTGGTATGGATCGAGCTAAAAAGAGCTAAACAAGAAAAGGGAAAGGGTTATTTTGGACAGCAAGATATGGAGAAAACACTCAGTGCTTGATGGTGATTTATAGAGATGGAAATTAACCTTGTCCATATTATGTGAACAGTGTAGGTCCCTTTTTCATACATAGTCCCCCAAATTTAAGATGATCCGGAACATACATTTCAAAATGCCCTTTTTCAAAAGTCTTGAAATTTCATCTCAGGTTTTATTTCATAATGTCACTTTTCATGACAGGTGTGTTGTCACTGCCCTCTCACTGCTCTCTCACCTTTCAGGTCCCTGCCTCCTAAGCTAGCAAGCTCAACAACTGCTACCAGATTCTGAGAATTAAATTCCTGTTAATTTGATCAACAATGCTAAATTAATTCTGAATCAACCAACTAGAGGCTTCTACTGTAAATACACTGTACACTGACATTGGTACATCAACATCCCAGTACGAACACTTAAATAGCCCTTATTTAAATCATAATGTCTGAAAAGTTGTAAAATTCCCTTACAGCCAAATCCAGACTTAGCGAGCCTGACCAACTATTTGGGAGGCGGGGTTTAAGGAAATGCTAGGGTAATTTTATACCTGGAAGTCAAACTTTTTTGGCTTCATGCATCACTTTGCAATTTTTATGGGAATCAATGGGTCCCTGCCTCTGACGCTGCATCCAGATCTCTTTCTACATGCCTTTAAGGCTTAACTTAACAAGGCTCCTAATGTTAGCTATCTCTGCCGGCCTGTGAGCTTATTACTCAGTATCAAAGTGAAGTGAGTCCATGTTAGAAAATTTGCTAGCTCTTGTTGGCTTGAGCGGCCACAGAGAAAGTCCAATTGCCTTTTTGATGTTTACGGAGTTGTGTCTTTCTCTGAGGAACAAAAATAAAAACACTGCAGAGGTAACACTGCCGTTAATACATATATAACGTTATAAAAAACCAAGCTCTCAATCCAGCCTAGTTAGTTAGCCAGCTAAAGTTGCAGCCTTGTTAAGCTAAATTAATAAAAGATGTTAGTTTCTGTTTCTGTGTTGCCACGTTGCTCATGCTAACTGATACTGTCTAAATCTGCCCCCCCGCCCCATTAAACAATTAAGTGTACAATTTTTTCGTTTCTGATTGTTAAGAGTTGCAAAAATAAACAATTAAAATGTATTGTTTGCTATGTGTTTCCAACTTATTATTCAGCATGTTCATCATGCATTTAATAATATTCTTCTCTCACCACCAACCAATAAAATCATTGATTTGTGATTTACAGTCCCCTCCAAAAGTATTGGAGCAGTAAGGCAAATTCCTTTGTTTTTGTTGTTCACTGAAGACATTTGGGTTTAAGATCAAAAGATGAGTATGAGACAAGAGTTCAGAATTTCAGCCCTCATTTCATGGTATTCACATCTAGATGTGTTAAACAACTTAGGACATATCACCGTTTGTATTAGACATGACCAAACTCCTCTTAAGGAGGTGAAATTCATGCTCTATTGGGTTCAGGTCAGGTGATTGACTTAGCCAGTCTAAAACCTTGCACTTTTTTCTCCTGATGAAGTCCTTTGTTTTGTTGGCAGTGTGCTTTGGGTCATTGTCCTGCTGCATGAAATACGTCCTTCTGATTAGTTTCAATGCATTTCTCCGTAAATTGGCAGACAAAATGTTTCTGTAAACTTCTGAATTCATTCTGCTGCTACCATCATCAGTTACATCATCAATAAATATTAATGAGCCTGTTCCAGAAGCAGCCATGCACGCCCTAGCCATGACATTACCTCCACCATGCTTCACAGATGAGCTTGTATGGATCATAAGCAGTTCCTTTCTTTCTTCACACTTTGGCCTTTCCATCACTTTGGTAGAGATTAATCTTCGTCTCATCAGTCCATAAGATTGTGTTCCAGAACTTTTGCGGCTCATCTCTGTACTTCTTTGCAAATTTCAATCTGGCCTTCCGATTCTTACTGCTGATGAGTGGTTTGCATCTTGTGGTGTGGCCTCTATATTTCTTCTCTCTGAGTCTTCTTCGAACAGTGGATTGTGATACCTTCACCCCTGCACTGTGGAGGTCATTGGTGATGTCACTTACTGATATTTGGGGGGTTTCTTCACAGCTCTCATGATATTTCTGTCATCAACTACTGTTGTTTCCTTGGCCGACCTGTTCGACGTCTGTTGCTCAGTACACCAGTAGTTTCTTTCTTCTTCAGGACATTCCAAATTGTTGTGCCTGCTACGCCCAATGTTTGTCCAATGGCTCTGGATGATTTTCCTTCTTTTCTCAGCTTGACAATGGCTTGCTTTTCTCCCATAGTGAGCTCTCTGGTCTTCATGTTGGTTTATCCTCTTTAACAGGAAATGCAGTCTTTATAGGTTTTAACCTATTTTTAGGATGAAAACTTAGACTAGTCATGCAGAGCTATTTAATGTTTGGGCAATCAACCTAAACGGCAACACCTGGGCAACAAGAAACATCTGTCAGTCACATGTTCCAATAGTTTTGCTCACTTGAAAAATGGGTGGGTTCAAACAAAGGGTGGTATGTCCTGAGTTGTTAAACACATCTAGATGTGAATACCATGAAATGTCTTCAGTGAACAACAAAAACAAAGCTCCAATACTTTTGGAGGGGACTCTATATACTGATAAACCCATTTCAACGGAACATTTTATTTAGTTTGTAGTAAAGTGTCAGCATTGATCTCTGTTTTTCAGATTGGGATGACATTAAACCAACAACAACAAAAACTTCTGACAGCGGGGACACTGTAAGAATCAGTTGTTCATATCCAGACATCCATGAGAACAATCAGAAATTCCTGTGCAAGGGGGAGAATCCTTTCAACTGTGAGGAGCTAATACATACAACAGAAAATGACAGAGATGTGGTTAAAGGCAGGTTTGATATAAGGGATAAAAGGAGAATGAAGTACTTCTATTTGTCCATCAAAAATGTGAGCACAGCCGACTCTGGAACGTACTGGTGTGGCTCTGACAGGACATGGCAGCAGGATAAATACATCAAAGTCCTCCTCTCTGTAGGTAAGTATACTGAGCACTTTATTGTTATAAATTAACACAAGTATTACTTATTCACTCTATACCTTTGTATTAAATACAGTATTTTATTATTACTTATTTAAGTATTTAATCAATTATTTGCAGCTGTTAATGAATATATGTATAGTAACTTAGTAAAAGTAAAAAGTTGTGTTAGTATTTTGTGTGTCTCAGCTGCATAACTGAGCGTAACAATAAAAACTGAGAGAGGGATTCAGAAAGAGCATGGCTGAAATTAGAAAAGCAATGAAACTAAATAATTATTTCCAGTAGTGGAATGTACTTGTACTTATGTACATAAGTAACATTTTGAGATGACTATACTTCAGTAATTCCTGTTTACTGCTACTTTATAGTTCTACTGCACAACTAGAGATAGTAGATATTTTTCAAATTAAGGTTTGAATGCAGGGCGTTTTACCCACACAGCTGAAGGACACTTCATATCTGGAAAATCAGGCTTTCCAGATCCAGAGGCAGAACCAGAATCAGCTCCTGGATCTAAATCATCTACGACAGAAGAGAGATATGAATCCCCTAATCCTCCGAATATAGGTGACCTCATCACTTTGATTACTGCTAACTGACAACACACGGCTGCTTTTCAACATAAATATACTAACACTTCTGCACAAGCACACACTGACACAACTTCTCCTTTATGCATGAATTCTGAAGACAATAAACAGTGAACAACATGTATCCTTCATCAGTTTCAACTGTTGCCTCTTGTTTGCAGGTATGATTGCCGGAGTAGTAGTGTTTTCGGTATCGTTTCTGATACTTGTAATTGTACTTATACTGTACCGACACAAACTCCCCAGGACAAAAGGTGAGGGATGGAAATACGGCAAATTCAACATGTTGAACTTGAACTGTCCTTTGATTGGCAAAAACATCATATGTCTATTATCAGTAAAGTTAATTTAGATATAGAAATTAAAGGCTTAACTTCCACATGTTTTGCCTGAGGAGTAAATTTGAATGCAAACAGATTATCTTGTTGTTTACAGATATTCAAATGTTCTGTTTCTCAGAGTATTCTGCTGCACGGGGTTCATCAGAGGACAGGACAAACACTGGACACAGCAATGAGGTGTGTGTGTGTGAGTGTGTGTGTGTGTGTGTTTGTGTGTGTGTGTGTATGTGTTTTTGGGTTTGCTTACAACAGCTGCATCTATCACACTGTTTCATCCTCTGTAGGGAGATATTAGAGAGCACCACTATGATGACATACAGATGCAGAACCAGCAAGCAGGTTTAGGAGAAGCACTGCTGTCTGTTTATGCCACTGTCAACCTTCCCGCAGACCAGCTCCACTATGCCAGCGTCCGTTTCCAGAAGGACACAACAGATGGGAATACACTTCCTGTCACCTCAGTTTGCGACTCCTCCTCTATCAGTTGGCCTCAGGGTGCCACCCATCCTCCAGCAGAAGAGCAGACTCTCTATTCTACACTTACATATCCTGAGGAACCATGAGACAGTCTTTCACCTATTGATGTTCGCTGTGCAGTTTGAGGGGAAAATGCTGTGAAGGATTTGCTTTTGTCTTATGTACATACTGCCCTTTTACACAGAATATGGAAAAGTGATTCGGCAACATTTATGACTGTTGGACCCCACATTTGACATTTTGGCACTAGAGTTAGCTAGTTAGTAGTATGGCTCTGTATCTAATAATGTGTCATATGTATCTGAATATGATGATTACATTTTTGAGAATACATCTGTCTCTGGCTTAGGTCTGTCATTCTTAGTAAAACTTGCTACAAATCAGTTTGGTTGATGATTCTATAACAGATCATTATTTATTATATAAGCTTTGATTCATTGATATATCTGGCACTATCCAGATCCAGTATCCAGAGAGGTTAAATGACACTGTTAGATTAAATAATGTGATAGGCCTACCTCTTACTCACTGCAGGCTCAGTCTGCCACCTGCTCCACATGAGCAAATTTGTCTATTTTATCTTGCACAGGCAATCAAACACATTTTAAAAAAATAATTTCTGTGATTCAAAGACTACACTGTGGCTGCTACTGTTTTGAGCCTTCCCTGAATACAGGATATTTGTTTTGAAAACAGTGGTATATGTATTTGGCTCCAGCTTCCTCCCACCGTCCAAAGACATGCAGTCTAGGTTAATTGGCGACCCTAAATTGTCCTTAGGTGTGAGTGTGAGCGTGAGTGGTTGTTCGTCTATGTGTGGCCCTGCGATGGACTGGCGACCTGTCCAGGGTGTACCCCGCCTTGCGCCCGATGTCAGCTAGGATTGGCTCCAGCCCCCCCGCGACCCTGTATGCAGGATAAGCGGTTGACGATGGATGGATGGAATTTCTGTGATTCAAAGACTACACTGTGGCTGCTACTGTTTTGAGCCTTCCCTGAATACAGGATATTTGTTTTGAAAACAGTGGTATATGTATTTGGCTCTGGCTTCCTCCCACCGTCCAAAGACATGCGGACTAGGTTAATTGGTGTCCTTTGGTGTTCGTGTGCATGGTTGTCTGTCTATGTGTGGCCCTGCGATGGACTGGCGACCTGTCCAGGGTGTACCCTGCCTTTCGCCCGGTGTCAGCTGGGATTGGCTCCAGCCCCCCGCGACCCACGCAGGATAAGCGGTTGATGATGGATGGATGGATGGTATATGTATTTGTACAGAGATTACGCTATTTCGTCCTTGCCATGTTTTGCTCTGCAGCGCCCTCTTCTGGTTGAACTAGTGATCAGCTGGAGATTGGTGACTGTTATGACTGCGCTCCAGCAACAGCTCCCAGAAATACAGTGTCCAGTACCCATTATAACTTTTACCTGATACAGAAAAAATCGATTTGCCCTTTATATTAACATCTCATAGGTGTTTTTGTCACAAGTGGATAAAAAGTTTAATTATTTTCAGTGGACAGTGGACGTGATGGTGTGCACAGGAAAAACTACGCTGTGATGAATTTGCTTTAATTTATCGCCCCCCAAAATGCACTCTTCCTATGAGGTCCCTCACCAGCAACAAGATAGTTTTAACCACTTTTATCCCATTGACTTGTCCCAGCTTTTAAAAACAGTATCACAGATGGGAGTGTCTTCCAGCCCACTTGATGTTATACCAACAAAGTTTTTATTGAAAGTAATGCATTCTGTCAGCCCCACTTGATTTCTGTTTTTAACAGCTCCCTATCTACTGGTTGTGTCCCTGATTATTTTAAAATTGCTTGCATAAACCCACTAAAAAAAAAAAGTGGATTAGATTCCTCCCTCCCTCAAAATCTTAAACCAATTTCCAAACTACCTTTTATAGCAAAGATTTTAGAAAAAAAGTGTCAAAACAACTGCTCTCTGTACTGGAAAATGACAACATATTTGAAAAGGTTTAATCTGGTACTAAAGCAGACTTAGACTGCGTGGGGATCTCTGGTACAGCTTTGGAAAGGTTTTCATCCTACCTGTCCAGTAGGAGGTTCTGTGTCTCTGTGAATAACTATGTCTCTTCATTTTGTTCAGTTAAATATGGAGTGCCTCAGGGATCGGTCTTAGGACCCATTTTATTTTCCTTGTATTCGCTTCCCCTTGGACACATTATCCAGGAACATGGTGTCTCTTTTCATATTTACACTGATGACACACAGATCTACATGCCTGTCTTGCATACTGAGTTTACTTACAGACTGCCTCTGTGAAGTCAAAAATTGGATGTCAAATAATTTCCTCCAGCTGAGCTCAGACAAAACAGAGATCTTGGACATTGGGTCCTAGCAAATGGCAAAGTAAATACTGCCATCTGCTGGTTCCCTATGGAGGACTGATCCTGACAAATTCAGAAATAAATACAGAAATAAATAAATGCTCAATAAATAAATAAGCATATGATTAAATGCACAAAAAAAGTAAATAAATAAATGTAAGCAGTAATTAAATTATACAAGGAGGCATAAATGTATATATCTACTTTAATTAGCTTCTTTATTATTCACCTTTGTAATAATTACCTTATTTATTTATTGTCCATTATAATCTTCAACTTTATTTATTACTTATTTTTTAAATTAAATTATTTATGTGTGTTTTAATATTTTTGTCTGTTTTATTCTTCCGTTGCATCTTCTACCCTATTTATTACCCCAATGGTATTTATTTCTGCCTGTCCTTTTTACATTTCTCTATGCATTTCTGCCTCATTATGCAAATGAGGAGGGGCTGTGTCTCAAGGGGTGAACTTCTCTCCTATTGGTGGACCAGTCAGTCGGGAGAGCTCTAGGCCTACTCTGCCTGCACACATTAGTGATGGCAAGTTCGGGTCTTTTGACAGACTCGTTCATTCAAATCTCGTTCATTAAAATTAACTAATATTTTTTTTGAGTCATTTCGTTCATTTGAACTAGGCTGGTTATTGTGGCGCTGCAGGCCTCTAGTGGGCGATTAAAAAACAGCGCCGTTCTCAAACACGGAAGGCTGCCTGGCTTGCTTTATTTGACAAAGTATAATGCACAAATTCACCTCTTGATTACTGTATGTCATCATTATATAACCCCCCCTGGGCCCACAACCAAATTCTAACCATGTAAAAACCAAAGAAATATGTTGTCTATATGCAATACACTACTCTGCCTAAATCCTTCCATTTTCACAATCTTTCCTAGTAGTATACAACCAGACCAGCCATATAAAGGCTTATGTATATAATAATATCATTATCTCTAAAGTGCTCATTCATTCAGTAGCCTAACGTCCCTATCCATGAGTAAAATATTAGTATCAGATTTGCAGTATATATATTGAAGTAATAAGCTTGATACACTATATGAAGAAACACACTTATTAAAATTCAACCAATTTAATAATAATTTGGATCAAGCCACCAAGTTCTTAAAGAACTCCAGCACAGAGAGAGGAACAAAGAAATATTAACACATTATATAAATGCAGCAGTTTGGCAGCCACATCAGGTCCTGATTCTGCAGACAGAGAAACACACATGAGCACATCGCTCTCAAACACTGCAGGTTGTTCACCAGTCACGAGCTGTGAAACATCACGGCTCTGTTGATAAATAATAAGTAAAAGTTAACGTTGCGTTCTCTGGCGGACCTGGATCAGCTGTTACCTGTTTACAGGGCTAACGCTAACGTTGCTACGTGGCTGTGTTTTAATGTTTCAATGACCGGGTCTGTTTGTTTTGGAGAGGAGACGACCTCGGAGGTAATTCGGCTCCAGGTAGAACCCTGTCAGGGCTCTGAAGTGGACCCAGAACAACTCTCATCAGCTTTTAGCTGTAAACACTAGCAGGACTAAAGTTACGGTGCGGCTGTGTTAAAACTATAACTTAGCACAACATCACTGCGCTGTAATAACGTTATGCTTTATAAAATGTCACATAATTAACAAAATAGTTATATAATGTCAGTCCAGAGACTGTTACCTGACAGCCGACCAGCCTCTCATTCTCCGGCGCTGGCAGTCACTCAGCCTGCGAGTGAACAAAAGACTGAGGAGGACCCATGTGAGCGGTGAACGACTCAAACCTAGAGACCCACAGTTGCTATAAGTCGTAAACTAATCAATTCTGTTTCCTGTGCTGACGGAGCCCATGCAGCTACCGTGTGACGAGTGAACGTAAGAGTCCAAGATCCTTCACGCATGCGTGAAAATGACCGAACCACTCACTGATTGGGTCTTGTGAACGAAACGTTCTTTGAAGGACCACCAGCAGAACACCAGCAGACAGACAGTACTTTCAGTTTGCTACATACATGGACACAGAACTGCGCTATAGGGAGAACCACACGGTCAACTAGCTGCAGCTAAATCTGGAGTGCACTCGTATTCAATTCTGTATGGTAAATTCAGTTTTAAGGTGGCAGAGCGAGCTGACAGGCAGAGTTAGAGACTGTTATTGTCTCAGTAGTACGCGATGCAAGCACCACTTACAACATAATTTATACAGTATGATATGCAGTATGAAAATAAGATTAATTGGATTATATTCACAGGAAGTATAAAACCTGTTACATGTGTCTATTAAAAGTAAAATAACACACAAATGTAAGGGAAATTACTTAGATTTAAATACTGCAGTTGTACATTTAAGTAGCTTCCTACCTTTCTGATAGGAAGTCTCCTTGAGATGGTATAAAACATTTCTCCTTAAATTCTGATTTGAGTTGTGTACAACTATGACCCCATGAATTAAAAAATTAAACATTTCACTGCCCAAGTCAGCTATAACACAAGGCTTGTTCATTACACTACATGCTGTACAGTATTTGTTCTGAGTTCATCCTGCACTGCAGCAGCTAATAAAGCCCATTTAATCCCAAAAATTGTTTCTTTTAGGCAGGCTGGAGCAGAAAACAACTCACCTTTCTCAAGTTGTACAGTAATGTCACATATGTGTATGAAGGTGGATCCAAACAAGCTAATCTTAAATGTCAAAGTAGAGATGAACCTAGGAGGCCTATTTATTTTCATTCATTACACAAGATGAATAAACTATACAGACAGTTGTAAAAAATCTTGAATGTTCCCCACTTGTTATAGTTACGCAGAAATATTAGGGATGTGGGCTGTTTTGAAAGTATCCGCTGTTCTCCCATGCTCTAACACACAGTAACGATGAGATGTGTGCTGTTCTCCCATTCTTCCTCTGTAACTACACATAAACAACAAGGCATGTAAGGGGGAATATAAAAGGAATTTATTTTATTATTTGGGGATTATTTTCCTCTCCTCCATCTTCCTCTTTTCCTCTGAGGATTATGGTTATGTTCTCCGCATGTCTCCTCCTGTGTTTTCTGTGCAAGACATAGAAGTACATCCAACGAAGGTTAAAATCAAGGGCAACTGGACTTGGTTGAAGATACTGGAAGACGTTTCGTCCCTCATCCAAAGGACTTCTTCAGTTCTGACTGACTGGCAGGGAAACTCAGCTATTTAACCTCAGTGGGGTCGTTGGCCCGGGTCATCGATACCGCTGGTTCGTTAGTGTTCCTTGTTACTGTGACGACAGTCGTTACAGTCGATAAGACTACCTGTGACCAAGACTGAACGACCATCGTTGGTATCGTTGGCTTCACCTGAGGCCAATAGGTTACGTTTGTTGAGTTTCCTGGGAAGTGATGAAAGGACAGCATTGTAAGTGGGGGATAAGTGGTGGGGTAGACCCCCTCCCCTGTTCAATGACGGCTTCTCAACCCTGGTGTAGATGGCTTCCTTGACACCTCTTTCAAACCATCCATCTTCTCTGTCTAAAATGTGCACCTGGTGGTCCTCAAACGAGTGTCCTCTGTCCTTCAGATGTAAGTAGACTGCAGAGTCTTGACCTGAGGAGTTGGCCCTTCTGTGTTGAGCCATGCGTTTGTGTAGTGGTTGTTTAGTCTCCCCAATATACAGGTCTG
>NC_060153.1:22174646-22175041 GCF_021292245.1 Micropterus dolomieu
ACGAAGGTTAAAATCAAGGGCAACTGGACTTGGTTGAAGATACTGGAAGACGTTTCGTCCCTCATCCAAAGGACTTCTTCAGTTCTGACTGACTGGCAGGGAAACTCAGCTATTTAACCTCAGTGGGGTCGTTTTCCAGGGTCATCGATACCGCTGGTTCGTTAGTGTTCCTTGTTGCTGTGACGACAGGCGTTACAGTCGTTAAGTATCTTCACCTGAGGCCAATAGGTTACGTTTGTTGAGTTTCCTGGGAAGTGATGAAAGGACAGCATTGTAAGTGGGGGATAAGTGGTGGGGTAGACCCCCTCCCCTGTTCAATGACGGCTTCTCAACCCTGGTGTAGATGGCTTCCTTGACACCTCTTTCAAACCATCCATCTTCTCTGTCTAAAATGT
>NC_060153.1:22175141-22175608 GCF_021292245.1 Micropterus dolomieu
TCCAAGCCCGCTTCTTAACCTTTAGGCCACTACTGCCCCATGTGGTGGTATGACTACAGAAATCCAACATGGCTGAAGAGAAACTCAAACTTGACCAACAGAAAATTCAAAGAAAGTAGAAGCATCAACCCTGACTGTAAAATGAATTACGAAAAGGAAAAAAGATATACAACATCTCTGCTTATCACCAAAGGTGTTGCCAAAAAAAACTTTCTAAATCTTATAAACCTCATTTAGGAAATGGGCTTTTTAAGATGGATGTAACACATAAATATGCATTATGACAGGGCATAGCAATGACAAAAAAATGCAACATAAGCGATTGCCTGGAGCAGCAAAGGATGGAGGAGGGAGCTGTTCAAAGGGCACCTGTTGTGTGTGTGTGTGTGTGTGTGTTACTGTTAGCAATTAGCGCCTCTGTGTTTTGCCATACATGTGTGCACCGCTGATGTGCAGCAAAGAAAGCA
>NC_060153.1:22175708-22183515 GCF_021292245.1 Micropterus dolomieu
CCAGGAAGTTTTAGAGCACTTCATGCTTCCTGCTGCTGACCAACTTTATGGAGATGCAGATTTCATTTTCCAACAGGACTTGGCACCTGCACACAGTGCCAAAGCTACCAGTACCTGGTTTAAGGACCATGGTATCCCTCTTCTTAACTGGCCAGCAAACTCGCCTGACCTTAACCCTATAGAAAATCTATGGGGTATTGTGAAGAGGAAGATGCGATACGCCAGACCCAACAATGCAGAAGAGCTGAAGGCCACTATCAGAGCAACCTGGACTCTCATAACACCTGAGCAGTGCCACAGACTGATTGACTCCATGCCACGCCGCATTGCTGCAGTAATTCAGGCAAAAGGAGCCCCAACTAAGTATTGAGTGCTGTACATGCTCATACTTTTCATGTTCATACTTTTCAGTTGGCCAACATTTCTAAAAATCCTTTTTTTTGTATTGGTCTTAAGTAATATTCTAATTTTCAGAGATACTGAATTTGGGTTGTCAGATTTAATCATCACAATTAAATGAAATAAACATTTGAAATATATCAGTCTGTGTGTAATGAATGAATATAATATCCAAGTTTCACTTTTTGAATGGAATTACTGAAACAAATCAACTTTTTGATGATATTCTAATTATATGACCAGCACCTGTATACAATTCATTTTGATTAATTCAATTAATTAATTACAAAACTTGTAATTATATTAATATTTTAATCACTTGACAGCCCTAGTTTTAAGCGTATCCTGCCAGATTAAACAAGATTTTTCTAGATTGGCAGAACGCCATTTCCTTTAAATTGTCTGCGATGTTGGCTTTAACCTTCTTTGTTTCATTGTCTTCTTTTGAGAGTGTAATTTGCACTGAGCCTGCAGCACTGTCAACTAGATGATCAGTTTGGGAGGGACTGGAGTAAGCATAGGAGTCCTGTTATATTTAGACATGGTAATAAATACAATGCCCTAAATTGTCCTTAGGTGTGAGTGTGACTGGTTGTCTATGTGTGGTCCTGTGACGGACTGGCAACCTGTCCAGTGTGTATCCCGCCTTTTGCCCAATGTCAGCTGTCCAGCCCCCCCACGACCGTATACACAGGATAAGCGGTTGACAATGGATGGATGGATGGATGGACATCTAGTGTAGGAATCTTTACTTATTGGCATGTAGTCCAGCAATTGGATCTCAAAGGTTATTCACTAGTGGTCAGATAAAGAGGGATTTTGTAGAAACACTATAAAATGTTGAATTTCAGTGGTGTATGCCAGAACAAGGTTGAGTGTGTGGTTAAAAAACTGTAGGTTTCAGATACAGAAAACAGTCTTTGTTTCTGGGTATCTTTAAGACTCACGGTTAATGTGTTGTTGGTCATAGTATTGATAGACAGATACAGCAGCTGGTTGTAAGACGCCCACTTTCTGTGTTTGATGGATCCTAAAAGCAATCTCCTCTGGTCGTGTGTGAGAAACCTGTGGAGAGATGCAAAGCAAAGTTATGGGAGAGAGAGACAGAACCAGAAAACAGCTTAATCTCAGTTGTGATTTGGCACGTTTGCACAAACAAAAATATCACACGTATTACCACTATACAGTATTCCAAGTCTAATGGCTGAACAACTGGTTACCTTGTCCAGGTATACGATGAGTGAGCCTCTTTCTGACAGGACTGTGTTCATCTCATACCTTGAAATGGTGCGGGCATGTCCTTTTGACAACTACACACACACACACACACACACACACAATCATACAAACACACACATCAGAAAATCTTCATAAACTTTAAAACACATCTTGTTTCTACAAACCGTAAACATTGACTTCTGTATGTGTATAAGTTAGTCTTACTAAGTTCAGGTCATCTATGTTAATGGTGAAGCCAGTTAACAAGCCAATATCTATGATTGACATTGTTGCATCTCGCTCCTTGTCCTTATACCTGTACAGAAAATGGAGAGAATTGTTACAGTAACAGAATAAAATGGACAGGCAAGTGGAAAGCAAAGCCCTCTAACAAATTTGTTCATTTGATGATTGTAACAACATTAAATGGTTCCAGCTGATTCAAAAATATTTTTTTAAATGTGAGGCCACTGTCCAGTCTGAATTCTGCAACATTTCCATTTAACTGCTTCATATGTATCTTGGGATAGGAAACAGCAAACACTGTGAGAAAATAAGGTAATCAAAGATGTAAAGGGCAGGGCAATCAAATGATAAAAAGAAAACAACAGAAATGGAAGAATGAAAGAGAAGAAAGTTCATTATAAAGTCATGCTATTTTTAACAATTCTTGATTGCACTTACAAAACCAATATTATCAGCTTGTATGTCTTCTCATCCTCATCCATTTTCTCTGGAGGAGCAAAACATTTAATGAGCATTTGGTTTGTTTGTTTTTCTCATAAAAGGAGTATTCTTGGCAGAAACATTGATATGACAACGACAACAACAACAAAGACAAAAAAAATCACAGATAAGCAGAAAACCAAGCAAACAATAGAAATACAAGCAAAGGACAGAGAAAATGACAAATAGATAAACAGGAAGAGGCAGCAAAAGTAGTTACTCCATAAAAAGGACAGAGGGATTATTGCAGTTTCAAGCTTTCAGTTTTACTTTAACACCATCATCAGGAGCAGGTAGAGTTGTCATGAAAACAAATGCTAATAAATTAAGGGTACACCAGCTAATTACTCTGTTGCATCAACTAAAGGGGCACTACACCAATTTTAAACATGAAGTTCAGTTTTTTCATCATGAGGAATCCTACTCAGTCTGCAAAAGCAGTATAATGTGTTTTATGGCTTTGTCAGGAGCTGAAAAAGTAATGTCAAGCTTGTGACTTCATTTATAAATAGAAAAGGTGTGTGGGTTTGGCAGAAATCTGAATGTAGGTAACTTAATTCACATCCCTTCGAAGGCCCCATTCACACTACTGTGTTTTTGAATTAAAACGGATACCTGCTATCTTTGCACCTCCCATCCTGACTAAAACGACAAAAACGAAAAGAAATCGGCCCACACTTGTAGGCAACTGTGCATGTCGCTGTTTACTTTGCAACGACTCCCAGTCTGTTTTCCGCCACCACAGTATTGTGTTACATTTAGTAACGGTCCCAGCTCGTTATTGGTGCATGCAAAAAAAATCTGGTATGATTCTTCGTAGGGCTGGACAATAAAACAATAATTATCGCAATATAATTTTTTTCAATAACAACATAATAAATGTTCAATAAATATTCAATATGTTTGATTTGATTCACTTGAATCACAGGAATTAGGACTGAATTTTTTATTAATATGTTTATTTTGTTGAGGAAAAAGGACAGAAAAAAAAAGCTTTTACTTAATTTTACTTGTGCATCTTTGTTGTAAAAGATTTTATTATAATTTTTTTGAATGTTCTCCCTCAGATTTGTGAAGTGATCCACTGTCTCGAATCAAATGCTTGTCATGTTGTGACCATAAAGTACAGTTTAAACCACAATTAACCATCAGGCTTCTTCAACTTTCACTGAGGAGCAAAAATCAGCCTTTAAACTCAAAAGAAATAACAATTTGATACTTATCATGATAATTATCGATATCGAAAGATATGAAATTTTTTAACGTGATAACATTTTTGGCCATATCATCCAGCCCTAATTCTTCGTCTGCATTTCTTTATTCTTTCGCCAAATCTTCTGTAACTACAGAATACACCATCTGCTTCATGTTTACACCAGCACGCGCATGCCCAGTGTACATGATCTGCCAATAGATGTGCATTTTCAGTCGTTTTAATGTAGACGGAGATCAACTCTGATACGCAGCTAAAACCCTGGTGTGTACGGAGATCGTATTCGCTTTAATTCTCCGTTTGTAAACTAACAAATCCAGTGGAGTGTTGATGCTGTCAAAAAGAAGTCCATTGACAAGTGATATGAAGAGAAAGGCAACTGTTGTGTCCAAAGAGCAGAGGAAAACCGGTGGTGGCTCCTCCTGTGCTCCCTCACTGACCCCGGCAGAAAGTGTACTCACTTTTGTGAGATACTATATATGGAAGGGCCAGCAGGAGGCGCTAGCAAAACACTCAAAGATAGCCAATAGACTTTCACAGCGCTAAATTAAGATGACGTGCTGGACTTATGAAAGCATGCTGGTTAGAAATTGTGTTCGACTTTCATAGGCGCTGCTAAACATCACCATGTCACATGACATGAAAACCTCATGGGAACAAGGCAGCTGCAGTCACTGAATCCAGCGCCCACACTTGCTTCTCTCCGTCTGCATAAGTTGGAACTGTTTTTGCCTGATCTGGCAGCATTGTCTTTGAAAATGCAGAGAGTCATTGTACTAGCTCAGAGTAGGGTCACACAAGCAGAATTTGACGGCATTGTTATATACCCTGCCTGAAGCTCGCGTTTAGGCTATAAAGTCGGCAAAAGTCAACCGCAGTCATCTCGAACACACCTTTAATGACAGTTAGCCCCTTAAATAATTCCATTTATTTTTCATGTATTTACCCCAATAGATAAAAATGCGGAGTGTAAATGCATAACTTGAAGCACCCCTGATGTCTGTCTTGGCCAGTCGCACGGGTCTACCAGCTTCCTTGATAAATTGTAATGCATCATTGACAGAAGCACAACACAAGGAGAGGGGTGCTGAAAAATGACTAATAATTCCCATAAGCTTCGTCCTATAGTGTGAACAAATTAAAATAGGCGCTACTTTGCAGAATATTACTAATATTATATATTAGTGTTGCTTTCTAGTGTTACAGGCCTCTCAGACAGCCCGCGATGACAGCATCGCTACACTATGAAACCCATAATTTTCAATGGCTTGCGCCGCAGCAGGCGATTTGTTGCTGTGTTGAGTAGTGTTGCCAACTTTGTCACAATGACATAAAGGACAAAAGGTGGCCTGTGCGGGTATGGTTTTGTGTGAACATACAGTGTATTGTTTGAAGCAGTTTGTCACAATGACAGATAATCTGTTAGTCAAATATTAATACATAACTCTCGTGCCATGGCAATACATGGTAGGCTTCATACACTTATCAAACACTTAACAAAATTATAAACGCAACACTTTTGTTTTTCATCGCTCACTAGCATGACTCTGCATCCAAGCCCTGGTATCCAGTTCGGCACTAGCCCAAAGTTAAGTTTTCCTGGCACAGCTGGCTGTTTTTTTCTTTCATTTTTCTCTATTGGGCACAAGCCGGTGACGCCAATCGATGACATCACCCCTACCCACTTCCTCCGGGTAGGGGTTCCATTCATTCTTCTGCTACCACAATATTTCCCAGAGCTGGGGAAGCCTCTGGGAAAGCATCCCAACCGTTCTTATTAATATTTGATTGGTTCAGGGGCTAATAGCTGGCCTGACTTGGTTGCCATGTGTCATTTATTTGCTATGCTACAAAGCTAACGCTACAAAGCTAACGTTACAAAACTAAACACTAAAGGCCATTCAAGATAGGAAGCAATTTGCACTGTGCTCACCGCGGCATGCACATGAGCTCGCAAGCGGTGCGCTGTGCTTTGCTCGACGCTAGGGTTGCCAACTGTGGCATAACAAGATGCTGATCAGACAGCATGGGTATTGCACAGGTGTGCCTTAGGCTGACCACAATAAAAGACCACTCAAAAATGTGCTCTTCCATCACACAGCACAATGCCACAGGTATCGCAAGATTTGAGCGAGTGTGCAATTGGCATGCTGACTGCAGGGATGTCCACCAATGTAAATTGAATGTTTCTCTACAATAAGTCGCTGCAGGTGGTGTTCAATACAGAGGTTTTCCTCGAACTCTAAAGTCTCTTCATGAAAAGTTCCGACTGGAGCCATATATTGTTTTGAAGTCAGTCTCCCAGGAGCCTGGGCACTGCCATTCACGAATGCTGAATATATTGCTTGCCAGATAGCTTCTGTGCTTCATATACTGATGCTGTGAGCAATAGTACCGTGCAGTCTGGCAATCTGGCGGATCTTCATCATGGGCGGGACTACAAGCAGGCGTAACCTGAAGCGTGTCCGCACTTAGTCCCGTCATTCTCATGTCGGTTGCTTATGAGCTGCTGTGGAGGAAGCATCAAGGGCAGGCAGGCAGGCTATGGCAGCTTAAATAAGGAACCCTGTATGGAATTTGCCAATGAATGCTAGATTAATCAGCTGAGCTGTCAGCTGATGTGGCTGGCTTAAGATGGCTGCTATCAGCTGATGTGCTGGGATTGTGAGCTGAGCTTGACTTTGTTGCCTGCCTGAACTAACGCTATGGTTGATTTTCAGGGGACGACCACCCCCCCCTAAAAAAAATGCTAGGGGAAACCATGTCTCCTCCCATCTCGACTATTGTTACTCCCTTTAAACCTGTCTCAGACTGAGATCTCAGTCAGAAATTAGTTCATCTTCTACAATTGCTGCAGCTCGACTTTTAACTCTGGTAGGGCTCTGCTTGCTATTCCAAAGTCCAAAGGAGACAGGATCTTTGTATTCAGGGCCCCTAGACTCTGTAACAGTGTACCAGAGGAGATCAGGCTTGCAGAGTCTGTTTCTGGTTTCATCTCACTTCTTAAAGGTTCAGTGTGTAATATTTATGAGGATCTATCAACAGAAATGCAATATAAGATCCATAACTGTGTTGTCAGTGGTGTGCAAAGACCTTACATAATAAACCATTATTTTTCTATTACCTTAGAATGAGCCATTTATGTCTCCATAACCACGTTGAATCATCATGTTTCTACAGTAGCTGCAAACGGACAAACAGCGCTACAAAGCGTGTTTCGTCACTATGTTCTTTTTTGTACTTCTGGCAGAATTTAGGCAGTTATGCCTATATTGAATACGTACGTTAGAAGAAGTAGTAGTAATAATGTACTGCATAAGTCTGCAAATAAGTTTTGCATCAGAGCACTATTTTCAACCATTAGATCGTGGATGCCATATAAGATATTCAATTCAATTTTATTTATATAGCGCCAAATCACAACAACAGTTATCTCACAGCGCTTTTCATAAAAGAGCAGGTCTAGACCGTACTCTGTGATGATATAAGAATATTGACTTGTGTCAACATGTTGTTCAGTTAGCTCAGTTGGTAAAACGCACAACTCACAACCCAAGGGTTAAGTGTTTGATCCCAACTTGAGACAACTTTTTTTTCCCCTCTCTTCAACAAATGGATTCTGCAGCAAATGTTTTTTCAGAGCATGTGCTGCACTGCTTTTTCAGTGTTTGATCCACATCCATTAACCTATGGAAACTTTTGCAATTCCCCAGTATCTCCAGACAGAGGACATTTAGGAGAATCACGTTTTCTGACAGCTCTTTCAGAGGTGTGTCAAGCAGCTACGACTTTTTTAATGTCGTTCAGAAATTTTCAATGTAAAAGCTCAGTTCAATTCCAAAACTGCATTACAGTAAACAAGCTTCTCGCACTTTTATTTTGTAGGCAAAACCACTAAAGAGGAAGTGATTAGATTTACATTTATTCATTTAGCTGACGCTTTTATCCAAAGCAACTTACAAGTGTTATACATGTCAGAGGTTGCACGCCTCTGGAGCAACTCTTCAATTAAAATTCAAAGAGGTCCAGTTAGAGAAAATTTCACGAAGCAAAGGTCCGGAACATCAACTTGCGTTATCATTCAATAGCCTACCATAAAGTATAGCCTAATTGTATCAACATATATTTTGAGTCAACAACTGACTGCCAAATCAGATACTATTTGCTATATTTGCTACTCAATTTCAGAAAAAAATTAAATAAACTGTAGCTTTTAGTGATTGAAGTTCAGTCTCAACCTGTTTTATAATT
>NC_060153.1:22183535-22187592 GCF_021292245.1 Micropterus dolomieu
AATTCAATTTTATTTATATAGCGCCAAATCACAACAACAGTTATCTCACAGCGCTTTTCATAAAAGAGCAGGTCTAGACCGTACTCTGTGATGATATAAGAATATTGACTTGTGTCAACATGTTGTTCAGTTAGCTCAGTTGGTAAAACGCACAACTCACAACCCAAGGGTTAAGTGTTTGATCCCAACTTGAGACAACTTTTTTTTCCCCTCTCTTCAACAAATGGATTCTGCAGCAAATGTTTTTTCAGAGCATGTGCTGCACTGCTTTTTCAGTGTTTGATCCACATCCATTAACCTATGGAAACTTTTGCAATTCCCCAGTATCTCCAGACAGAGGACATTTAGGAGAATCACGTTTTCTGACAGCTCTTTCAGAGGTGTGTCAAGCAGCTACGACTTTTTTAATGTCGTTCAGAATTTTTCAATGTAAAAGCTCAGTTCAATTCCAAAACTGCTAGCTTTTAGTGATTGAAGTTCAGTCTCAACCTGTTTTATAATTAACACATCTTAACAAATGAACTGCTGTAATGCCTCCTCTTCTCTTTCATTCCCTCTTATATAGCTACCACTAATGCTCCGTCACAAGGTAGAAATTCTCAATAGTAGATTGGCTGTAGGTCCGGGTCCGAACAATACGGCTGCTGGGTCCGAATTGCGGTCCGCCTATTAGTGACCTCTGAACTAGGGATTAAGTGCGTCTTGCTCAGGGACGCAATGGTGGATAGATCACAGTGGGGGATTGAACGCGGGTCTCTCACACCAAAGGCATAGTCTTATCCATTGTGCCATCACCATCGTAAATGTTGCTGCTGTAGTGAACCAAGAGTGTGGATTTGTGCATTTTATATTAAATAATTTGGAGACTCAATTCCTCTTTTCTCTCCCAGAGAGAAAGAGGAGGGGGTTTGAATATCAACCCTCAACAGACGGCTGAAGAGACCCCAAAAGAGGGAGGTTTGAAAGGTTGCTTTCCCTAAGTGCTATTCCAGGGCAGTTGATCGTAAAACTGGCCACCTTTGGCAACAGTCGAGATAAGCCTCTCGGAGCCTGAATTGTTAAAATGACAAAGAAAATAAACAGAGATTACAAGCAGCCTATCAGAACTCTCCTTAAAAGGGGGCAGGAAACCCTAAACTGCCCCCCCCCCACACACACACACACGTAACCGTGGCAACTGACCTTCCTCGTTGTTTAATTACCCCACATCAAAGGGATACTCCTTGAGAAAATCCTGGACACCAGGGACAGCCCTGAACTTCTTTATGTAAACAAAGACTGCTGTCTCCAAAGAATCAAAGCATTACCTTGTTTAATTAAATAATCTTTTAGTTACTTGATTACGTTTGCCTCTATTGGTTACCATGTTGTTGCTAACTGTTGTTATTATTGCTGAAAAGAATCTAATTAAGTTACTTTTGCAGTGTTTTAATTTTCCGGAAGGTTAATGACATTCCTTCATTTTATGTGTAACCAATGCTTGTTCACAATACTTTCTCACACACCTCCTTTAGAAATGAGGATAAAGAAATGTCATCCTATTCTCTATTAATTGCCAGCTTGAATTTAAGGTTAAGTAACTGAATTTCCCAATTCCTGAGCAAAGATTGTTTTAGGATTAATCAGAGCTATCCTCATGTAACCTGAGCTCCCCCAAGTGGATGAAATAAATATTACATGCCATCGGCTGAAATGCCGTAATGTATAAATGTCACTCGCTATTTATCATGTCCAGTAATCTGATGCCATTCATGTGTCTTGCTTATATTCTCTAAGAACGTGTAACAGCCAATATATCCATGAAAGCTAGTTAAGTTCCTCTTCTCTGATATCATTCTGAAATGCTAAACTTTTAAGGTGTAATTACTGACAATTGTTTTCCTGTTACCAAATGCTTAAACTTAGAACGGTACAACCGTTTAACAATTGAGGTTTGATTGTGGGAAGATATTTGATTATAATACGCGCAAATAGATTTTCTTTTCCTTTTTATAGACATATTAAAAGTTTAGAAAGACAGGAAATCGGAAACGGGAAACTAAGGACTGCCCTCTGGGGAACCACGCCCCAACCAACAAAAGCACGACACACGACGTTGTTCTCTCTCTTGTCTCTTGTTCTTTGTGCTCTGCAACGGCGCATCGGCACGTGCCCGGCGGGCCCCCTCTCCCGGCAACGCCCTAAGAGTTCGGCCCAGCGCAACAAAAGCTTTGTTTCGTTTGAAGCTACTCATGCAAAGTGCCGCGACTTCAGTTTTCCCTCGTTCCAGCAACTTTATTTTTACTGTTTTACTTTTATTTTTTTTATTTTGTTTTGTTAAAAGTTATCAGTCCGTTAAGTTACACTAGTTAATTCAAGAACGACCAAGTTCTTTTTAAGCTAGACAAGAGACGGACCCCGGAGCAATTCCCTAGCAGAGAAAGCGACTGGCCGACGGCTTGAAGCTGTCCTAAACGAGAACGCACGGACTCTGCCAGTGTGAGGCCGTTTTACCAACAACCCGGCGGGGAGAAACACAAGCAGTAAGACCAAAACCCTGCATTCTGTTAGTTGGTTAGTCCAGCATATGTAATCCTTGAAACTAGACAAATTTAACAGAGTTATCATCTAATTGCCTTCATTAGCTGTCGTATGAGTCAAATTCTCCCACAATAGACCTCCATTCTCATTGTTTAGCCATTGTTTATTTCTCTGATGTATTATGTACAATATAAATTCCAGTTGGACAAAACAGCCGTTTAATTTTTATGGGTTGTTGTCATTCATTAAATGATTGTGCAAGAAGTGCATGTATTCTTATTGTGCATTGTTTTATTTGTTATTAAACATTTCTTGTTGCTGTTTTTAGAACATTTTTAACAAAAGCTTTCAAAAAGTAATGGAGACATTCTGATTCTGACCTGTCCCCAGCATCCCCAGTGTAAAGGAAACCTATCTGTAAACATTTTTAACTGCTCTGTCATGGCAGGTGAGAACAGGTAAGCGTCATGTAGCGCCTAGAGAAAGAAAGTATGCAATGTTTGTGTATGTATGTGACAGACACATGGGGAGAGAAACTATGCAACGTTATCTCCAGTTAAAATAATGTTGTGTAGAAGGATAAGGATCTTTAGTAGTTATAGTGCAATACTTTTAGGATTTGTTCCCTAGTTTTTCCTGTAAATGGTAGATGGATCCATATTTTAAGACATTAGTTCATGTTAAAATTACAGGAAGATTCAGAAAACATTTTGTTCAGGATATGACACTGATGATGTGTGCATCAGAAGATGTATGTATAAACTGATCATGATCAATTCTATAATCTATTTGGGTATCCATTCTATGTCATGGTAGGAGATTTTAAAATAAAACCAAAAGCTTGAAACATGAATAGTGTCCTTTTTTGGAATTCTACTATTCACTGATATTTACAGTAAAACGGGAGATCTCCTGGTTTCAGAGAGAGACAGAGGAACTCACCTGGGATGAGCTGCACAGACAGGTTAAACTTCTGACAGTCACTTTCCTTTTCTTTAGGCAGAGCGTAATACAACGACACCATCTGTCACATAAGAAAAGTTTATCTTAAAGGATAATCCCAGTTTACTTCAACTTGGATCTGGATTCAACCTTTTTTTCATAGGTTGGCCACCATCTCTATTAGTAATACTAACACTGTATTCTTCAGGTCAATTGCTATGATCTGGGAATGCGGCATAATTGCTAATGGGTTCTAATGGGGCAACAAGCAAGAGCAATTAGACACTTTTTCAGGTTTTAAACAAACTTGTGTGTTTATGTTAATGTGTAACTATATTGTCTATTATTTGTAGTCTTTACAGTTACTTTGTAATTTTTTAATTATTGTTTTGACACCAGCCAATAATTGGTGCTTTCAGATAGTGGAAATACTGATTAAATATCAAATTACAATACTTCAAAACTACTCTAAAAACGTAATTATTTATCTGAAGGCCTGATGTGCAACATAACAAATGATAAAACTTGTTATACTCACTTTGACCGTTGCTTCTCCTGTTCCTGTGGCAACCACCGTCACATTCTGGTTTATGCT
>NC_060153.1:22187692-22190091 GCF_021292245.1 Micropterus dolomieu
AGAGTATAAATTAAAGGCAAAAACCCCAGCCTGCCTCCCTCTTGTGTGATCACCTTTCCCCGCCCTAATGTATTCCACTTGTGCCTCATTGCCTCCCTGGTCCCTTTGTATAAATACCCACTCCTCCTCAGTGTTAGATCTGCTTGTTCCCTGTGACAGTGTTCCAGCGTTTCTTTGTCTTTAGATACCCCGTGTATAGAACCAGTTTACTACCGACCAAGCTGCCAGCCCAGCGTCTCTGAACTACTACTACTACTGTGAGTTATCTGTGTAAAATAAACTATCGTCACCCGTGCCTCCTGGAGTCGTGCATTGTGAGTTCATTCCTTCCGTGTGGCAGCCTTGATATTACATAGTATGGCAAATAAGTAATAGCATATGGTGAAAGAAAGAATTTATCATGTATCATCATATCATCTGTGATCATAAAACCTATTAACATTGTCTTACCCCGCTCTTCATGCGCTCACATCTTTAACATGCAAAACAAGTTTTGTGCACTGTTCAATAATCATAGTCTAGACTGTCTACATTTTCTCTGACCAATTAATTGGTAGAGTGTTTTAATTTGGTCTATTCAACTACACAAGATATTTCTAAAGGTCGTCAATCATTTCACTCAGTGTAGTATGAATTATGAGTTGTCCATTGGATGACACACTTGTAAAATACACATATCTGGGATGTGCCCACCTTTGTCTTGACCAAAGCCAGAAGAGCGTAAGCTGTGGCCTCCAGTGTGAAAAGATGTGCATCACGTACAGGCCAGTGGGTCAACTCTGAAGAAGACAGACATTTTTATACTTATTAATCTTCATTGAATTTCAACTCTCAAAAACAAAATGTGTAATAATAATCAACAGCATTTCTAAATGTGAAAAAAGTTCATTTATCTTATCTAGGCTGTGTTCACTGCAGCCCAAGTGGCTTTGGGTAATCAGTCCCACTTTTGGCGCCCTTGCTTGTGGATCTATTCCAAGTACTGTTTAAAAACAATATAATATACTGTGTGTGGTTCATCAGTGGTGATAAATGATTTGAACTTCCCGCAAAGTTTATGCAAAACTCTTCAAAACACCGGCACAGATGGCTTTCTGTCTCTCTCCCTCTTCTACCACACACGCTATTCCACACATGCGCACTGACACCCCCTACCTTAAGGGCTAGGGTTACAATTTTGGATTTATTCATGCAGATTTATTTATTTATTTATTTTTAAAAGCTTCTTTCTTTTCACATGTTTATTTACAGCATTATATGTCGATATTTATATCGTAATAGGCTGTATAGTGTATATTAACTTATTGGGAGAAAACCGGTAGTTCTATGCAAAATCAGACGTTGAGCACCCCTATATAGCCAAAATGGTGTGATCCTTGTTTCATAGTGGCTCTGCGAAGATTCAACTGTGAGATCGAGTTGAATTGAATAATTGATGAGTCCACGAAGTGTAAAGTTTAACCTGTGTTTGCTATTTATTAGCTTTGTTATTATCCTGTTTATTAGAAGAAAGTATGTTTGAGAACAATAATTGAAGGTTAAGGTTCAACTTTGAACTGTTCTTAACTTGATCAGCTCTTTGTTCATTTAACTTGTGACACCCTGTGGGGTCAGGAGTGGGTGTGGCCTATCTCTCTCTCTTCCCTGTAGAGGAAGAGCTGATTGTGGTAACTGGAGGCACCTGGGCCCAGTGCCCTTGAGTGTAGGCTGAAACTCTATCTTCTCATTTCTGCAGGAGGCTGCTGTCGAGGCCAGGTCAGGGCTCCCCGGTTTCCTCTTTAGTTTGGTTGTCTTTGGTTTTGGACTATTGCTTTGCAGTATTCATCTTGTTTTTGCACACTACAACACCTTCACACATATACATTCATGCAACCATCATCCTGCACAGACATTACTGAAACCACAGACTACATACAGTACAGGCCAAAAGTTTGGACACACCTTCTCATTCAATGTGTTTTCTTTATTTTCATGACTATTTACATTGTAGATTCTCACTGAAGGCATCGAAACTATCAATGAACACATATGGAATTATTATTATGGAATGTACTTAACAAAAAAGTGTGAAATAACTGAAAACGTCTTGTATTTCAGATTCCTCAAAGTAGCCACCCTTTGCTTTTTTGACAGTGCTGCAAACCCTTGGTGTTCTCTCAATGAGCTTCATAAGGTAGTCACCTGAAATGGTTTTCACTTCACAGGTGTGCCTCGTCAGGGTTAATTAGTGGAATTTTTTCCCTTATTAATGGGGTTGGGACCATCAGTTGTCTTGTGCAGAAGTCAGGTTGATACACAGCCGACAGCCCTATTAGACAACTGTTAGAAATCATATTATGAAGAGCCAATCAGCTAAGTAAAGGGAAACGAGTGGCCATCATTACTTTAACAAATGAAAG
>NC_060153.1:22190191-22194228 GCF_021292245.1 Micropterus dolomieu
CTACACGTGCACACTGACACCCCCTACCTTAAGGGCTAGGGTTACAATTTTGGATTTATTCATGCAGATTTATTTTTTTATTTATTTTTAAAAGCTTCTTTCTTTTCACATGTTTATTTACAGCATTATATGTCGATATTTATATCGTAATAGGCTGTATAGTGTATATTAACTTATTGGGAGAAAACCGGTAGTTCTATGCAAAATCAGACGTTGAGCACCCCTATATAGCCAAAATGGTGTGATCCTTGTTTCATAGTGGCTCTGCGAAGATTCAACTGTGAGATCGAGTTGAATTGAATAATTGATGAGTCCACGAAGTGTAAAGTTTAACCTGTGTTTGCTATTTATTAGCTTTGTTATTATCCTGTTTATTAGAAGAAAGTATGTTTGAGAACAATAATTGAAGGTTAAGGTTCAACTTTGAACTGTTCTTAACTTGATCAGCTCTTTGTTCATTTAACTTGTGACACCCTGTGGGGTCAGGAGTGGGTGTGGCCTATCTCTCTCTCTTCCCTGTAGAGGAAGAGCTGATTGTGGTAACTGGAGGCACCTGGGCCCAGTGCCCTTGAGTGTAGGCTGAAACTCTATCTTCTCATTTCTGCAGGAGGCTGCTGTCGAGGCCAGGTCAGGGCTCCCCGGTTTCCTCTTTAGTTTGGTTGTCTTTGGTTTTGGACTATTGCTTTGCAGTATTCATCTTGTTTTTGCACACTACAACACCTTCACACATATACATTCATGCAACCATCATCCTGCACAGACATTACTGAAACCACAGACTACATACAGTACAGGCCAAAAGTTTGGACACACCTTCTCATTCAATGTGTTTTCTTTATTTTCATGACTATTTACATTGTAGATTCTCACTGAAGGCATCGAAACTATCAATGAACACATATGGAATTATTATTATGGAATGTACTTAACAAAAAAGTGTGAAATAACTGAAAACGTCTTGTATTTCAGATTCCTCAAAGTAGCCACCCTTTGCTTTTTTGACAGTGCTGCAAACCCTTGGTGTTCTCTCAATGAGCTTCATAAGGTAGTCACCTGAAATGGTTTTCACTTCACAGGTGTGCCTCGTCAGGGTTAATTAGTGGAATTTTTTCCCTTATTAATGGGGTTGGGACCATCAGTTGTCTTGTGCAGAAGTCAGGTTGATACACAGCCGACAGCCCTATTAGACAACTGTTAGAAATCATATTATGAAGAGCCAATCAGCTAAGTAAAGGGAAACGAGTGGCCATCATTACTTTAACAAATGAAAGTCATTCAGTCCGGAAAACTGCAAAAACTTTGAATGTGTCCCCAAGTGCAATCGCAAAAACCATCAAGCGCTACAATGAAACTGGCTCGCATGAGGACCGCCCCAGGAAAGGAAGACCAAGAGTCACCTCTGCTGCTGAGGATAAGTACATCCAAGTCATCAGCCTCAAATCACAGGTTAACAGCTGCTCTGATTAGAGACCAGCTGAATGCCACAGAGTTCTAGCAGCAGACACATCTCTAGAACAACTGTTAAGAGGAGACTGCGCGAATCAGGCCTTCATGGTTAAGTAGTTGCTAGGAAACCACTGCTAAGGAGAGGCAACAAGCAGATGAAACTTGTTTGGGCCAAGAAACACAAGGAATGGACATTAGACCAGTGGAAATCTGTGCTTTGGTCTGACGAGTTCAAATTTGAGATCTTTGGTTCCAGCTGCCGTGTCTTTGTGCGACGCAGAAAAGGTGAACGGATGGATTCAACATGCCTGGTTCCCACCGTGAAGCACGGAGGAGGAGGTGTGATGGTGCTTTGCTGGTGATACTGTTGGGGATTTATTCAAAATTTAAGGTATACTGAACCAGCATGGCTACCACAGCATCCTGCAGCAACATGCCATCCCATCTGGTTTGCGTTTAGTTGGATTAGCATTTATTTTTCAACAGGCCAATGACCCCAAAAACACCTCCAGGCTGTATAAGGGCTATCTGACCAAGAAGGAGAGTGATGGAGTGCTGCGCCAGATGACCTGGTCTCCAGTCACCAGACCTGAACCCAATTGAGTTGGTTTGGGGTGAGCTGGACCGCAGAGTGAAGGCAAAAGTGCTAAGCATCTCTGGGAACTCCTTCAAGACTGTTGGAAAACTATTTCAGGTGACTACCTCTTGAAACTCATCAAGAGAATGCGAAGATTGTGCAAAGCAGTAATCAGAGCAAAGGGTGGCTACTTTGAAGAAACTAGAATATAAGACATGTTTTCAGTTATTTCAGTTTTTTGATAAGTACATAATTCCATATGTGTTAGTTTATGTGCATAGTTTCAATGCCTTCAGTGAGAACCTACAATGTAAATAGTCATGAAAATAAAGACAACGCATTGAATGAGAAGGTGTCCAAACTTTTGGCCTGTGCTGTATGTCCATACTTTAATTAGGTTAGTTTGAAATACCTCTTAATTTGGTTAATTTTGGTTTAAATAAACATATTTTGTTAAACGTCTACCATGGTGTGTCTCCCTTTTGTTGTGGCCTTTTGAGCCAGGTCATAACAATCTGTATTTACTGTCAGTGGTTGCTGGGGATCTGATGTCTTGTTTGAACAATATTTTCTATTACTGTTAGAATGTGTATTTTATATAGAATTGTAGACACTAATAAAGGTGACCTCCCACTGTTTGCCACTTTCCCAGGGGCATGTCAAACAAAACCCAGAGGACCTTGTTGTCTTATGCTCTTACTCTCCAGAACTCTCTCCTAAACTTTCCTGCCTGGAGAAATCTCTGCAACTTTTAATTCTCCCTGTTCCTTTGTCTCCCCAGAGCAGGAGATTTGACTTGCCTATTTGTTAAGGCCTTTACCTGGGACAAAATTTCCCCAGACTAGCTATCTTTTTAAATTTACTTTAGCAACGTTTAATAATATTCACAAGGTCTCGCAAACCTCAGCGTATTATTGATGTTACCTTTTTATCTTTGTTTTGTTTAAAGTTATTACTTTGTTGCTTATGTCTCTTGACTAAGAAGCAACCACGAAGTTCTCTTTTGAAACCTTATTTCATTTGAATGGAGTTTGACTACTGCTAATGGCCAACAGAGTTTGTGAACTTAGTCATACAAATAAGTTACGCCACATCCAACTGTAAGACTGTTTCCTGACGCTACCTGTTGAAGCCTGAGGGACCCCAGAATCAACCCACTGGCCTATCACCAATTCTGCCACTTTCTTACGGTGTGCCAAGCCCCACCGAATGGGAGTTAACACAATTAACTGGATTGCCAGCTGTAGGCCTTTAAAGCAGTGAACAGGCTGAATAGTAAGGCAAAACAAAACTCGACATTCGCTGATCAGGCGTTGATGTCCCTAGAGCTCTGAAACCTATAGCTTAATTACAACTTAGCGACTACGTTAGGATTCACAACCTGCGTCAATTTGCTTCCTTTATTTCTTTTAGAATCATATTCTTTTCACAATAGCCGCCATTGTAAATAAGCTGTTCTAAATGACGTGCCTGTAAAAATAGAGAATAAAAAAACAAGAATTTACATTGAACCCTGTTAATTTTGTGCCAACTTCTGTTTATTGTACGTTGTTGTTGCCATATAATCATTTTGTTTTGTCTTTTATATATATATATATATATACAGTGGGTACGGAAAGTATTCAGACCCCTTTAAATTTTTCACTCTTTGTTTCATTGCAGCCATTTTCCAAAAATCAAAAAAGTTCATTTTATTTCTCAGTAATGTACACTCAGCACCCCATCTTGACAGAAAAAAACAGAAATGTAGAAATTTTTGCAAATTTATTAAAAAAGAAAAACTGAAATATCACATGGTCATAAGTATTCAGACCCTTTGCCGTGACACTCATATTTAACTCAGGTGCTGTCTATTTCTTCTGATCATCCTTGAGATGGTTCTACACCTTCATTTGAGTCCAGCTGTGTTTGATTATACTGATTGGACTTGATTAGGAAAGCCACACACCTGTCTATATAAGACCTTACAGCTCACAGTGCATGTCAGAGCAAATGAGAATCATGAGGTCAAAGG
>NC_060153.1:22194248-22215675 GCF_021292245.1 Micropterus dolomieu
ACTACGTTAGGATTCACAACCTGCGTCAATTTGCTTCCTTTATTTCTTTTAGAATCATATTCTTTTCACAATAGCCGCCATTGTAAATAAGCTGTTCTTAATGACATGCCTGTAAAAGAGAATAAAAAAACAAGAATTTACATTGAACCCTGTTAATTTTGTGCCAACTTCTGTTTATTGTACGTTGTTGTTGCCATATAATCATTTTGTTTTGTCTTTTATTTATATATATATATATATATATATATCTCTATCTCCTTATTTACCCTTCACTTGTCTTTAACTTAGTTAGTAAATAAATATTCCATTTTAATCACAGGATGGTGTGTGTGTTCTGTTTATGATCCAGGTCACAGCTCAGAGAATTCATTCTTTAGATATGAGATTGATGTATTAATGTTGACTGATTATTAGTAACTAATTGTCTAATTACAATACTACAAGTCAAGGTTTCCTAGCTCTTTGTGCGGTGTTGAGGTGGTGCCTCCCTTTTTCAACGAATGCCTATTAAATTAATATGCCAAGTATTAATATTCACAATTTCAGAAACATAGTGTAGGTTCACTCTAAACGTTGTATTATTATTTTGTGGATGCGGGTCACTTAAGGGCCAGTTCACACTGGAGTCTGTTATGGGCCACATTTAAAAAGGTCTGTGAACAATCAAAAAATATATCTGCGTAATGAATTAAGCATTAAGGCCTGCAGTGGGAACATAGCCTTAGATACTTTATAGTTTCTCAGTATATAAGAATTGTTTTTTTGACAAAACCTGAGACAAACTTGAAGAGGATCTGTCGGTCTAGTTTGTTTTCATTTGCCAGGGCGTATGATGTAATAGCAGCAGCATATGAGTTGGTGAGGCTGTGCAGACGTCCTTCCAGGTAGGAAACTGCTTTTTCTATACTGCGTATGAAATTCTGAACAGAAGCAAAAGACATAAGTATAGATAGCAATTTTAAGGGGCTGAATGAGTGGCAGACATAAAAATTATTCCAGTATATTAATAGAGTTTTCATCCAACATTAGAACATTAACTTCACATCACATTCATGCATTGCAATATCAAAGAGAAAAAAGGGATACTGGACATCCAGCCGTGAGATAGGAATGGAGCTGTAAGAATCTGACAAAATATGATATGCACATAAGGAAAATGTATGAACCCGTCCAGCTCTGTTTATTTCAATTAAGCCAACATCCTTCCTTTACAGTAAGGACAGAACAGCACTGAGTCTGGGTGTAGAGAGGTGTGGATGATGTCTGGAAGGGGAACCGGACAGGGAGTATCAAAATACTATCAAATACTGACTCCACAATCCATTGGCATACAGATGTTATTGGCTTAAGCGTGGCCCACAAAGGCATCTTAACTCGGCATTACACACACATACACATACACACATACAGAGGCAATTAAGCATAAGTGTGGTTTGGCCGTAACATGAATTAAACTAATCAGAGTGTCATCTGCCATTCCCGTTGAAAACAGGTTTTGGATCTAGACACAGAAACAAAGTATGGGAGGATCAGTTTCTTTAACAGAATAAATAAGTGAGATTTAAATAATCAATGAAGTTATGCTGCTGTGCACAGCACATCTCTTCACCCTACTTCACCCACCCAAAACCATCCATCAGAATGTTAATTTTTATGACCCAGCCCACCCAATTATCCACGGATTATCTGCCAAGACAAAATAAAAATAAATTATTCTGATTTGGATTATTTTGATGTGGAAAGTCGCATTGACTGTGAAAATGGGCAGTTATATCCCAGTTGCCCTTTTCTGTAAAAGCATTGTGATTGTGGGGATATGTAAAAAATTGCAGGCTTTTGTTAATATTGCCTGGATTGTATTAGTGCACTAATTGTTAGAGAATGTAAAATACTGTAGTAATGTTTTAACCATTTTGAATGCTGGATATCATGTCTTTTCTCTGTGCTCATTTACTCATACTCACAACCCCTCGCTCTCCTAAATTGTAGAAATACTACTAACGGGTAAATAAGTGTTACGGGTAAAAAATAAAGAAGTGAGGGAAAAAGAGAAAACACTGCATGCAGGTGACATACTCACATCACTAGTGAAATTACATATTGTGCGTGTCTCCTGCATGGTAATAAGGCAGAAAGCTGTCATGGAGGCGTCTGAATCTGCGCCGCGCACATCACCCTATACATACACACACGTCATTACCATCATTGCCATTACAATCAAGAACATTAAATATAAGTTTGTTCATTTATAATGATAGTAAATAACAAGATAAAGAATGTATGTTCTTTTGTGCACGCACGATCATCTCTCCATGGATAATCGTTCCAGTTTCTTCAAACGAGCCGTCAGGTTTCTGTGCACTGAGAATTAGAAACTTGACAGCGTCACAGATGACGTCTCTTTGCACTGCCACCAGATTATAGGCCATGGCAAACACCTTGGCAACATAGGCTGTCAGCCTTAGAGAGGAGAATAGAAGGTACAATAGTTTTTAATTTGCTTCAGTTAAATAACCTATACATGAACTATATCGAATGTCATCACAGTTACTCAGAATCTAAGTTAAATGATTATGAGCTCATGCATGTTTTTCTTCACCAGATGCTACTTTTGTGATCTGGAAACACAGCAAAGGAGCCATCACTTTTACGATAGGCCATCTCATTCACATAACCTGGAAAAAACAAAACACACATTTTTACTGACTGCAATTTAACTCTATGGATCTTATCCATTGGATGCCTGTTTGAGTGCCTTGGTCTGGTATGTTTCTGGTTATCTGTGGTAATAAATACATCTTTGTGTGCCTACCCGTCTTGATGTGTTCGAGGGCTTCTTGTCGTTTCTCAAATCCTACAGTTTCCCACTGGTTGGTTTTGTCCAAATACGTGGTTGCAATGACAGGCAGCGTCATACTGGCTATGTTTTGCTCTCCACAACCTGAGGGCTGATTGATCAGAGTACCCATAGATTTCCCGTTAATGGCGTTCTCCACCAGTGCACTCATCTGCTCTCTTCCTGTGCGAACACAAGGACAGGATCAACAGGAGGAACAAAACAGGTCATTTTTAATCAGGAAAAACTGTCCTTTGCCACAATTAATAATACAGAGTTCATTGTTCAGGCACTGTGTATCAGATAACATGCTGGAAAAAAAGTATATCTCACCTGTCACGGAGATCTCTGTGCTAGTAGGTGTGTTTGGAACCAAATCTTTTTGAGGAATTTCACTGTTAATTATTTCCTCTTGTTTGCCATCTAAAGTTAGAAAGAGTTTTCAAGTTAGAGTATTAGCAAATGAAAAAACAGACACATTTTCTGTGTTTACTGCAGTTCCTAAACTGCTGAACTCACCTATGCCTTTCTTTGCAGGGTCAAGGGTTATAGTCTTCAGAGATTTTGTCAGTATGCCTTCAGGCTGGAAAAACAACAATTACACCTATCTGGAATCACTACTATTTTCAAGCAAATATTTTACAACATAGTTACAGCTTTAATGTTTGCACCACAACAGGAGACAGCTTTAACATGGCATACCAAGCTCCAAGCTGACTGTACGATTCTGTTTCTCTTACCACCACCAGCAGATTCTTCCTGATTCCATCAGTGAACAATTTGTTTTTAACAGCTGCTTTGACTTCAATGTGGAGTTGTCCTAACTTCATGGGAATAATGACAAAGGGTATAGACCGTGTGGTTTGGCTCCCAATTTCAACGTTGTCCTGACGATACCTCCCACGCCTAGAAGCTGAACTGCACACAGCCTGATTCTCAATCAGATCCACACGCACCTTGAAAAAGAGAAACCAAGACAAAGAAAGGTAATGGTCAAGATGTTAGCTTAGCTATTTAACTAGCTAATCAGCCAGCTTTAAGCAATGCCAAGCTGTGCTAACAATACTAAGATAAAATGAGTGTATGCTAAGGTTTTACATGAACAGAAGTCAAAACATATTAAAGTATTTTAGAGTAATTTAGGATTATAATACTTGGAAACAAAAGGCGTCTGTTACAAGCTGGAAAGTAATGGTCCATCTCGTCAGTTAGCTCATGTTATGCAATGTTAACGTTAAACTTGCCAAACAAGCACTGTTAGATTTGGCTAGGTAAGTTAACGTTACTGTAACAGAGTGACTGTGTTCAGGGAGAGAAAAGACGAGGAAACTCAAATAAGTGGCTTCACATGGACTGAGGGGCGGACACAGTGTTTAAAGGCATAGAGTTGAAGGTGGAGCAGCGGTGCTAAATACTTAACAAAAGCGTTCTTTGATTACTTAGTTTCAAAACTGAATCAAAAAAAAAAGAGTTGTTTTTTGGTTTGTCCGTTTTAAAACCAAAACAAATAAACAGAAAACAAAAAAAACAGACATCGGTTTTTGTTTCTCTGTTTTAAAACCAAAATGGAAAAATATTGATTTTGATATTAGTTACACTTGATAAACCTGCAGCAGATACACTTGGGCAATGGCGGTGCCTGATTAAATGTAATTAAGATGAGCTTGAACATCAACATAAGTGGGTTTTTATTTAGAAAAACAATATTATGTAGCTGCAGTACTGGAGGCTGCAGCTATACTGTATAATATATTATACTTATATAAGTATACTATACGTACTCATATATTATATGTACTCCTATACATTTTATTCAGTTGTACAATTGGACGCACCACACGTGTGAGGCCCTGCCCAATGTTTACTAGCTAATATGACACCGACTACAAACACATTGAAAATTAAGCTGATGAGCAGACTGAGATTGTGCTCTGGTTGATGCGCTTTAGGGTGCAACCCAGGAACAAATACAATCTTGAAAATAAAAATGTTACGGTTTCCTAAAGAAGAGGGGAGACGGTGAGCCTGAATCACCACTGTGTGGAGAGGCTTGGCAGCCAGGCAAGAATTCAAGGCTCTGTAGCACTCACTTCATTTCAAGTAACAAACTCATAATAAGTAACAAGCCTGTAATAGTTATACAGTACATTTGCTAATTAAATTGATAGTAGCATTGTATAAAGTAAAATATAGCCTACACTTTAGCTACACTTGAATCATTGTGATTCCTGTTTCAAACTGATGTGACAGCGTTACATTGCCTGAGTATTTTCTGTTGTAACTTAGCAAGATGAACAACGTAAAAGACACAAAATACTCAGGATGTAACAGTATCTAAATACATACTAAATACAGCAACCACAATACATATCACTTTACTTGCTATGCTGAGCGTTCTTGGGGGAAGTGTTTTCTGTATTTTTAAAATACAAAAATACTGACCACAATACTATTTTCATACAAGTAACAAACCATTTTATGAGTGCCATCAAATTAAAACGATTTTAATACATGTATCAGTATACCGCCCATCCCAGCCAGCAGGCTATGCTGCCCACAAGCCCCAGTTTATGTCTCATATAATCATGGTTTTTAAGCAATATCATAAAAGTATGCACTTTTTACAGAGGAATGTACATGTAACCACAATAGATATGGATGAACTGTTTCTGTCTTTTGTTTAATTTTAGGTGTGCTATCAGTGGACTCATGCCACCCAGATTATGTTCAATCAATATTCGCACACAAAAACACCACTGATGGTTCCCAGAAGTTGGAGCGGTACCAGAGGAGACAGTATCGTCCTTCTCTGGTTGAGTCCATCGATTCACCTTCCATAGAGGTCACCCATGCTGACCCTCAAGAAGGATACACTGTTGTGGGTACAAATCTGTCAATGGCAGATACTGACGTGCTACACAATGAAAACATTGAATTGAAGGGAAAACTGGCTTTACTGGAGAAGAAACTGGGATCTCTATTAAAACGCCTACAAGATTAAGTTTAGCGCATTCTGTCTGATTAGTCAACCGTGACGTGATCGGTCCATCCTGGACACACTGCTCCACAGTAACCAAAATCGTTCCCACATGACTACACACCTGCTCTGGACTTCACCAGACTTTGTCGCAAAGATCCAGGCGGAGTAGGGTGACCTGCTTCGATTTCCACGTAAATGACAAATTTCCTTTCGTGTAAGTTAGGATGCTTTTAACTTTCCCGGAATGAAAATGGTTATAGGCATCCAAGCCTTGAATACCTCTCTTGTATACACACACTCCCTCTCGACGAAGTATTCAAAAATATGTATCTGAGTGACCTTTGATAAATCACACGTCAAAATAGAATTCCGTTAACATTTCAGTCTCCACTGCTCATATCTACTTTAATACCAAACATTACAGTTTCATGCATTACTACAGCCTCAATGCAAGATGGTCACAGCAGGCCTTCCCATCACAATTAGTTTTATAATAATGTCAGCAGCGGATTACAGAAGTGAAAGCACTCACCTTTAAAACATCCATTAACAATGAAACGCACTGCACAGAAAAACTGTAACAGGTGACAGCCCCTTTCATACATATGAAAACATGATCCTCTTAGTGACAGCGCACAATGACATTTAAAATATGATTTTGATAATCTTTTCTGGAAAATTTTACAAATATGAGAGGGGTCATTAGACACTTGAGAGGCACGGAGAGCCCCTGCTGTGGCCTATCAGATTTCACAGGTGCCACATGCCACCCAATGCCACCCCCCAGACACGCCCCTGGCTATGCTGAAAGTGTTCTGTCCTGAAACATATGAAAAGAATAGCTCAGACTTACGTAGATAGGATCTGGACTGTAGTTGTGGAGTATTGCCTTAATTTCCAACTGCTCTCCACGGACAGCAGAGTAAGGCATCCTGAGATCAATAAAGAAGTCCTTCCGCACAATTACCTCTAATGGTTCGCCAACACAGATACCTTAGAGATGAATGGCCAATCAAACAAGAGCAAAAGAAAAGTATGGATCATGATAAGAGATTAGAGATTAGCATCTGTGGGTGTCCTCACCGTGAGTTCTTGAAAGACTGATGCCAGTGAACAGCCAGGTTGTGATTGAGTCTCTCAAAGGGAATGTTGTCTCATTTGATGTGGTGTCACTGAAATACACAAGAGCAGTCTTTCATTTTAAGATTTTAGTGGTGTCATGAATGAAGTTTAGTCAACCAACTCACATGGAAACTTTTGTGAATGTTGGATGCTACAGTATATAAACAACAGTCATCAGCATAGTTTCAGGTGATCTGTGTTGCAGAAGGCACGGCAGAAAAATGTCTTAAGTACCTCACCATGATTTAAAGGGTACGCTAGATATATGCTTTAGTGAGAGGAGTACACCATGTGGGTATAAAGGCAGACTGAATTTGGCTGACTAAACTAGTTCTCAGGAATCACTTCATTTATCTCTGTATTTTTTTGAGTTTTAGTTGACTCACCAGTTTGGTGTTTGTTGAGGGCAAGCAGGCAGTTTGATATGTGTCCACTGCCAACTTTCAGGAAAGTTTGTGCGAGAATTAAATTCATTGCTGTCCATGTAACTCGTAACATCCTCACCTAAGTGTCATTTGTAAAAATAAAATAAAAAAAAATAGTAAGTATTTTTCACTGGGTGGCAACTTCCCAATTTACCAGTGTGACTAATAAAAGTAACCAATGCTGCCTTTCCCTCCATCCCTTGTCCCCATCTTACTGCGTGCCAGTAGGAGGCTGTCATGCTTCCTCTCAGCTCGCTGGCTTTCCATCTCCTTGCAGCAGTGCAGAAAGGCTTCAACACACGCTGGACCGTCAATGATGTACTCGCTGCGCCTCTCACAATTATATGACAGGGGGGTGTCCTTCATGCCATCCAAACAGCAGTCACGTTGTTTTTTTTCTTTATATTGACTCACTTGAAAGGGGAGAGGTGAGATTTAAAACGTAATTACAACATTTTGGAGAAATACAAAAGCATTTTTGTATTTAAAAGAATATAAATGGAAATATTATTTTTATGTGTGGCATCCTGAATATTGATCTGTTTAACACCAATGGTTTTTCTGGGCTATCCAAAGCAGAGGTTTTCAAACTGTAAGGCATGTCTCTCCAGGGTGGTGCCAGTTAAATTGGGTTGCAGAGGGAGAAGTTGCAGGTGAAAACAATTATGAAGATTATTGGCAGACTTTCTGGGGAACACCAGGGCCAAGTTCACGGCTGGCAAATGTAGCAAAACGTTTATTTAAACTGAACCGGCCTTGGGTACTGCACTTCACTGCATTTTTATGTACACGTAGCTGCAGATTGGGTAACACCTCTGACACACCCACCAAAACCGAGAAAACATACAGATGCGGTCAGTTTAAATATATTGTACTCATCGTGGAAATGAATATCATGGCAAGATTGGGCTTTCAATGATTTCTTTGACCTGTTCTTTTTTCTGGGGCAAAATGATTGTACAACATACATATTTAATTTTTTTTAAATCATTTGGGTATTTCTTTAATCAAAATAGATCAAAAATTATACATACAGGGTCAAAAATATAAATACATTGGCGTGACAGCAAGAAGTCTGTATAATCAGAGACCCAGTGCAAAGTCATTTTTCTCCCTCTAATCAATGCGTTGTGGTCGACGATTTCTTTAGGGAATTGTGGAGGAAGTAGTACTTAAGTTTCTTTACTTAAGTAAAAGTACTAATATGAAATTGTAAAAATACTCCAGGACAAGTAAAAAGTCCTTCATTCAAAACCTTACTTAAGAAAAAGTATTATTCGTAACATTTCCTTAATGCATGAAAAGTAAAAGCACTTACTGTCCAGTAAAAGGTTCACATTTTATAAGATCATCAGATGTTTTTAGTATTGCTGTCCGGTTAGAACCACGTATCTCTAAAGACTGGACTTTACAATCATAGGTCCATGAGTAAACTGTGTATTTTCTGTTTAATACATATTATCATCTTCAGTTATTGCCACCTTCATTTCACCCTGTTACAGCTGAATAAATATGTTCAAAAATAGAATATAATAGTCTGTTGGCACTTTATCATTCATTAAGGAAATTCCAATTGTGTTGCTCTACAGAGGAGGCGGTTAGAAGGAGCAAATATTGGCACACTGGCATCCTGGCTAAATCTACATCTGTCCACTGCAGAGACACTATCCATAACCTGAAGGAGGAGCTAGTATACCTGAGTGTATTAGTATAATGTTATAACATTAAATAAAGTAAATAAATTATAATGTTCAGTTAATAGAATATCACTACATTATTGTAATTTCATATGACAGTATACTATTTTACCACTAGTTGAATAATAAATCCAGTTACAACAGTTTAATTTTTGTGGCTCATTTTTATTCATTAAATCCCTGTGCAAGCAAAAGGCTCTACATTGGTCTCTAATTTGTTAATGCTAAGTACTAATTTGTAATAATGATATTGTTCAACATTTAAAGATTTGCTGTAGCACATCAAACTTTTTTAATGTCCCACCCCATCCGGGCTGTGATTGGTCGGTTGATGAAAAATGACACTGACAAGCACGTTGGCTTTATGGAAAGTTGAACATGTTGAACAACAAAAGGCACCAGTACAGCTAACGTTAAATGTCCCGCAAGCCAAACACAAACCTTCCTTATCTTCTCCCTGTTTTCTTCTGTCTGACCACTTCAGCTACCAACGACGCTGAGCAACCGGCCCACGGGCATCTCTCTCTGTGCTCCGGTGACAAGTCCGACTATGTTTTGAACGATTAGCAGCAGGGCGGGGAGGGGGTTATGGTAGGTTGTTGTCTTAAACGTTACTCGCACACTGCTCATAAATAATTTTTCTGATTACATGTATCTGTTTTTAGAAGCACATGCGAGAGCCCGGTGTGAGCGGAGATAATGAGCAGACTGCAGCACAGGCAGAAAAGAGGCACACACATTTTTTCTGCTTTATTAAATCGCACCCTTTTTGAGGTTATGTAATCGCACTTGACACATGATTGTGTTTAGATTAATTGTGCAGCCCCAGATTTTAATGATATTTTTTTCTTTTTGGGAAGGGTTTGCTCAATTTAAAAGGGATAGTGGACCACCATGTCTCACAAATGTTGGCTGGTAACACATTTTGTTTAATCTTACACAATCAGGGGCCAAGTAACCTTAACTCTACACAGTGCTTGGCCTATCAAAAAACAGTCCCATAGTTCCTCCCCATCAAGTTCCTGTTACCAGGTAAATTACCAGGTAAAATCAGTTTCAGCTAACAGCAATATAAGTCGTACACTCCCACCAATCTTTTAGTAACTAATTTATTACTGAAACTTGGTTGAATGTAAGTGATTGCACTTTATTGATTGAAGCCACACTTTAAACACCTTTGAAGCAGTGAGTTTTCTGGTATACTGTAAGGCTCCTTTGCTTTTGTGTCCTAGTCTACAGATCCGCTAAACTGAACCAAGATGGCATCCAGGAATTCTCAGGTCTTTCATTGTACCTTAATACTACCAAATTGTAATTTTAACATTGTGATTTTAACACCTATATTCTTGTCTGTTTATTTTTCTCTTTGGATGAAGCTCAGTCATTCATGGATAAGTGACATTGCACACATCCTACGGACAGCTACAGCCAGATAAGCCCAACTATTCGCCTAAATTTTGGAGTACAAACCCAAACTCCACATCACTTGCCAACCTGTCTCCATCCCTGCATTATTCTTTCTGTTGTTTGTTAATAAATCTCTTGAACTCACCAGCAATGTCTCAGATCTACTCTTGTGTCCAAGCCAGATTCCTGGCAATGCAGCTCACTGAGTCTTTTAACCTAACTTAATGTGTTAATAAGTCTACTCATGTAAAGGGCGAAACCTCTTGAATTTGTACTCTCAATTGGCTTGCAACATATATTTCAAAGCCGTCCTCTTCACTCAGTTTTCGCATATTTAATGTAACCTCTGCAACCAAATTCTCTGAGGCTTTCCTTGCCACCCACTGTGATTTACAGTGCCTGTCATAATAGGGGCACTGACGAGATAGTAACTCATTTTAACCCAACCTCAAACTCTTCCGTGGCTCAATGACACAACTTGACACAAGAGAATGCAGATGTAGCAAAATATTTTCAACCTCAAAAAGGGTTCAGAATGCCAGAAAGGTTAAGAGCCCCTGCTCTACATGCTTGCATTAGGCCATATACGGCATTTTGCTATAACCTTATGGCCAACTGTCGGTCATAATGTAGGACTCCCATTTGCCGCTAAAACAGCCCTGACCCGTTGAGGCATGGACTCAACTGTGTATTCACTGTGTGGTCTGACACCTTTCTATCAGAACCAGCAGTGACAAACTCCCAAAGTACAGACAGCATATTAAGTGTCCCACCAGGGACACTAATACACTGGACCACTGCTACACAACATTAAAGGATGCCTATCGCTCTGTTCCCCGTGCAGCCTTGGGACTCTCTGATTACTGTCTGGTACATCTTCCCCCAACATACAGGCAAAAACTGAAATCTCCTAAACCTGTTGTAAAGACTATGAAAAGATGGACCAACGAGTCAAAGCTGGAGTTACAGGCCTGCTTTGACTGTACTAACTGGAGTGTTTTTGAGGCTGCAGCCACTGACCTGGACGAACTAACTGACACTGTGACATCTTACATCAGTTTTTGTGAGGACATGTGTGTGCCGACTAAAACCCTGGTTCACAGCGAAACTCAGGAACACTCTGACTAAGGAGGTCAAAGCAGCGAAGAGATGCTACGCTGAAAAACTAAATAACAGCTTTGCAGCCAACGACCCTGCGTCAGTGTGGAGAGACACTCACCAACAACAAGAGACCATCCCCCAACACTGCTGGTACTCAACAACTGGCAGACGAGCTGAATGGCTTTTATTGTAGGTTTGAAAAGCCCACAGTCACACCTCTCCCTAGCTCCAACACCTTCTTCAAACAGGCACCGTCCCCCTCTGACACACTGCCACCCCCCTTCTCTGACCCCTCACCTGCACTGAAGATCTGTGAAGAGGAAGTGAGCCATCTCTTGCAAAGGCAGAAGATCAGGAAGGCTCCTGGCCCCGACGGTGTGTTTCCATCCTGCCTGAAAATCTGTGCAGACCAGCTGGCCCCCATCTTCACTCAACAGATCACTGGAGCTGTGTGTAGTTCCCTCCTGCTTCAAACGCCCCACGGTCATCACGGTCCCCAAATAACCCTCCATCTCTGGACTAAATGACTACAGGCCCGTCGCCCTGACAACAGTAGTCATGAAGTCCTTTGAAAGACTGGTGTTGGCCCACCTGAAGCACATTACAGGGCCCTTGCTGGACCCCTGCAGTTTGCCTACAGGGCTAAGAGGTCAGTGGATGACGCTGTCAACTTGGGTCTGCATCACATCCTGCAACACCTCGACTCTCCAGGGACATATGCTAGGATCCTGTTTGTGGACTTCAGCTCGGCGTTCAACACCATCATCCCGGACATCCTCAGCACCAGACTCACCCAGCTCACTGTGCCAGCCTCCACCTGTCAGTGGATCACAAACTTCCTGACAGTCAGCAGGTGAGGCTGGGGAACATCACATCCAGCACCCGGACTATTAGCACTGGCGTCCACCAGGGGTGCGTGCTCTCCCCACTGCTCTTCTCCCTCTACACCAACAACTGCACCTCAGGAGACCCATCTGTCAAACTCCTGAATGGTCATCGGCCTCATCCGGGACGGTGATGAGTCAGTTGATCAGCTGGCTCTCTGGTGCGTTCAGAACAACCTGGAGCTTAACACGCACAAAAATGTGGAGATGACCGTGGACTTCAGGAGGAGCCCCCCCACTCTGTCCCCTATCATCATACTCAACAGCCCTGTGTCTGCTGTGGAATCCTTCAGGTTTCTGGGTTCCACTATATCCCAGGACCTGAAGTGGGAGCCCAACACGGACACGATCACCAAGAAGGCCCAGCAGAGGATGTACTTCCTGCGTCAGCTTAGGAAGCTCAACCTGCCTAAGTAGCTGCTGATCCACTTTTACACAGCCATCATCCAGTCTGTCCTCTGCACGTCCATCACTGTCTGGTTTGGATCTGCCACCAAAAAGGACAGGAGCAGACTACAACAGACAGTCAGGACTGCAGAAAAGATAATCGGTGCCAACCTGCCCTCCATTCAGGACTTATACATTTCCAGAATCAGGAAACGGGCAGGAAGCATCACTGCAGATCCATCTCACCCCGGACACAACCTGTTCCAGCTTCTCCCCTCTGGTAGGCACTACAGAGCACTGTATGCCAAAACCAACAGACTTAGGAACAGTATCTTCCCACAAGCCATCACTCTGATGAACCGCTGATTTCTGACTCACGGTGTCAGGAACAATTCTTGTTCAATAACCCAGTAAACTCTGTCTCTAATCGGCCACCTGTTTACTGGCCAACACTTATTTATTCACCATTCTCTATTTCAGTGCTGTTCATACCGTTTTATTGTCATATTGTAGATACTGTATACCAAATCCACCTACCTCAAGTCATAACTCCTGCACAAAATACTTATACTTATTTATTCCAGCATCCTTTGCACTACGCTTCATTGTACTGTGTACATGTATGCATGTATATATACCTGTATATCACATACACCTCCGACATGTACATACACCTGCATCCTTTGTACTCTGCTCACTGCACTATTTGTCAATATGTCTATATTGTTTTTGTTCATAGCGTGTATGTTTGTATTGTATATACTGAAGTTTTGTATTTTTGTATGAGTGAGCAATGTACAATCCAGAGTCAAATTCCTCGTATATGTACACATACCTAGCAATAAAGCTGATTCTGACTTTTTCCACAAAAATCACAATTTGGCACTCAAAGTCGCTCAAATCCTTATGCTTGCCCATTTTTCTTGCTTCTAACAAAATGTTCATTTGCTGCCTAATGCACCCCACCCACTGACAGGCGCCACGGTAATCAATGTTTTTCACTTCAACTGTCAGTGTTCATAATGTTATGGCTGATCGATGTAATTTGTAAGCATTATGTTTCTTTTCACAGCTATGCTGCAAACACACACACAGTTACATCAAACCTTAAGATATAATGATCCCAACTGCGTCAATACTCTCAGAAACTGTCTCATGGACATAAATGTGGGATGTCCAAAAGCCTTCCTTAGTTGAATTATAAGCACAACTTAAATATTCTTATTTGGGAAGCCCAACACAAAACATCTTTTTGTACATTATGTAGGGGACTTATTCATTTGATATAAAGCCTGTAGCCACGAACCTAGGTGTGCTTTTGACAGTTATCTGACTTTAGATGAGCATGTAAAGAGAATTATGCAATCCTGCTTCCTTCAACTCAGAAACATATCAAAAATCAAGCTCAGTTAAAAATCAGTCTCAATTCTCCAGCTTATTCAGAATGCTGTAGCTAGATTTTACACTGGCACTAAACATAGCCAGCCAGTAAGATTTAGAATTGTTTTCAAGATCCTACTGATTACTTAGCAGAAAAGTCTACCCCTAATTATATTGCTGACCTTTTAACTCTTCATGAGCTGGAATGCATCCTGAGTTCCACAGGCAAGGGCATTTTGGTTTTTCCACAGTCCAGGCTCTACACTATAGGTGAATGTGAATTCTCTATTAAGGTGCCTGTAATTTGGAATGGCCTGCCTGAGGAAATCTGTTTTATCTTTTAAATACATTCTAAGGTTTGATCTGTTCTTAATAGAATCTCTGTGTTTTTAGCTGTATCAGCTGTATTAATGCTGTTTTGGGGTTCACTATATTTAAAGGCCCTGTAAATAGTGTTTTTAGAAAAGTGCAATACAAATAACGTTAATTTTATTTATGTTTTAATGAGGGAAATATAGTAGTTATTTTTATTAATTCATAAAATATGACTATAAACACAACCGCTAGTGGTTATAACATTATAAAATTTATATTTGTAATTCTTACCTAAGGTAGTTCTGACCTCCATTATAGTGTTAGATCGTTTCCTCCTGGTGGGAGTTGGACATTTCAATTCTGGAAATGCAAACAGAGAAAATCTTTATTAGTTCTTATTATTAATTGGAAAAATTAATTCTGTTTTAGGCTTTGTGAAGCTAATAATTTTGCATGGAACACAGCTACCTCAAAAATAACAGTACTAACAAGACTGATTTTGTAAAGGGAACCAGAGGTTTTGGTTTCAGGTTGAATCAGTGCTGAGAGTTTGGTTGTGTGTGTAGTCCTTACTTAAGTGAAATGTCAGTGCAGCTTAAGCTTTGGCTTGCTTAACATTGTTGTTAATTACTGCTCACACTGCACTCACCTAATGCTGAGAGTCTACTGGCAGCATCTTATTTTGTGACCTGCTGGTGTACTTGCTCACACCACTGTGTAGGAACCATGAAGGCTATGAATTCATGTTCCATGTAAACATAATTATATGTTCCACACCGCAACGACACATAACAGGGTAATGGATAATAAGCTACTGTATGTGTGTAGGTGAGGCCTAGATTTCACAAAAGAAAGCCTTTAATGATAAACACCCTCAAAAGAAAGCAAAGCAAGGATACCTTGAACCAACCCATACATATAATTGAGATCAGGACCAATCGAAGCATTTTTTCCATTAACAGGAATCAGCCTTGAATCCAGATGTTTACTCTTGGTATGATAGCTGTCAAAAATTCCCAACTATCCTCTGTTTAAACCTGTCCACACAGCATTGTGAGCATGTTATATTTTCTTAAAGGGGCATTATGTAGTTTTCAGCAGCCACTAGTGGTGCGGTTCTAAGATTGCAACCAGGTGTATGCTCGTACCCTTGCTCGCTTGAACTCATGAGCGAGCATAATCCGAAAGACAACCGCTTTCATACAGAAATCCCACAATAAAACGCAGAAACACTAGCATGCAAGCTGTGGCTTTTCTCCAGACATCTTCAAGGGAACAGAGTACTTTAACGTTCCCGGCTCAGAGGCAGATCAACATGCATTCACGCAGCGAGCTGCATATTGGCACAATCCTCCTAATAAAATGCAGAGTGACTGCAACTATAGAAAGACAGGGAGAACCGACAGAGCTGGAAACTCAGGTAAACTTCCACTGCAACGTTACAGTAATATTTTTATCAGCTTGAGGTTGAGAACTAATCCATGCTCGTTACATGATAGTTACATTTACTACATCGTTAGCTGGTCTGCTGCTATTCAGTAACTATCTGTGTATCTTTCACCGGAGGCTCAGCAATGATGATAATGATGATAATGAAAAGGTTAGGGTGCTGGACTGAATGTTATAAAGTGTGACACAATCTCGTTTTAACAGTTAAACCGCAGTAAGTAACTTAAGTCTGTAAGTCACAGCGACTGAGAGGCTGTGTACTCGAGTATCAGTAAAACCACAATAAATCTAAATTGAACGTTACGAAGCCAACAGCTGTGGATCCATGCTAGATAGCCTCTTCCCTGTATCACTATAAGGTTAGGCTAGTAAACAAATTGCTCCACATTTGCTTTGCACAGTTCCATCCATTTGTGCAAGCAAAAATCAACACTTTGATATGATACCGGTGGTAGACAGGATAGTAATATGGGTCGTGTTAGCTGGTGAAGTAATGTGTAAAGCAATACAACTTTGCATCGGTAAACATTAGCAATGGCTCTCTACATGACTTTCTGGTGTGACTCTTTTTACCCGACATCATCTGAATCTCATTTGGTCTGACAGGCTTCATCACATAAACCTTTGTTTTTTTTTTATCCTTACAAGTTTATGTTGGAGTCAATGTATTATGGTGTTAGTGTTAGGGTGACCAGACGTCCCCGTCCCTGGTTTTGGTGGCCTGTCCCCGGAAATGTCCCTGTTTTTAACTGTGTGTTAATCATAGCTGAAATCAGATTTTACGTGGCCAGAAAGACTGGACAGCAGAGCCTACAGGTGCCGAAAAGTGATTGTCCACTGAAAGCTAATTGCCATCCGAGGGAGCATGCGCAGCATGTTAAAGCTGTATCGGCTGGGAATCCACTGACTCTGTCTACGTTACGGCTGCGCCACGGTTTTGATGCGTCCATAGCTCTGCGTCAAAGTCCACTGGAAGCGTCTCACAAGCGTTTCAGTAGCAATTGACTTGTTATTAATTTGTCATTTTCGTGCTTCTACTACCTTCTTCACAGCTCTGTGTGACCCCGTTTCGTTCCATCAACTTCAGGCTGCATTTCCCACAGGGAGCATTTCAAAATCAGAGCGTTTTGCCTGCCTGACTTTGCTGACGTTTAGATTTTGTTAATTTGGTAACCAGTGTTTGCATTTTGTGCTTCTACTATGATTAAATAGACTTAATACCATAAATTGGTGCAGAAATGTCTCTAGAATGCAGGAAATCAAGAGCTTTATGCTCTAACTGCCCAATTTAATAGCCTATTTCATCAATGAATATTTCTTCTAAATAGCATTGGAGTATCTTGTTGTCTTGTTCTGGTTACTCCAATATTGTGCATTGTCAAGTCTTGTGGGCTAAGTGTTTCATCACACCCCTGTGTATGAGCCCTTAAATGTCCCCACCACTTTTCAACACAAAGTGACGCCCTTGTGGATCAAACAGATATAACGAGCATATAAACATTTTATGTCCGTCGTAATATCAAAGTTATGTCTTTGTGAAACTTTACCGTTTCTTTTAACGGAATAATCACAATGTGGCTGAATAAGTGTTTGCAGTTTACTTGCCAGAAAGTGATTGCAGCTTTTACTTGACTGAAAGGTAGTTTCTGCCTCAAAATTACTTAATTTCATTTAGAAGAGTTATATTTGACAGTTTTTAAAACAAAAATCTTCCCCCTTTTTTATTTTGTATTTAAAAACATATTTTTTAATGACGTACTGACCATCAAACCAAAAACGTCCCCGGTATTCATTTCAGAAATCTGGTCACCTTAGTTAGTGTACTGCATGTCGCTGCTGTGTCATCAGAGAGCGGTTGCACACACAGAGCGGAATCTGACCCGGTGTCCTCACATTAAAAGCAGAATAGTGGCTGATGCAAGCAACAGAGAAAACAGGCGTGTGCTTCATTTCTAAGTGAGTTTTGAGCCCATTGACAATAAGGAAATGAAAATTTTATTTATTAATAAGTAATTTCATTGAAAAACTTGCTAGGGTGCACACCTGTCCCCAGTTTGCAATCAGCGGGAGCGCAGGAGCCGGTATAAGGAGCAGAGAGCAGGCAGACTGGGTGTGGAGAGTGTGGAGCGCAGACAGCATGGAGAGCTGGGTGAAACTGCAGTGTAGCGAGTGACAAGTCTGAACCTCGTGGTGGGGTTCACTCCCTCAGTGGAGGGAGGGAGGGTGGGTGGTATTCATTATTGTATTTTATGTTATTTTCTCATTCGTGGCATTTGTTTTCCTGTGAGCTGCCCTTCTAGTTTGCAGTTTGCTGACGTGTTGTCCCAACAGTATCCGGACTGGGCGCTTCCTCGTTTTTGGGAAGTTGTTTTTTGTAGACCATCCCTGAGGGTACCTTAGCACTTTTCTTTATTGTAAATAAAACGCCAAATGTACTGTAAAATCCGTCTCCTGGCTTCCTTCAACCTGGAATGATTTATTATTGTCACTAACCTCCTCCTCCCCTGGATTTTCCACTGGAGGTTCGTAACATTGCCTAATTTGGATTTTCTCTTTCCAGAATGTGAGAAGACAGCTTTAAGCAGTAAACCAAAATACAAGGCTGAAGAGTGAAATAACTGAGATGCTGAGTGAAGAAGTTTCACCTTGTCTGTAGGGGGTCCCAGAACCCCTGCTGGACTCAAACAACAGCCCAGCATCATAAAACACACTCATACTGTCCCTCCCTCCACCAGGTGTGCAGCCAGTATCGTACTTCTCCACGATATCCCATACCTGGGTGGAAATCATACACACACAGTAAAAGATCCATTATGATACAGCATCAGGATATCTACTTATACAATTATGATGGAAAACACTACCTCACTGTCTTGAACTCACCCCTGCCATGTCCACTATGTTACAATTTTTTTCTTTCTGGTTTAGCTCACAAGCTAACAAGCTCACTGGGGGGGTTACTTTTAACTAACCCTGACCATAACCCTACTTAAACTAATCTCCTGCTAAATATTTTTCATTTCATTCATGACGCTAAGCACGCTGCTAAGGCAACAATATAGAAATTATTTTATTTATGTAGCCAAGTGAACCAGGGATAAAGAGTTCAATATTGTTATGTGGGGTATAATGTTTTGTAATTGCTGGTGGGATTATTTCAGCGATAACGTTCCTCTCTATTTAATGGCATTGTCATTTTGAGAGTAGTACATGGGACTGATCGCGCAAGAGGGTACAGTTACCGACAGGACACGGGGAAAACGAAAGTGTCGGGCCTGCGCTGTAGAGTAATGGCAAGATATCTCCATAAACCATGCTGAGAAGAGACTGTGACTGTGGGGACAGCGTGAGTGACAACAAAGTGTATTTACAAACAAAATCACATTATATTAGTGTAAAGTGACGCTACTTTTCTGCTGACTTAGAGGGAAGATACACGCGCAGAGTTCCTGGTGTGTGTGTGTTGTGGGCGAGTACTGGGGGCGCACACTGCACTTCAGAAGACTGAGTTACATAAAATATTAATTCTGAGTTCCTGTACAAAGTGCTGGGCAAATTATATTTTATGTGTATGGATGTATTTTATGTTTTCTGGTAAATTTTACCTTGAGTTTATGACCTTGTGCATTGTGTGGCTAAATTTATGTATTTATATTTGTGTTGTTTTTTTTCTCTATTTAAAAAAAGGCTACTACTGTTGTCTAGATTTTGTTGTTTTCTAGACTTGACTGTTTTTTGTAGATTTTGTTGTTGAGATTTTAGGTCTAGAGTTTACTGTTTAGAGTCCCTGTTTAGAAGTAACTGAAGTCTACCAGAATGAGTATAAACTAGTTTATGGCAGCTGTGTACATATTGTGGTGTGGTTTAGGGGTACTATCGTATACTGTTAAATCAAATAGTTGTAATCAGATGCAATAAGTAAATGACAAGTGAGAAAGTAATTCCTGTGTTTTGTATAACAGCCAACTGCCTTAAATCCATGACTTTATATGATGCTGTCCTCGCTTGAGTCCAATCGGGGAGTAAAAACCCATAAAATGTATTGTGTGTTTGGCCTCATCATTCCTGGCCTGGCCACATTTATATGGCACATTTGAAACAAACTGTTACAAAGTATACAGACATATGTATGCACGATACACAGACAAAGATTAAAGCATACTATAAAAATAAACAAAACTAAAAGCAAACAGAGTGCTTATAAAAAGGCTAACCTGTAGAACATTTAAGTAATTAAATATCTTTCAAGGGAATTACTGATCTCCAACACACAGCCTAACTAGCTAACATTACCATTAAGTGAGCAAGGTTTAGTAATCAGAATGAACACCAGTATCAATGCCAGGGGGAAACCAGGGAAGAAGACAAGACAGCATAGGCTACTCCTATAATTCACTGATTTATACTAACTTTAAAACTTTTACCTGTTTAACAAAGATTTTTATTTGGGAACTACATAAAATAAAAGCACATTAAAAGCAAGTACTATAACCACAACTGTACACTAACAATGTAATGTCTATTTATAATAATAAAGCAACAGCCCCCTTTCCTACTACTTCTGTAGTTTATTTTTCAAAATATTAATAGGCTAACTTAGTGAAGAATTTTCTGTAGGCTACAGCAGAGCCAGATGTTCCTTGGTGTACTTTAAACCATTACTCATTACTAATAAGTTTTTTAAAGCTGGGTCTCCGACATTGCCAGCGTTGTGTTGGACAGATTTGTGCTAAGAGCGAAAGAGAGCGAGAGACGAGCGAGATGTGCTGCGCGAATGCGCTATGGCGCTGATCTGCAATCAAATACGATTTTAAATAGGCCTAGTAAAAAAATGTATTGATTTCAGTAGCCTACGTGGCGCTCAGTGTACGGGCCATCACAAATAAAACTTATAAGAAACACTACCTTTCCTCTGTCACTGCTGCTCTGTTGTTGTTGCTGCAGTGGTCTGTGTAACTGGGACCAGAGGGCTCTGTGGGTGTGACTGGCTGACAGGTCTAACCCCTGCGGGCGCTTGTGGAGCTTCTCAACCCCCCCCCAAAAAGCACATTTTAAATTTGCCATTCAAGTTCTACACAGTTGATTTCTCACCTCAAACTGCCCAAAAGTGTATTTAGTGATTAAATAGCGTATAAAACTTGTAAAAACAAAATGCCGTTTTGCCATTTCTCTGTTAGTTTCTGCTGCATGAAAGCTTTTTCTTTATGAGTAGTTTAACAGTCAAGCAGTCATGGCAGACTGTAGAAGCGCTTCCTGTAGTGCGTTACAGTTAGAAATTAACAACCAGAAATGTCCTTAATAAGAAGATTGCTAATTTTTATAGTCGACATCGTCGATTACATGGAGTAATCGTTGCAGCCCTAATATCATGTCATTTCAAGGGCTGATAGAGTTGTTTGAATGAATCTAAGAATAGAAGCAAAGTGTGTGGTTGTCCAAAGGTG
>NC_060153.1:22215775-22271653 GCF_021292245.1 Micropterus dolomieu
TAATGGCAAGATATCTCCATAAACCATGCTGAGAAGAGACTGTGACTGTGGGGACAGCGTGAGTGACAACAAAGTGTATTTACAAACAAAATCACATTATATTAGTGTAAAGTGACGCTACTTTTCTGCTGACTTAGAGGGAAGATACACGCGCAGAGTTCCTGGTGTGTGTGTGTTGTGGGCGAGTACTGGGGGCGCACACTGCACTTCAGAAGACTGAGTTACATAAAATATTAATTCTGAGTTCCTGTACAAAGTGCTGGGCAAATTATATTTTATGTGTATGGATGTATTTTATGTTTTCTGGTAAATTTTACCTTGAGTTTATGACCTTGTGCATTGTGTGGCTAAATTTATGTATTTATATTTGTGTTGTTTTTTTTCTCTATTTAAAAAAAGGCTACTACTGTTGTCTAGATTTTGTTGTTTTCTAGACTTGACTGTTTTTTGTAGATTTTGTTGTTGAGATTTTAGGTCTAGAGTTTACTGTTTAGAGTCCCTGTTTAGAAGTAACTGAAGTCTACCAGAATGAGTATAAACTAGTTTATGGCAGCTGTGTACATATTGTGGTGTGGTTTAGGGGTACTATCGTATACTGTTAAATCAAATAGTTGTAATCAGATGCAATAAGTAAATGACAAGTGAGAAAGTAATTCCTGTGTTTTGTATAACAGCCAACTGCCTTAAATCCATGACTTTATATGATGCTGTCCTCGCTTGAGTCCAATCGGGGAGTAAAAACCCATAAAATGTATTGTGTGTTTGGCCTCATCATTCCTGGCCTGGCCACATTTATATGGCACATTTGAAACAAACTGTTACAAAGTATACAGACATATGTATGCACGATACACAGACAAAGATTAAAGCATACTATAAAAATAAACAAAACTAAAAGCAAACAGAGTGCTTATAAAAAGGCTAACCTGTAGAACATTTAAGTAATTAAATATCTTTCAAGGGAATTACTGATCTCCAACACACAGCCTAACTAGCTAACATTACCATTAAGTGAGCAAGGTTTAGTAATCAGAATGAACACCAGTATCAATGCCAGGGGGAAACCAGGGAAGAAGACAAGACAGCATAGGCTACTCCTATAATTCACTGATTTATACTAACTTTAAAACTTTTACCTGTTTAACAAAGATTTTTATTTGGGAACTACATAAAATAAAAGCACATTAAAAGCAAGTACTATAACCACAACTGTACACTAACAATGTAATGTCTATTTATAATAATAAAGCAACAGCCCCCTTTCCTACTACTTCTGTAGTTTATTTTTCAAAATATTAATAGGCTAACTTAGTGAAGAATTTTCTGTAGGCTACAGCAGAGCCAGATGTTCCTTGGTGTACTTTAAACCATTACTCATTACTAATAAGTTTTTTAAAGCTGGGTCTCCGACATTGCCAGCGTTGTGTTGGACAGATTTGTGCTAAGAGCGAAAGAGAGCGAGAGACGAGCGAGATGTGCTGCGCGAATGCGCTATGGCGCTGATCTGCAATCAAATACGATTTTAAATAGGCCTAGTAAAAAAATGTATTGATTTCAGTAGCCTACGTGGCGCTCAGTGTACGGGCCATCACAAATAAAACTTATAAGAAACACTACCTTTCCTCTGTCACTGCTGCTCTGTTGTTGTTGCTGCAGTGGTCTGTGTAACTGGGACCAGAGGGCTCTGTGGGTGTGACTGGCTGACAGGTCTAACCCCTGCGGGCGCTTGTGGAGCTTCTCAACCCCCCCCCAAAAAGCACATTTTAAATTTGCCATTCAAGTTCTACACAGTTGATTTCTCACCTCAAACTGCCCAAAAGTGTATTTAGTGATTAAATAGCGTATAAAACTTGTAAAAACAAAATGCCGTTTTGCCATTTCTCTGTTAGTTTCTGCTGCATGAAAGCTTTTTCTTTATGAGTAGTTTAACAGTCAAGCAGTCATGGCAGACTGTAGAAGCGCTTCCTGTAGTGCGTTACAGTTAGAAATTAACAACCAGAAATGTCCTTAATAAGAAGATTGCTAATTTTTATAGTCGACATCGTCGATTACATGGAGTAATCGTTGCAGCCCTAATATCATGTCATTTCAAGGGCTGATAGAGTTGTTTGAATGAATCTAAGAATAGAAGCAAAGTGTGTGGTTGTCCAAAGGTGGGTGATGTTATTTGTTGGAAAAGTATAAACTGGATAATAATTAATTTCCATTTTTACTTAAATTGTACCTTGTTAGCTCAATGATTAGTGTACAAGACTCCCATTTGAGGGGTTGTGTGTTCAATCCCTGCTCCTGCTGGTATTTTTTCCTACCTTTTCTACAAATTGATTATGAAGAGATTGTCTTACATCAAGCACAATTAAGCATGTGCAGGAGTGTGTGCGTCCCGCCGATTGTATTACAGTTACAGTTGTATAGGCTACAGTATTATTGCCAGCTTTGGCCCGCAGGCAGCCTATAGCAGACCACTGTTCTACAGAGTGTTGTATTTTGTACATCAAAAGTGAAAAACATTGCAATTTATATAGGCTTTTTAAATTACCCCCCTTTCAAATAATTTTAAAGATAAAATAAAAAAATGCCTTTTTCTGGGTGAGTCGGTGCTTGTTGTTTAGGACATAGACGCCTTTGTCAACTGCCACCAGTCCCACTGTGGCTCCTGGATCTCCTGTGACCTTCAGTTCAAACTTTTTGCCAGGCATATAGGATGAAGAGGGAGTTAATGATTCCAGTTTTAGCTAAAGGAGGAAAGAAGGGCAATGAACAAAACATGTAGATTCATATTTGTTAAAACAACTCAAAAAAACAAAACAAATCCATACATGCATTTGTCCTACAAAAATACAATTAACTTCATCAGTTTGTGCAAGGGTGTTGCCCGATAACTGTTGTGTGTCTTACCGAGCCCATGCAAGTGTCCTTGACATCCACCCAAAGAGAGTCTGATACCACTTCATTGTCCTTTGTAAAATAGTACGCTACGATGCGGAATGATGGCAGCATGTCTTTGGTAATGATAACTGTCATGGATGTCAGTGCTCTTGTCTGGTAACGGCCATATTTCACCAGTTGACCTCTGCTCAGGATCTAGGGACAAAAATTTACACATCAACATTTAACCAACATGCTACATATGTTATGTCAGTTACGTTTAGCGCTGATACAGGAAAACAGGAGTTTGGACCCAGATGCGGACACCGGACAGAGCAGATGTAGTTTACAGTGTATTTGATGAAAGCTGGAACAAAAATACAGATTAGTACAAGCATGAATCCAGGGCTGGAGAACAGGGTGGACAGCTACACATAATCCAGGTTTCCATCTAATTATCACGCAAATTTTAAGCAGACTTTTAAAATGTCGGAAAAAAGAAAAAAAAGTAAACGCGAAATAGTTGCGCTTCCACCAAGACGCCGACAATGCAAACAGCCAATCAGATGTGAGTTACAAGTTTGCTACGTCAGAACATATTTGGCAAAAGTGTTTCCATCTCCCATTTAGCGCATTAACTCTTTTTCGACAAAGGCAAAAACCACCTCAAGTGAGCGTAAAAACTTTTTTTTTGCAAAATTAAGAATTTATTTTCGAATTTTTCATCAACCTTTTCTAATGCAATACTTCAAAATGTGCATAAAAAAGTTGATGGAAACACGGCTATGGACAGAGTAGTATCACTCCTCACAATATGCAGACAAAGACTTAAATACACAAGAGGGGTGAAGTCACTGAGACACACCCATAGGAAAGCAAAATCCAAGAAGGATCACATAGTTGTTTCTGTCATTTCTCCCAGACACAAATGAGCTACTTTTAATACTAAGGTGAGACCCAAGGCTTTTTACCCTACTTCTCAAATTCAGCTCAAGAGAAACAACCATATACAATCTGTTTGATGTCTTACTAATAGGAAGGAAAATTGTACTCCATTTAAAGACAATCTGTTATTTAGTTTATGCATTTGCGATATTACCGCGATGTGACAAAATGAGATATTCTAATCGCAAAGGCTGCGATTCCACTCTGGTCACATGACACCCAAGAGTAAAGCAGTCTGCAGACGAAGCATCAACTTCGCACGCTCCGCTGTACCTTCCGCACATCACTACTCTCGTGTTTAATAGACAAGCTTAGTAATTCTCCGACAACACTGGAGTTCCCCACCTCCACAGCCTCCGATGCTGGTGAGTAGCGCACTGGCTGTAACTCGGGACAGACTGGGCCTCTTTCGGACTTGTGCGTTTAGTTTTAATCTTAAAAGATATTTCCTGAGCTGACTAATGGCTGTGTGTGTAACGCAGGCGCCGATAGCCACAATGCGCTTACCTTACTACCAGTCTTTTTGTTGTGCATTTTTCCTGTCCGTCAAAGCACCGGATAGCCCGAAGATTTCACCCACCACCACCACCAAGTTACCCGCGGGTGGCGGGCGCTACTTTCATTCCTTGTGTGACACTAAAGTTTCTGTCATGTCAGTGTCTGTCAAGTGTAAGGACATTGTACAACAACAAGTCAATCATAAGTATCATTTCTGATACCAACGTTTCCTGCTCTAGGATCGATACTCATATAAAACGATCGATATCTAAACTCAGTCATTTGGCGTCAGTGTGTGTTTTATTATATGTATCTTATACTCAGTTGATAGGAACTACTTTTCCTTCCGCCTGTCAAAGTCATGCTTTCGCTACGGCTCTGTGACGGAGCTTCTTTGAAATGAGCTGCTGCGGCCCTTTACATTTCCCGCGATTGAATACTGACATTAAAACTAGAAATAAAATATGTAAAATGAATTGGTATCGGCAAAACCAGCCTGGGTATTACTTGGTATTGCATCGGATAGGAATTAAGTGGTATCGCACATCACCACTTGGTTTTATTTTTGTTGGCCAACTTTTTAATTGAACCTCAAAGTATTTTTGTTTGCTTACTGGGATTAAGAAAAATGGATTCCTAGGAGATTAGAACTGAGATAAGGACTCATTAATTGGTAGTTGAAGTTTAGGTTTTATATTGAGCGCTGTGTAACACACTGTGGTAAACTTCGTTGTTCTTGTGATCTGTTGGTAGGCCGACCTGATGATATAATATATTTAATGCCATAACTTGACTCTCAAATTATCTTTCTCATATTATTAAAATTTGATATTTCCTCACCACCATAGCTCATAATAATTCATGCAATTCATGCAGTAATCATCTAATTTCATCATAACACAGGCCTGTTGATTGTAGGCTCTCTGCCGAGTGTTTTCACTCGTTAAGGCATGTCAAGTAAACGTTAATTTATCCTTTGGTAAAGAGCGTTGGCTCCCCGGTAGACTTAACAGCTACATATGGGTGAATATTTTTTTTGGGTTATTAAGTGAAGGAGAGTTATTTAATTTGAGTTAAAATAAAAGACAGACTCTCTCTGATCTGTTACTCTAAATGATTTCGCTTATGGTTACAGTTTACTTTTATTGTTAAAAGGAGGAGTTATTTTCATTTGTCTTCAATAAGAAGGCATAGGAACTCACTTTGATCTGTTATTTTGGGTGTTTTTGCTCCTAGATAACAGTTATTGTTGTGAAAAAAATATATATAAAAGCTGCATAAATATGCAGGGTCCCACCATGTTAGGGACACGTTTGTCGCTCCTGCATGGCTCCACTGCTGGCTGCAGATGGCCATGATGAATGCCCCACGTGCCTTGGTGTTACTCACTTGAGAGAGGGTCAGAATTGCAGTTTTATGCCACGGAAACTGAAGCTAGCTCAGCTAGCGGAAGTGGAAGGACTGCAGCTTGAAGGCCAGTTGCTTTCATCTGGTGTGGCCTCACAGGCATAGTTGCCCCCCCACCCCACTTTCAGGTGCCCCCCCTAGAACGAAAGCCAAGGCTGGATGGTTTGGCAGCCAAGGTAGACACACTAGCCTCAGAATTCGCTGAGATTAAGGGGTTGCTCCTTAACCTTCAGCCAGGCAACGAGTGTAGACTGCCCAGCCCGGAGCCCCACCCCTCAAGGATGGGATGACGATGCCCTGTCTACGAGGGTTTCCTGCAGCCAGTTCTGAGAGGACAGACCTGGGCAGGGAGAAGTGGAGGCTTCCACCCGTGCTTCTGACACCGGTTCCCAGCAGACGGGGAGCGGATCCAGAGCAGGCTCAGAGGCTGCCCATGCCACAATTAATCCAGTGTTCCGTATGGCACTGGCACGCTTGGGCTTGGATGAAGCACCAACTGCAGGTACCACAGCTAGTGCATTCTTTAGGCATCTCCCATCTGAGGCGGGTTTATCTCTGCCACCTTCCCAGCCATACATTGAGGAGCTCCACAAATGCTGGCCAGACCCCAAGGCTTTTTCTCACCACACAACTGACGGCAGGGCCTTGGCTGCCATGCAGAATGCAGGCAGTTACTGGCTGGGCCAGATACCGGCTATGGAGCCAGTTATCGCGTCCCTCATTGTGTCACCCACTGAGCGTTGAGACCGGATGCTCGCTGTCCTAGGCCGCAGTGTCGCATTACGGATGACTTGAGAGGTTATGATACAGCGGCGTGCATGGGCCGTATTGGAAACTCTTTTTCCCATATTAGCTCTGTCCTAGTCTCTGCAATCCTCTGGCGTGGATGCTTCTGTCCAGAGCCTCAGTGATGCAGCTTTGCAGGCGTTTGCCCTTATGACTAGAGAGCTTGGTAGGCTAATGGCAACACTTACCTTGGCTCATCGCCAGGTCTGACTGGCCCAATTCCCACTTTTGGAGCCAGGCAGGAGGGCCCTGCTCACTCTCCCTGTAGTACCAGGGGAGCTGTTTGGCCCAGCAGCGCAACAGGCTTTGGAGCGGGGAATGCAGGCTAACCAAACTAGGCAGCAGGAAAATGGCCTCCTGGAAAAGGAGGCCATCAAAAGAATAGATCTTCAGACACAGCAAGGTGGGTTTTATTTTCTGATTCCAAAAAAAGAGGGTGGGTTTCGCCCTATACTGGGGGCTAAACAAATTTCTGAAAGAGTTGCCTTTCCACATGCTGCATACAACAGATATGCTCCATGCTGTGGCGGCGCAAAGTTGGTTCATGTCCATCGATCTGAAGGACGCATATTTATATGTTATGGCAGAAAATTGTGTCCTCTTACATTTAATCTTTTATGTATGTTCTTTTACTATTATTATGTATTGTGTTTTATCCTTAAATGTTCCTCTCCTATACTTCTTATGTTAGTCTGTCCACATTTACTAGGGTTTAGGTCTGAGCTGTGAGATTGTTTTTGGTGCTTTTCCTCTCCTGTCCTGGAATGTTCATTCAAGGCTGAGAGAGGATCTCTGTTCCCCAAAACATAGAAACCTAGACTGTGTAAATGATGATGCATCCCTTTGCTTGGGGCCAGACGTGACTGTCTTAGGAGGCAGAACCTCAGGTACGGCTGATTTGTGTTGTAGTACTTCTGTTTATTCTCTGTTGTTAAATAAATTCTTCAAAGACCAGGCCGTGATCCAAACCATTAGGGACTCCAGAGCACCTTCCACCAAAAGTAGCTCCTGAAAAAGTCCTCTGTGCCGATAATACTGCGTTTTTTGCAGTCTTTGAAGCTCTCCGCTTCAACCCTTAGGGTCTATGTGGCTATCATGGTCTCCTCTTGGGACCTGCCTTTGCTACTGGAATATCCCTTCGTCTCCCTCCTTTTGATCCTCTGGAAAAGTCAGAACTAAGGTGGTTGTCAATGAAGGTTGCTTTTCTTCTGGCAATGGCATCAGCAAAGCGAGTAAGTGAGCTTCATGCCTCGTCAGCGAGTGAAGCATACATGCACTGGAACTCTGATGGCACAGGAGTGTCACTTTGGCCTAACCCATCATTCCTCCCTAAAAGGCTGGCTCCAGCCCTCTTTAAATCAGGTCATTCGGCTAGCAGCCTATGATGCCCACAGGTTCCTGAAGCTGAGTCAGCAGAACTGCTCTGCCCAGTGAGGGGCTTGAGGCATTACAAGCAGGCAACTGTTGACTTTCGCCACTCTGATAGCCTGTTTGTCTGCTATGGTGGCCGTAGGAAAGGGCATGCCCTGTCTAAACAAAGGCTTTCCAGGTGGGTTGTTGAGGTTATCGAGGGAGTGTACCTGTCAAAAGGGACAACCTTTGCCTCTTAACATTCGGGGCCACTCTGACAGGAGTGTCTCCACTTCATGGGCAGCGCTGCGGGGGGTGTGCCTCTGAGTGAGATTTGCACTGCAACAACCTGGGCTACACCATGCACCTTTGCCCGTTTTTATAGGGTCAGTGTCGCTGCCCCCCATGCAATAGCAGCAGCTGTCTTGCGGGAAAACTAAAGTGTTAAGCACTGCCTCTGGCAGTCAGGAAGAATGAAATATAACGAGAGTTACGTATGTAACTACGGTTCTATTAATTCTGGATGATTGCCAGAGTTCTCTGTCACTCAGAATCTTGGTGAGAAGATTTTGTAGGGACATTTTTCCTGATGACGTGGGCTTATATAAGCTTCGCCCCGCATCATCCCAAGTCACAGGTGACTTTGTTGATATTAAATACTCGACCTGCCCGTGCACGAGACGGATAACATCTACTGTTAAGCACTGCCTCTGGCGGTCATACAGAATTCATAGAACCAGAGTTACATAAATAACTCTGGTTTTGAATTATACAAAGGTAAAAACTGAGGTGAAAACATGCTCCCTCTGGGACTGTGAGCTGCACTTGATCGGAGGTTCTGAAGTTAACGTGTGGATTTGTGGTGAGATTTCCACCTGCTTGTCTCATCCAGTTCTGTGTCTGTAAGACGGTCTGATTATATCAACAACAATAATGCAGGGTACTGTACAGGAGAGTAAAGTGCAGGTAGTAAAAATAATGAATTCTCATTAATTGATGACATTAATTCTCGTAATATTACTTTTTCCCCCTGACATGTGTATATGTATGCATATATGTGGGATAGTTTTGCATGTGCATAAAGTTCTAAGCATGAGCAGAACACCTGCTGAAGTCTGGGAGTTTATAATTGAATTAAATTGAACCTTTTCATCTTAATAATAAATTATTTAAATAATTTTTTATTGAGGTGAAAAGGTCTACACATTTGAGAGTGGTTTCTTACCCAAACAAAATACACAAACGAGGGAAGACTAGATCATGTGTGTTGATTATATATGTCATTACAATTCTGAGTAAATTGCCTAACACTGCAGTTAGGTATGCTGTATACACTGATGTGGACAGAATGCTGCTTTCTGCCCCCTAGTTGCGCGCATCTTGGCGATGACGTTGCACAGAAACCCATCTATAGGTATATCAGGTAAAGTTATGTAACCTATTTAAAAAGTTAAATAGGCTCCAGCTGTATAGTGCACAGAAGCCGTAGCCATGATTACTCTCAACAGAGCGCCTGCCGTTTACTCGCGGAACGCTGTCTTCTCCTACATGCTGCATCCAGCGTAGTCTGCCGAAGCCTCCCTCTACTGCTTGTTTGGGTGGGTGATTTGCAGGCAGATCAACGTCCCACCCCTCCAGTGACCCATGGTTTGACTGTATGTGTATTCAGAGATAGGGAGGAACAGACTTTCAAAATAAAAAAACTGCATTAACGTGCGATAAAATAATTAATGCGATAATAACACGTCAACACACTCAGCCCTACTTTTTACATTGCATTTACGTTGCGGTGGGTAATGTCACAAGACAGTTTAGGGTTGGGCACATGGAATTGAAAAAAAATTCCCAACAATGTCAGGGACATTTGCTGCATGGCATGTTAAATCTTTTTATTATTGTTTGAAGTTTATGTTCATTCTGTAACTTGTCCAAGTTACGACATTTGTGGCATTGTGCTGTGTGATGGAACTCGAGTGGCCTTTTATTGTGGCCAATCTAAGGCACAGCTGTGCAGTACCCATGCTGTCCGATCAGCATCTTGATATGCCACACCTGTGAGGTGGATGGATTATTTTGGCAAAGGAGAAGTGCTCACTAACACAGATTGACAGATTTGTAAACAATATTTGAGAGAACAAGGCCTTTTGTGTACATAGAGAAAGTCTTAGATCTTTGAGTTCAGCTCATGATGAATGTGGGCTAAAACAAAAGTGTTTACATGGTTCAAGAGTCAGACAGCAGGGCCCCATAGCAGAATTTTGCTTAGGGCCCCAGGAAGGTCAGGACTGGCTCTGTACAAGAAACACAGGAAACATGAAGTACCCCAGAACCATGACAATGTCCACAAACACACACAGATGCAAAACATCTCTCACCAGGTATGTGATGTGGTCTTGTGCATTTTCATCATTGTTAAGGTTGAGGTTGATTTTCAGATTGTCTCCTAGAGTTACCTCAGTTGCATCCACTCCTGCAATAATGACATTGCACATTTAGTGCTAGCTAAACATGGAAGGGGTGCTATGCAGTAGCTAGCTATTTAGCATTGACACTGTCACTACAATCAGCACATCACCGTCTGATCTGATTTCAGAATGTTCCTCACCTATGTGGATGTAACTGTTGCTTTTGGTGGTATATGGGAGAGCTGTCATGGTGGCTGATGCTTGGCTGATGCCGGGAACATTGGTCTCTGCCTATAATTAAACACACAGGATAGCACATATTGTTTTATAAAGTGATGTATGCAAAGTCTGTATTCTACGGAAGCCCTAAGCGGCCATCGATTACATTTTTTTTTAACTCCATTTTCCTGTGATAATGGGATAATTATCTTTTGATCTCAAGATAACAACTATTGTTTTCTAGTGATCCCGAGATAAACCATAGCTGAATAAAGGGGTCGGCATGTGCGTTTCTTTAGGGTAATTTCCAAAAGATTTACAGCATCACTGGTTAGCTTACTTGGTAGAGCGCAGCACTCATAATCCTAGGATTGTGGGTTTGACTCCTACTCTCAGCGACTGTTTTCTTCTTTTTTGGGTGTTTATCATCTTCAACAAAGTTTTTATGAAGAGATGAATTTCCTCTGCTTGGGAATGATGGGGAAATGTCCATATGTTGATGAATGTGGACCAATCGCCGGGATGCGCACAGTCCAGCATGTGCTTTATTGTGAGCATATAAACCAGTCTCTTCAGAAGAACTTTGTTGAAGAGGATTATGAAGAGAAAAAAAAAAAAGTCTTCAATGAGGATCTGACACACAACCCTACGATCATGAGTCCTGCGCTCAACATACTGAGCTAACCCGTGACACTGAAAACTACACTGAAAGTAATAAGAAACGTTCCTGCCAACCCCTGTGTTAAACTGCTGTTATATTTCAAGATCACAAGAAAATTATCCCGTTATCACAGGAAAACAGTCGTCATCTAGAGATCAGGAGATAATTATCCTGTTATCAAGGGAAAACAGTAAAAAAACAAAACACATTTGAATCTTTGGCCACTTAGGGCTTCCATAATATCCTGTCCTATCAAAATGCAATTGCTGTGGAGTTCAACGCACTGCAACTTAACAAAAAAACAACTGGAGAATCTTCCCCACTTTGACAACACATATGCAGCATTCAGGAAAAATGCAAATAAATAAAATACTAGGGGTGTGACGAGATTTTGTGCCAAGATATTGTGAATCCTCATTTCATGATGACGTTAGTTTCATAATGTTATAATATTTTCAACATGTCAGAACACAACAATTTTGGATAGCTTTTGAATGTGAAGAAGGTTAAAAAGTCATGTACAGGAAACCTGCTAAAATACAAGAGCTTTTAAAGAATTTGAATTAAAGTGAATTGATTTATCATTGAGGTGAAAAGATGTCAATCACATTTAAAGAGGTTACTTCCCAAAACAAAAGACACAAGGTGTGTATTGACTCAGCTGTGAATAAAATGAAAACAGCTGGTTAATGCTCAAACCCACTATCTTGTCTCATCTCGTGTCTCGTCACACCCCTAATGTTCATTTTACCTGACCAATTTTTTATTATTTTTTTTTTTTAATACTCAAGTATTCTTTTACTTAGGCAAAATATTCTAGTTGTCTTTCTAGTATTTCCTAGAGGCAGTATTTACCATTGCAGATCTGGGACATATCCATCCACAAATGTATTCGTACAAAATAATAATAGTCAATTAAACAAAAGAATGGTTAATTTTTTGCCAACACTAACATTTGATTGTCACTTCCATTTGCTAAACCTGGATTTAATATACAACATTATTTTTAAAAGATAGCAATTTGGGACACTCACATCAATTGTCAGTGGTTCAACCACATGGTTTGTATTGATGGTAACCCTCGCCATGCCATTGGCTGCACTGAGGCCCTGCTGCTTGCCAGGATCCACAACTACTAATACACCTTTTGCCGGAGTGCCGTCAGGATTCACAACTTCAACCTGCGAGACAGCCAAAAAAATGTGTATGGACAATCTAATACTGTTATGGAAACAGGAGAAATGCTGTCCATCTGCAGTAGCCATGCAACATTAACAAATAGACATCTTTTTTTGGAGATTGGATAACATTTGGAAAAAAAACACCACATGGAAAAGGTTCATTCTGCAACTACAGGAAAACATATACAACAATATACATCTGTTTCAGTTCAGAAATAGTCTTGGGATGTCTGGTGTGAATTGCTCTCGAGGTCATTCCACAGCATCTCAAATCGGGTTGAGGTCAGGACTCTGACTGGGCCACTCCAGAAGGTGTATTTACTTCTGCTGATGTCATTCTGTTGTTGATTTACTTCTGTGCTTTGGGTTATTGTCCTGTTGCATCACCCATCTTCTGTTGAGGTTCAGTTTGCGGATGAGATTTATGTACTGCAGCTCCAGATTCTATGAGTATAGGCGCAGCCCTCTAAGGTTATTGGGTTTACCCCTCCACGCGCTGAGAAAAGTTGTCTACGCCCACCCACAGTGTGAGCCTCTCCTATGTCCGGTGAGACCTGGCCTTCGGCTCCCAGAATCCATTTTCTTCAGCATTGAGAACCAAGGTCCAAGTGAGGCCTTCAACTGAGAGGGCTGCGCCTATACTCATAGTTACAGTACGTAACTACCGTTCTATTTCGTATAGGCTTTCTATTTCTTATTGCTATTGGGTTGGAGGCGAAGCAGGATGAGTCAGCACCTCACTGGCTCATACGGTACCACCAAGCACAAAACCCACCTGCCCAGAGCCATAAATGAGCCATCCAGTCACCCGCTGTCCACAGCATTGGTGTCAGCGCACACAAGCATTGATGGCTTGACATGGGAGGCAGGGGACCAACCCATGTGTAATAGTCGGGGAACTGGATGGGGGGCAGCAGCTGTACAGAAGCAGGCGGGGTCACGACAGCATCAGCTGTGCACAGAGCAGGGCCAGCGCGAGCAGTGGCAGCTCAACCTCCCCCGCACCCTCACAAGGGAAAATCACTCAGCCAAAGCACTCAGTACTGAGTAAGTAGAAACGGAAGAAAGAGCATGGGGACGACCAGGAAGCCACTGTGCAGATGATAAAAGGACCCTGATGCCCAACCACCGCAGTGGCTCCAGGCCGTCTCAACACACTTAGAGAAAGTGCGTGGGGCCAGTGAGTAACAGAACGTCAGGCGGTTCTCCTGGTACTGGACACCCTGGAAGGAGAACCACAGGAACTTCCTGTGAACAGTGATCCTGGAAGGGCCTCACGCCCCCCCATCATCCTCCTGACCAGGAATTAACAGGAGTAGAACCCCTGATTCCTGAAGCTCCGCCCAGAGGGCGGCGTTCTGAGCCAAGGAGGAGAGCACAGTCTCCACAATCCCGGCGAAGGAGGGAGGGGGGAGAGGCGAACTGCAGCCTGTGACCCCAGCGCTCAAAAGGGCTGGAATGCCAGCCGTGGGGGGGCCTGGCAGGCAGCAACCAAGCTCTCCTGTTCCACCGAACAGGAGAGCTTATGGTCATGGGCAGTAATGCAAGAGGGAGCACTTCCCTGCGTGGCGGGCATGTGCGAGTCAATCTGACGGCAAGGTGTGGCCACTGGATTAAGCGAGCCAGTACAATATTCTGCTTGTGCATCGGAGCCAGGCTGCATGAAAGCCATCCGGCCAGCTGCAGCCTGTCAGTGTTATGTCACTCCCCTGGTGAGGGGAGGGAAGCGGGGGCTGATTGCCGTGCCACTCGACCGACACGGGAAGAGGACAGGGGAGGCGTACATGTGGGCTCAGGCCAGCCACCTGACCATGTCAGGGAGGGGGGCAAGGGGAGAGAGTATGTGCAGCCCAGGCTGCTTGTTAGCCGTTTGGCTAACACAGCTGGCTTACACAGTGAGGGGAAGTGAGAAACAGCAGCTTCTTCATAATTCAATTCAAAAGAAGCTGTCTGTAAAGTGCAACAGTAGGTCATGTAGTGTACACAGTTCTCCCCGTCACTGTCGCGGGGCACTTGCGTAATGTGTGGAGTGGCGATAGGATAACACTACACGCAGGGTTGTGTGTAGTGACGGGGGTGAGCGCTCAGCCAGCATGCTATGGTCCGAGGCGCACCCAGCATGGGGGGTGGAGGTCCCCCTTCGGCAGGACAAAGCCCGGGTCACAAACGCTGCAGCCCCGTACTGATGTAGTGGCTTCCCGCCCCGCTCGGGCCGACTTGTTTGAAAACATCACTCTTCTCTTCTGACAGGAAGTCTTCTGCTCTTTAGACAGCTCAGCGCTGAAGAAAAATGGGAGCCGAAGGCCAGGTCTCACCGTTGCGGACGTAGGAGAGGCCCACATTGTGGGTAGGCGTATACAATTTTTCTCAGTGCCGTGCAGGTGCGCGGAGGGGTAAACCCAATAGCGATAGCCTTAGAGGGCAAAGCCTATACAAAATATAACATCAAGGCTCTTAGAGATACTTTTGTGACCCCTTCCAGCTTCATGAAGGTCAATAATTATTTATCTTAGGTCTTCTGAGAGCTCTTTTGTTTGAGGCATTGTTCACATCAGTCAATGCTTCATGAGAATAGCAAAATTAAAATTGGTGTGTGTTTTCTAACCAATACCTCCAATTTTGTCTCATTTATTGGACTTCAGGTTGGCTGACTCCTGCTTTTGGAGAAGTCATTAGAATTAAAACATAATTGTTTCTGTGTTATTAGTTTAAGCAGACTGTTTGTCTATTGTTGTGACTTAGATGAAGATCAGATCACATTTTATGACCAATTAATGCAGAAATCCAGATAATTGCAAAGGGTTCACATAATTTATCCTGCAACTTATATGTACATTTTTTTGCGAATGTGTACTTTACCACAACATCAAAGGCCATTCCTGGTTTGAAATATTTGGGTGTCTTCTTGAAGTGGATGGTATAAGGTGATGTGACAATCTGGATACCTTATAACTCTGCCTCAACCATTTCACCACCTGTGCAAAGATATATGCTGATGTACACAAACACATGCACACACTAATTATTAAGTATAAACATTTTTGACTTGCTTCTCTCTGGTCTCTGAATTATGAAACAATAATACCACATACATCATATACTTATCCAGATAAACAAACACCCAGTCACTCTGGCTTACCATTCTCCGTCAGCACACTGACAGTTACGTATATGGAACTCCCCACCAGGTCAGTGATGTTTGGGAAGTTCTGTTTGATGACCTCTTTCTTTAGTATGACCACTCCCTTACCTCTTTTGATCTAATGTGACATAATATAAAAATGCATCTTGATACACGGTAAGAGGACAGTTGGTGTATCTTTTACTAAATGTTATAAGTTAAATATGTCTTTTGCTACTGAGATGTAGCAAAAGTACGTGCTCACCTCCACTCTCTGAAGAGAGCTGGGAATGCTCTTTTTTTGACCCTCATATATAACCCCAAATATTCCATATGCCATTCCATTCACCTCTTCGCCAAACAGATACCTAAAGCCACAAGAGGAGGACATGTTTAGAACTGCATTATAATGAAACATAATCAAAATGCAAAAGGTTTAAACTTTACAACAAGGTTATCAAATCAGAGCAGCTAAGGCTTTTTTTAATCAAAAAACTTAATATAACCAATGTCATCCAATAGTGTGTAGTTAATGTATGTGGTACACAAACATCTAACAGATCTCCTTCCCCAACTTTAGCAATGCAAATGAAAACTGTTGTTTGATAGCTTTAGCTAGAAGTAATCATAGAGAAGTAACGTCTCCCTTGTCAGTGCTGTAAAATATACAGTTGGATTAATTTCATACCTATTCTCCAGCGCTGTGTTTTGGCTTTGATACATAGAGAGAAAAATGTGCTACTTACGGTCGTGGGAAAATCAGTTGATCATTAATATCAATATAATGGTAGCCTACAGCATGAAAGCTCAGATAAGCCAGCTAAACTTTTATTGCCCTAATAGAACATTATTTAGTTACGTTCATCTGACAAACCGCTGATGAATTTTTAATTATTATTGAAAATAAAACTGTACAGCATGGAAGTTTAGATCAGCCAGCTAAACTTCACATATTACTACCTGCTAACGCCATTACGATAACAAGACTGTGTGCCTATTAAGTGACCATTAATGCCTGTACTTTAAGAATTTGCATTAAAAATAAAATTTGTTGAAGTAATAGCCTACATACTTCGCTTTACCACAAGCAAAGATTATGACTATTAGTACTACTTTGTGTTTCTATTATATTTCTGCGGGTGGAGTGTGTCTGTTGTGTTTTGGTTTTGTCTGTGTTTTGTGTTTTCATACCTTCCCTGTTCTCCCTCACTTTCTTGTAGTGCCTAGGCAGGGGAGTGTGACCAGTCTCTGTGCGAGGCGGCCATCTTCTCCGACCTGCCAACTCCACACATGCTGCTGATCATGTAATCATGGCCCTACTTGCAGATTGCTTATCTAATTAAAGTGGAGAGGAGCCTTGATTCTCACCTGACAATTCCTCTGTAAACTTCATGTATTATGTGGTACAGAAACAGTTAGGCTTACATTTTCCTGTTATCTGTCAGTGGTCATACTTGATGCACTAGATGTGATAGTTTAAGATATTCTTCATTTAATTTGGAAGGTTAGTCCAGATGAGCCAACCCTCATGGATGTTATTTTACAGTACAGCAAAATAATGTATTACAGGAGTATGCAACATCATGTAGCACTTAATTTCTTGATGTTGCTGTTATTTGATGAACAAGTAACAATAATATTCGCAATAATATATGGTTTGACTAAATAGTTTGACTAAAAAGTAAATATAATCCAAAAGAAATACATGCAAACAAAGCATTCTGGTGTATTCTGAGAAGAAAATAAAAAAAAGGTATTTTCAACTGTTGCTCAGTGTTATCGTGTATGGTTTCAGCTGCAAAGGTGATTTTGCAATTACGTAAATTACTATTCCCTTCCCGTTTCCCTTAGAATGGAGTTGTAGTAGCAAAGGTGAAGCAAACTTATTTTTTTCTGTGCTTGAAAAGTGGGCCCTGCTTTATTTCTGGATAGATAACACCAATACAACATGTAGCGTCCTCCCAGAGTCCTCCCCCAAGAATATTTTTTGTTCCATATAAATTTTGAACATTGTTATTACCATATCTGTGGAAAATCTCGAGCAGATTTTGAATAAACTACACCCCAAAAGCTAACAAAATCTACTAGGGGGAATTAGTATTAGATCTGGGGAAAGCAATTGGGTTAGTTTTGATGCTCTCAACAATGATTTTACATTCAAGGTGTACCGGTAGGTGACATTCTAAAGCGCTGTGGGAGTGTTTCATAAACGTAGGAAAATTAAGACCTGTTTAAAATTATTTAAGACCTAGAACACAACTTCAGTGAATTTAAGACTTAATAAACATTTTGATTTTGAAATTTCTCTTTTAGACTTTTTAAGATCCCACGGAAACCCTGTTCATGTGTGCTTCGGCAACCAGTGTGCATTTCTTTTAATTATAATACAGTAAGTAATTGTGGCAGTTAAAATAGGCTACTGAAATAAATATTGAGATATTTTGGGCGGGTTTGTGCACGTTTGGGTGATTTTTGAACAGTTTTTGGTCTGGAATCCATCAGCTGTATCCGCTATTAAAGCTGTAAGCAGCGTTGGGCAGGCCCTCATGGCATGATGCGTGGCGGGGCTGCTAGCAGTTGGCGAGGGTCATTGATGCGGCTTTGAATAATCATGCACTAATCGTCACTTCCTGTGTCCTCTGTGTGATGCTAGAAAGCACCTGCTAATTACACATTATTTCCCAGTATGGGAAGTGTGGAGATCACTGTGAAAAGTAAAAAATCAAATGAGGATAAAATAGGGCTTGCTACCTGTTGCCAATGGGTGGCGCTCTGTCTATAACTGAATATTGGCATGTAAATGTGTTCAGGGTGGCACCGTTGTCAAGCATGTAAAGTTTGGTAAAGCATGTACAATGAAGTTACAACAACTTCCTGTTTCATGGTGAATCATTATTTTCCAATGCCACTCCACGGACACACCCTTTGACAAAATCTCACAGACAGCATAACTTACCATCAATGCCTTTAGATTACACAGCAAAAATTTGAAGTCGATCAGATCAATTTTCTAGGAGGAGTTTGTTACAGTATATAACCTGCAAATCAAAATTGGCCAACTTCCTGTAGGGCATTGCTCCAAGAGGCTTTTGTGTCTGTCTTGGCATGATACATGTGCCACAAAGGTTTGGTGCATGTAGGTCAAACGGGGAATGAGGGCTGCTCTGTTGAAGGGTCACCTTCTGTTGCCAGTAGGTGGCAGTATGAGTATGAGTGATTATTGACATGTACATGTGCTCAGGGTTGGACTCTTATCAAACATGTGGAATTTGGTACACATTTGAGCATGTACAGTGAAGTTACAGCAACTTCCTGTTTCATTGCGAATGATCAATTTTTGACACCGTGCCATGGACACACCCTTTGATGAAACCTCAGAGACTTTTCATCGACAATGCCTCTAGTCAGCACAGCAAAAATTAGAAGTCGATCATAGTTCTTTAAAGTACCGAACCTGTAAATTGACAAAAATGACCATTAAACCCAAAATGACTGACTTCCTGTTGGGTTTAAGGCATTGCTCCGAGAGGCTTTTTTTGTTTGGTCTGGACATGATACATCTACCACAAACAATAACAAATCTGTGTCGGAAATAACCTAGCTAGCAGCCTGTGTGCCGCTAGTCCTGCAGTTTGTTTACAGCTGAGCTACTGCTGCTGCTAACATTAGCTCAGTTTAAGTGCTCAGTTTGTTTTTAGCTTAAAATTCCTTTGGTGTTGAACTTTCAGGAGGGTTCTACCGGAAGGCGAAATGGACCCAGTCATTGAAAGACTAAAAACACTGAATACAGCAATTTTATCAATTCTTAACAGTTGCTGTTAGGTTTTTCTTAACTACAAAAGCTGAAACACTTTTGTGCAAAGCAACAAAAACTTAAAAGCTGAAAATAGCAAGCTAGTGTTAACTGTGTGGGCTGCAACTCGGGTCAACTAGTTAGCAAGAACATTACATAAATTGGATAAACGATTTAGCTAAGGTCACTAAAACAAACACCAAACCTTAACTGTTAAGAATTCTACCAATTTATGGAAAAATCTCAGGTCTGGGTCAGTTTTCTGTTCTGATCTCAATAAGTCTGTGCAAATTACTGAGTAGGCACCAATCAGAGGCACCGTTTTTATTTTTTTTTATTCAACCATTATTTAACCAGGTGAGTCTTTGAGATAAAAATCTCTTTTGCAAGAGAGACCTGGCCAAGACGCAGCATAAACATATTATTTATGATGTCATCATGTAGATTTCAAGTTCATCAACCCTATCAAATAGAAATGACAAAATCCAATTCTAAATTTAATTTATATTCATGTATAATAAATACTGTCCATCCCTGTCACCAGGCTTCAAACCAGGGTTTACTAGCTCGACTCTTTTATTGAAGTTGGCCAGTAGTAAATAAGGGGGGGAGGTGTCGATCACCAAAAGCTGTAGGTGTGAAAAGGGGGGTTTGTGTATATGGGAGGTCCAGTGTTATCCTCTAAAAGCAGATGTTTGGGAGTGGCTTTAGCAATCGGGTTCTACATATAGAAGGTTAGTTTTGGACTTGCAACTGACCGAGAGTGTGGAACAGGGTGACTGAATGATTTTTTGGGTGAATCCGTATCGGACAGAGCTATCTTCGTGCAGAACAACAGCACCATCTTTGCAGCATCACAATCATGGACGTCAGAGGTAATCAATTAAGAGTAATGACTCCAAAATGACATATAATTATAGATCCTGTTGCAATGAGTATGGCTCCCAGAAAGACGACAACAACATTGGCTGATTTTTTGGACCGAAAGGCTTGGTCGCCTCAGTTTGAATGGGCGTGAAAGCACACCGCACATTAGTTTTTCAGCCAAAGACTGGAATTACTTCAGAAACAAAGTCTGTAAAGATATGACTGCTTCAAAAGGAGTCTATACCACACAATGGTGCGGGTCTGTGCCTGGAGAGCTCTATCGTGTAGAGACAGACCTTGAAGTCTACGACCCAGAATCCTACATCTTTTTTAGATCACGCAAGGACGATTCTATCATTCAAAATGCCAGGAAGGTTACCCCATCACGTCTAAAGAGTGGGAGACGTGGTTCAGCACCGGCTTTGTGGTCCAGTGGGGAGAATGGGATAGAACCCTTGATGTCTTCTCGCACATTGATAAATTATTCAGATGGTATAAACCTTATGTTAGCTATGTAGGGATCAAAAGAAAACTTTTTGGTTCTGAGGACAATAAAGATGAACAATAAACAATACCGCAGACAACCTCAAAGACATGGCGGGGCTGACAGTGACATTGTTCTAATTAAAATGTTTTGTACAGGTATGAGAATATGTGCAGCAGGTGAGGATCTATCAAGCAGCCCTAAATATTTTCCATTACTCCAGGATGATGTTGTCGATAAATCATGGGTGGATGACTAAATGTGTCTAGTCTACTAAACCATGTCAAAAAGAGATACATCGTGTATAAGATGAGAGCACTGTTGTGTTTTTTTAATTTATTAATTAATTTTTACATTTTTTTAAGTAAAATAGTTTTGGGGGAGATTAATTCATTTTTGATTAATTTTTTTTATCAAAAATGTATTCACATGCACGATGGTGGTTGAAATACAGTCTTTCAACCACTAGTTGAGCACTTTTTATGGCATGAATAGATTTTTCATTTTGTTGCTTTATGAAGTTAGTTTGGACAATGAATACATCTAAGCATCACATCCATTTAATGAAACAGACAATGTTATCATAGTAGGTCTGTGTCCTTAAGATTGGGCAGTGATATTATAAGCCTCTTAACTCTTTTACACTGTATGATTTACGTACGTAGCTTTAATGTTGATAATGAGTTCTTTGTCATCCACGTGGAAGAAGGGGACCACAAGCGTCAGCTTCACCTCAAAATTGGGCAGTACTGAAAGATTTTGTGCATTTTGTTGCATTGTGTGTCCAACATTGGATGAAAAGTAAGTGAATGTTATATAGGTTTTAAACTGTTCAGGTGACGAGGCACTCACCATATTCTTTGACCTCAAACTCTGCAGAATATCTTTGCTGTGGGTTGGTAAGGAACATTGCCACCACCTTCCACAATCCAGTACTACACACAAACACCAAGAGAACACATTTCAGTCAAACAAATTAAAACAATATTAATTAAACCATGGTGTTTTGTGACAATCAGTTGCTTGGTAGGCTTTATTTTAGTTAACAAGAGGCCAGATATAAGTTGTTGGTTATCCAAAAAAAACAACAACAACAACAAAAAAAACACCTTACTCTGGTTAAAAACACAGTGAAATAAAATATGCATTTCTAAATTATCCTGTGTTTAATTATCACTTGTGATATGCCAAATATATGTTAAATGTTTATCTATATCTCTTTCATATTTTTGATGACTTATCTTGAACTCTGAGGTATCAGCAGAGTAATAACGTAGGCTAAAGCACAGCAGAGTATAGGGTAGGTGGATTATGTTAAGAAATTATGACTTTATTCTCATTGGATTGCTACTTTATTCTCGTAATATTACGACATTTTCTCAAACTATTACAAATTTATTCTCAGCATGTCAGAGAACGCAGATATGTGGGATAGATTGTGAATGGGCAGAATGTTTTGAACATGAGCAAAATCCTTGCTGAAACACAAGAGCTATTAAAGCCTTGGTAAACAATGTGGAAACCCCATAATAGCATGAACATATATTAAGTGGACAGGATGTGCATGATATAAGATATGTACAGAAGGACCCCCAGACCACCGAAAATGTGAAGATTGATTTCTGGGCTGACCAATCAAGAAAGGGAGCTTCTATGATGTGACAATACATCAACTTGTTTACCTGTTATCCATTAAGAGAAACTGGCCACGAAACAATAGTGTATTTAGTGTTTACAGGTAATAATTTTGATTTTATAATTTTGTTTATAGTTACAGTAACTATAAACAAAATTATAAAATCTAATACTGACCTGACAATTTCTCCGAGCTTGTAACTCCCAGAGTAGATTCCTGATTTCAAAGAGACTTGATATTGTGGTAAAATGATACCATCAGGGGTCTAGAATTAAAATAAAATTCAATAGTGAACATCAACAGTTAACACATTTATCAAACAAACCTCTCTCTCTCTCTCTCTCTCTCTCTCTCTCTCTCTCTCTCTCTCTCTCTCTCTCTCTCTCTCTCTCTCTCTCTCTCTCTCTCTCTCTCTCTCTGCATTAATGTGTTGCTGTGTATATTTCTAAGGTTAGTTGTTGTTGTCGTCAGGTGTGTGTTTGTTGTCGTGTATTTTGTTCAACATCAGAGATGAAGTGCTGGAGAGAGAACTCTCCAGGCCAGCCTTTTCTTAACTCAGTCAAGTCACACCTGAGGGCCAAAGGAAGAGAGGGTTTAACTGAGCAGGAGGTTTACAGGTTGAGGAAAATAGTGGTGAAGATCAGACATGAACTTAATGAGGAAGATGGAGAGGAATCAAACTAAAGGTTTTCTTTTTGTCAGTCTGTGTGCGCTGTCTGGTTGTTTTTTTATTTTTTCAATGAGTGATTTTAAAGTTGCTTCGTTGAATTTAAATGGCGCTGCGGACATCAGGAAGAGGATGTAGCTATATGAGCTGATGAAGCTGAAAAGTGTTGACGTGATGTTTGTCCAGGAAACACACAGCGACAGGTCCAGTGAAACTGACTGGAGATCAGAATGGGACGGCGAGGTCGTGTTAAGCTCCTTGACCTCAGTGAGTAGGGGGGTAGCCGTCCTTTTTTCTAAAAAGTTTCTGCCGACTTCTTATGAACTTAAAGTAGTGATAGAAGAAAGGCTGATGATGGTCAGAGCCAAGTTTGAGTGTTTAACTCTCACATTCATTAATGTATATGCTCCAAATGTTGGCTCAGACAGAGTCCGTTTTATTAATACTCTCAGTGACACTCTGACTAGGTTCAGATGGTTGGTTCAGATGATTTTTTGTTTTTAGAGGGAGATTTTAATTGTACTCAGAATGATGCTGTGGACAGGAATCATGTTGAACCTCATGCTGCTTCGAAAAAGGCAATTAATGAAGTAATAAAAACACATGATTTGGTGGACGTTTGGAGGAGGTTGCACACTGAAGACCGACAGTACACCTGGGTGCATAAAAGAGAAAATTTTATTTCTTTGGCTTGACTGGACAGGTTTTATTGTTTTAAACATCATTTTAGTGTTTTTAAGATATGTAGTATTTTACCTATACATTTTAGTGATCATTTTTTAGTAGTCTGCAGTGCTTTTATTGCAGAAAAACGGAGTGCATACTGGCATTTTAACACCAATTTACTCAGAGATGCTAACTTCAAAGATGTTGTGGTTTATTTATGGAAGGTGCATAGGACTGAAAGGAACTGTTCTGTTTCTTTAAGACAATGGTGGGACTGTGGGAAGGTAAAAATCAAACAGCTCTGTCCAGTACACTCTGAATGTCATGAGGGACATTACTAGATCAATGACGACTCTAGAGACCGAGATAGTGGAACTTTTAGGCTTGATCCTTGAAATCGAGAGCAGTTTGAAGAAGTTTTGAAAATCAGACCCTGCCTCTGAGCTGTAGGAGAGCTGTGATAACCCTGCTGCCGAAGAAAGGGGACCTTCAGGACGTCAGAAACTGGCGCCCAGTCTCCCTCCTCTGTTCGGACTATAAGATCTTGTCCAAGGCTCTGGCTAACCGGTTGAAGCAGGTGATGGAGGAAATCGTTCACCAGGATCAGTCGTACTGTGTGCCTGGTAGGTCCATCACAGACAATGTGTCTTTAATCAGGGATGTTCTGGATGTCTAGTTCTTTGGGCACTGACCGTGGTCTCATTTCGTTAGACCAAGAAAAAGCATTTGACAGGGTTGAGCACCTTTATCTTTGGAAAGTTCTGGAGCGTTTTGGTCTCAGCCCACGTCTCATTGCTATGATAAAAGTTTTGTACAGAGACATTCAGTGTACTGAAGGTTAATGGGGGTCTGAGTGCTCCCTTCACAGTAGGCAGGGGTGTCAGACAGGGCTGTCCTCTGTCTGGGATGCTGTATGCATTGTCCACTGAGCCCTTGCTACACAGAATCCGATCCTGTATTCATGGTTTGGTTTTACCAGGTTTTAACATACCACACGTTTTATCTGCTTATGCTGATGATGTCATGCTCCTGGTCAGAAATCAAGCTGAAATTAATATTGTTGGAAATATTGTGTCTGAGTTTGGTCTTATCTCTGCTGCAAAAGTGAATTGGACAAAAAGTGAAGCTCTAGCAGTTGGAAACTGGTTTGGTGGTCTTCCAATCTTGCCGGGGGGTTGGGATGGAGAAATGATGGTATAAAGTATCTAGGTATTTATCTTGGCAAAGAAGAAATGGTGAAAAGGAACTGGGAGGGCATGATAGAGAAGATAAAAGGAAGGTTGAAAAAGTGGAAATGGCTGCTTGCTCAGATGTCCTTTAGAGGAAGAACTCTAGTTATCAATAACCTTGTAGCTTTAGCACTGTGGCATCGTTTAGCTTGTATGTAGCCACCTGCTGGCTTACTCTCAAAACTACAAGCAGTTTTAGTGGACTTTTTTTGGGACAGGTTACACTGGGTACCTCAGAGTGTGCTTTTCTTACCAAAAGAAGAAGGGGGGCAAGGCCTGGTACACCTTGCAAGTAGAGTGGCAACTTTTTTTTCCAATTTGCACAGAGATATCTGACTGGTTTTAAATACCCAGTGTGGAAAGAGTTTGCAAGCAGCATTTTAAGGAGAGCAGACAGGTTATGACTTGACACTGCTTTGTTTTTAATGGGTGTTGGTTATTTAAATCTGTCTGTATTGCCTGATTGAAATAACGGAGTTTTTAAGGCCTTGCACCTTTTTAAGACGAGACGGTTGGAGCCGTCAGTTTCCCTGTACTGGTTACTGAACGAGCCTCTGATCGGTGGATCCACAATGGACATACAGGACAGTGGTACACCAGGCCTCCATCACACGCTCCGTTCTGCTGGCGCTACAACTCTCAGACAGATAGTGGATGTAGCTGGACCTGGTTTTATTAACACTGAGGCTGTGGCTGCACTGTTTGGACTAAAATCTGTGCATCACGTGAGAAGCATTGTGAATGGTTGGATTAAAAAAAACTAACAGCAGCGGATAACGAGCTGTTGAGGATGTACTGGAAAGATGAGGAAGCCCCGGACGAAGAGGACCCTTTTCCAGAGTTGGGACTGGTACCCAATCTTGACTGTTGTTCTAGTCTATTGTTGGATGTCAGGTATCAGAAGGTCCCAGATCTGCACACGGTGACGGGTAAAATGATTTACAGGTGTTGTGTAAAAACAAGTTAAATGGTAGAAGTGACACGGTATGGAGGGAGAAACTGGGGGTTAGTTACGCTGTGAAGCCCGCCTGGAGAGTCTTTTACAAACTTCCTTTAAAGAAGCGCACAGGTGACTTACAGTTGAGAATATTACATGGGGCTGTTGCGGTGATTTCTTTTATCTCTGTGATAAATCCCTCTGTCTCTGATGGCTGTCCTTTCTGTGGGCTGCTGGAAACTGTTTTTCATTGTTTTTTTAGAGTGCAGCAGACTGGGGGAACTGTTCAATGTGTTGGGGTGCTTGTTTTCTTCTTTTAATGAAGTGTGGTCTAACACTGCTTTTGTTTTTGGAGCAGGTTACAGGAAGATCAATGCAACAAAGTGGCAACTGTTAAATTTTATTGTAGGAGAAGCCAAACTGTCCATATACATGAGTAGAAAGAAGCAGGTAGAAGGACAGCTGTGTGGAGACATAGTCCATGTGTTCACCTCTCTGGTCAAAGTCAGAGTGTTAGTGGATTTTAAGTTCCATCAGCTGATGAACAGCTTGGATGTGTTTGTACGTCAGTGGTGTTATGAGGTCATCTGTTCTGTGGTGAATGAAGAACTCAGTTTTAGTTGTGTTTACAGGTAAATTGATGTTTTTGTGTGGAAGTGTTCTCTTTTTTCTAAATGTCAACAGTTTGATTCTTTGACTTATTGAGTGTTTATGTCTGTAGATCAGTGATGTTTTTATTGAAGTGTTTTTAAAAAGTCAAGTCTCAGTCTCTCACTCACTCAGTCGCTCACTCTGACAAATACACTAAAATACCACAAGCTCAGTGACAATAGTAGAATCTGTGTCATTCCTCTCCACTATGCCAGGCGTCACTGCAAACATACGGTATTTGACTACAAAAGAGAAAAAGAGAGATGGGGGCAGAGAGAGTGCCAGTTTAGGTTATAGTCACTTCAACAAACAAAAAAGTCAGTTGTTTATTAACTTCAGCGACTTTTATCCATTTTGTTGTAAATATCATGAAATATGCATGAATTTATTATTGTCGTACACCTCGATCCCCCACTGTGATTAATGCTGCAGTAGGCAACAATTGAACATATGATGCAAATTCATGTTGCCTCCCTTCTCTGTAGCTTTTTCTAAATACGTTTCTGGTGTTATGACTGGCTCAAAGGCCATGAAAAAATAGTGGAACTGTTAAACAGTGGAAGAAAACAAGACTATGGAGATAAAAGGGAGTAACAACAGGGTGCATGAAAGGATAAATTCAAAACCAATTTTGGGAACAAACCTTTTTTCTTACATCATAACATCAGAGAAGATGACTTTCATGTTCCCTGTGGGTCATGAAGGTGTATTTTATATGCAGAGGATCAATCCTGCCTCTCTATCAGGGCTTTATTTTCATGTCAATATCAAACAGGTATTGAATGTCCATTTTTCAAAAATACAGTGCATGCCTCCCTTATTACCAATTCAATGTTTCTATTAAAGAGCGTGTCATTTCACTATCCTGTACAGTTTCTCCTTTATTTTAAATTATAACAGCAACGTATCTCAACAAATTCTGCATTACTAGTACTCATTAATGTTGCCTCTAAACTGTGTCCCATTTTATTTTCTACAACATTAAGGGCATTTATTTTCAACATTATGTCCAATGGAAATATAAATGAAGCTTTTTTCGCTTTTTTTAATAACATTAAATGTAAGATTCAGCCCCTATACCAACCCAATAACTTTCTCTTATGATATAATGTAAAATAGAAGTTGCAGAAGTAATATAAAATATAATAAAAATATGCTCCTAGCAGCATATTCATCCATCTCTGCAATAGCTCACGTATCCTTAACAGGTACTGTATGTAAACAAATAAACCTTTCTTAAATGCACAGCTATGGAGGGCTTCTATTGTCCTCCTTCAAGGGAAAACTACAACATAATATTTTGTAATAATAAAAAGCAAAAGTTTTATTTTCCAGAGATCTACCCCTTAGGTACTTTTTTTCTTTGTTGTCTTTTGCTGTACTAACATTTAAGTACCAGTAGGAAACTGTTAAGTATTTTATTAGTTCCTGCTTCATACCACAAAATATCACTACAAATCATAGGCTGTATTCTGAAGGGTGACTGACTTTTTCCATTGGGTCCCGTACTTTGTAGCATAAAAAGTCCACTGTTTAACAGTTTCACCACAAGCAATAACAGCACATTATTGGTGAAATGATGATTATTCCTGATTTTTCTTTCGAAGTAGAAATCAGCTATGAAATAGAACTTTTGTGTTGTAGCACTGGACATACCTTCACTATTTGGGGTATAGAGGGTCTTGTCGGTCTGGATGAAGATGTAGCCAGACTGGAAGGACACTAAGACAACTTTCTCCAGGTGTTGATCAGGGAATTCAACTTGCAGGTACACATATTGCTTCATGCTGGGATCCTTACTGAAGTCGCCAGCAGGGATCTGAAACCAGTATGCAGAGAAATGTTCTCTCTCTCTCTCTCTCTCTCTCTCTCTCTCTCTCTCTCTCTCTCTCTCATATACACATACACACACACGTTAAATATTGTTGTCATCTTGTTTGTAGACCTACTATTGTGTTTTGGGAATGTCATCATCTAAGAGCAACATATGTTAGTATTTTATTATACATTACCGTAATTTGTCCAAAGTTCTGGAATTTTTTTGCCTCAGTTAGGTCCACAAATGTAGAAGTCAGCCTTTTGGTTTTGGTTGGATGGTTCCTCACGATGATTTCAACCCTAATGTCTCCTCCTGTGCAGTCTTGACACTCCACAAAGATGTTTTCTGCTGTTCCTACCCGCAACAAGTTCGGTGCAGACATTATCTTCCTGCAGAGCAGCGGCAAGAGAGGTAGAGAATGTAGTCACTAAACCGATCACATCACTTTGGACCATGTGATGTACAAATAAGGGACAATCCAATCCAGATCAAGGGGAAGCCTTTGACAATAAGTATTGCAATATTCGGTTCCATTTTCCACCTGACACAAGTCCCAAAAGACTGCAGGTGTCATGGTTTTGGATTTTGAGTTCTGTTAGTTCCTGTTTTATTTGAAATTATCCTTCCTGGTCTCTTTGTGTTTCCTTAGTTGATTGTTTGCAAGTGCCCTAATGTGTTTCACCTGTGTCCAATCATCCTGCCCTGTCTGGGGTATATAAGTCTGTATGTTTCCACTTGTCTGCAGTTGGGTTATTTTCGTATTTATACCGTCAAGCCTACTTACATGTCCATTGTGTTCCCTGTTGGATGATTCCATCTGCCTGTATTCTGGATATCTGTTGGATTTACTTTGGAGTTTGGATTATTGATTTTCTTTGAATAATGGACTTTGCCTTATGAACTGCCTGCCTCGTCTGTAAGTTATTTTGTAACTTTGATAATAAAACTTTTAATAATAAAAAAAAATGCATTAAAAAAGTACAACTTGGGTGTTCTGCATTTGGGCCTTTGAAATCCTTCGATTCCAATTGCAATAGCATATTACACATTTCAGAGGTAGTGAAGGGTGTTTTTTCAATGCACATGCGTTTTTATAAAATGTAGGCATTATGAACCACCCACACATAATAATATTTATGTGAGGTGAACTACCGTTTATTATTTGATTTGCTCATGGGGTCTATACTTTACACACAATGAGGGATATATTTATTTTCATGATAAAAATACAGCAAAGGATCAATAGAACATTTCATAATTGTTCCGGACACTGTTTGCTGTGGTTAATGGATCACTATACAAACATTTAGAGCAATGTACTCGCATCATTTGAAAAACCATACCTTGACTTAACTGTATAATTATTTGTATGTGAGGACATGCACAGTGAGCTGATGTTTTTTTCAATTGCTAACCTGCACTGGTCAAAACTGAAGTCACATTGTTTACGCATCTAACGAAACAGAAGCGTATGTGGACCAAACAGTTAATCATTTTTCATTGCTCTCACAGACAATGCATTCAATGGCCACTTTCTCCAAAATCCATGAACTCTTTTTTTCATTACTACTTCACCACCTGAAAAACACTGTGAATTTGCAGCACATTTTTCAAAAGCTAGTTGGTTGGTACATCAATTACTGGCTGTGGTCATTTTGTTTCAGGTATCAGTTTTACTGTGTAAACAAGTGAGAAAAAACTGTATTGCAGCACTGAAATTTCAGGAACTTCTTTTTTTCACAACTAAATTACAGAATGCGTTTCTGATTCATTCTACATAAGCTATAATACAGGCAATACAGTAAAGTGAAAATATGTTATTCTTATATTTTTTCTCAGTCACTTTGGTACATTGTTTGAATCATCCTTAACATTTGGAAAACTATTTGTATTGGTAAACTATGGCTAAGGTTTGGATGACAATGATTGAAAATGCACATGGCTGCACTTTTTCTGTATGGCATAGATCAATTTCAACTGTACAAGAAATGGAAACAGCCTCTCAGGTTGACGTTCCTGTGTATTTGACCACAGATTCTTATTCACAGCACAACAGATATCCTCACCAATTTACTGTACGACACATTTACAAAAAAGTCTAATAGACATATGTATAAAAAATGCAGATTATGACGTGTTTTGCATATTGTGACTTAGGCAATGAATTTATGATTAGTTTTGGGGACTAGTTTCTCAACAGAGAACCAGTATACTGTAATGTATTGTGATCAACAGGACATACAGTAAGAAATTGATAATGTAGGAAACAGCAGACAATTATACATAATCATTTGCATAAATGTGTGAAAACAATTGCAATTTTCAATTTCTCAAAAGACTGAGAGAAACAGCTTTTACATATTTTATATTTGAGAAATGTACCAAAGTGACTGAGAACAACTGTATAGGATTTCGAGGATTAAAAAATCATCAATTTCAGGTAGTGCTTCCTGTTGATAGTGTTTTTTAGGTCAGTGTGTTATGAATGAGATCGTATGCTTTCTGAGTGAGAATTGTTGCCAGTGCTTTGGTTGAACAAGTTTATTTTGAGGCTTGTATGAGTGACTTTTGGAGGTGAGATTAACTGTTTGGCCAAGATGCATGTTGGTAATGCAGACTGTGTGAAGACTTTTGAAAATGTGACTTTGCCCATTGTAGCAAGTGAAAAAAACTGTAACTACATAAGAGACAGACGACGAGTGTAACCCATTTTGGTCACCAATACTATCTCATTGGATCTGGATGGTTATATAAGGAGTAAGAAATATGCAGTATATACTTATGGAGCTATAAAATCTGCAATTGTTTAATGTGCTAGCTAATTACGAGAATTACTGTCATTTCAGTTGTACAGCAAAGCAACTTTTTTTTAGAAGTTTCACATAACATGAGCATCAAGCATAAAAAAATGTCAGCTTTATGAAAGATAATGCTGGTCTACTTACAATGAAGATCCATCAGCCAGATAAGTCACAGAGTAAAATGCCAAAAAGGCCAGCAGCCACCGCTGGGTCCAACACGTCCTCCTACCTAATCCCATATCTGCTGTTAGTGGAGACTCTCACTCTGCAACACCCTCCTTTCATCTGCTTACCACCCTCCTCTTGCAGCTCCTTGTTTTCAATATCAAAAACGTCATTCATTAGGCAGTTGGTGTGGTAAATCATTAATCTGTTTGAAGGAGGTCCTGATATAAACCCAGAGCTTGAAAAATGGTTGTGTGGCCATTCTCAATTAAAAGACTGATTAAAATATATTAAAAAGCAGACATAGCCACCTAGGTAATATTCAGAGCCCTCGGACTCCAAGGTACACAGGTTCTTTAAAATCAGTGTTGGAGCATAGTTGAAAACCACACCAGAATCTTAAATTGATTTAAACAACTTTAATACAATTTTTACGAAAACTTCAAAATACAATTTATATATCTAAACCACAGTGGTACCACAAAGTAAAAACAAAATATGCATAAATAAGGAGGCTAACTGTAAGTGCACTGGCACTTATCTAAACAGCAGTGTTAGCAAGGCAAGGCAAGTTTATTTGTATAGCACATTTCAACAACAAGGTAATTCAAAGTGCTTAACATAAAACATAAAAGCAACAGGGAAATATAAAAATGTTTTAAATGAATTAAATAGAAAATAAAAACAGGTCTCTCACATTTACTTATATTACTCCTTTGATTCCCCATCTCCCACTCTATCCTTTTTTTTTAACACTTAAGGACGCTAAGGGGACTCTAACCCTTTAACACTTAGGGACTCTAGCCCTAGTGGGACTCTAACCATTATTCTTTAGATACAGTCATCACTGTAAACCCAGGTTGTCCAGGCTACACACTCTGGTAAAAGCGATTGACAATGGGCCCTGTCAACAAGTTACTTAGGGACTCTAACCCTAGGGGGACTCTAACCCTAAGGGGACTCTAACCCTTCCTTAGATACAGTCGTCACTGAAAACAAACAAACTCTGGTAAAAGCGGTTGACCGCGGGGCCTGTCAACAATTCAACAGCGGCGAAAAACACAGACTCTAACCCTTGAAATTCTACTCTGCCCTGTTAACTGAGGATCAGCCATGTGAGCTGGGACAATCAAAAGAGCACTCTAAAGCTTTTTAAATAGTGATAACAGAAAATCTGAAAACAAAGAAAAGGGGAAATTGAAGAAACACATTAAAATATAATTTATAAAAGGGTGAAATAGAAAATAAAAACGGGATAAAATAAATTTTAAAGGCTTAAATAGGAAATGGACTGAACTGGAGCTATATGATCCACTTTTTTGGTTTTAGTGAGGACTCGAGCAGCTGTGTTCTGAATCAGCTGCAGCTGTCTGGAGTTTTTAGGGAACCCTGCAAAGACATCGTTAAAGTAGTCGAGTCAACTGAAGATAAATGGATAAGTTTTTCCAGGTCCTGCTGAGAGCTCAGAGTTTGTAATGTCACAATAAATACTACCTAGTGGGATTCATAATCACTCAGTGTGCAGGTCAGCCTTTGTTTCAGCTCTTACCCACAGGATGGTTTCGATGTGTTCACATTCTTCTGTGTTTAAACTAGACTTCCATCAGAGCATAATGTTTAAATGGACCTATAAGACAAATATGGACAATATTTAAAACTAAAAGAAAACAGAAGGACAAAAGGCCTTTCCACGTCTGTCCACCCCAACAGATACACACTTCCTGCACAATGACGATGCATCCCAGGTGTCTGCAGCTCTCAGGGGTACTTGACCAGGTGGGACATCTGATCCACACTGCGACTCTGGAAGGAAAATGTGTAATAAATTCTTTTGATTATATTTTAGTGCTGTGACTGACTCAGGCTTGCCGCACCTGGTCTTATTCAGTGCAGTAGTGCCTTTCCTGATACAAACTGAGGAGGCAGATGTCATCCTAAAGTTTCTTGAAGGTGTGGTGTCCGAACAATAATGCTGTAATGATGTGTTGAGAAGAAACCCCCTTGACACTGTTCTTGATCATAAAAGTGTATTAAATCAAGGAGTTCAGCATCAATTACAAGATCTGCGGCAGCTTGGAGAGTGACCCAGCCCGATGGCCACTCTGTTTCTCTGTACATCAAACAAAGCTTATATAGCTTATATGTTTAGGTATCTGTTAGGTACCATAGAGGGTTTTGAGTCTGCAAAATAAAAGGTCAAACCCATAGAAGGGTACAGTACTATTCTGAGGTAACAAAACAAGGGGTTAGAGGTCAAATTCTATAGAAGGGTTCAGTCCCTACATAACCACCAATCACTGCTCTCCCCGTAGGTCACTGACCCTCTGTCCTGCTGCTACAGTGTTATTTTGAACTGTTATGAGTCAAATGCATAAATATTGGATACTACAAAGGTCTTCAGCATAATCTGATTGATTGTATGCAACAAAAACACTATATGTATTAAAGTAACTGCAAAAGAAATTTCTCCATGTCAAAGTCCCGGGCTAAATTTCAGGCCCAGTACATCCCTGGGGTCTGTTATTCTACAAAAGAGAACTCCACCCTGAATACACAGTCTCTCAAACTGTCTCACCAGTCCAGCAGCATTTTCATGTCATGTCCACTTGGAACTAAGGCCTGTCCCACATACCTTCGTATCAAGTGAATGTCTGGGTCTGCCACATCAAGAGTCGTCGTCCGGTCCAGTTGCTGTCACAGCTAATGTAGCGACTCCGGTAATATTAGGAACAGTTGCCTCTGGAGGTGCTGGGTTATGGGGAACCTGGAGACCACATCCTCATCCGCTGGTGTCCCAGCTCTGTACTTCACCTCAAACCGTTGAGCCACCCAACGCTGCTCTACTGCCCCCAACTTAGCGGACTGCAAGTGGCCCAAAGGGTTTTTGTCTGTAAACACCACAAACTTGGCCCCTGAGTAACACTGAGTATTAGCTGGCCAGTAGTGAGTAAATGGTCAGGTGAAAGATACCATAATAAAACTAGTTCACATAACTGGTCACACACTAACGTGTCATGGTAGCACCATATTGTTACACGCTGCTGTTAAGTGCAAGTGTATGAGATAGTGTGATGTGTAAGAAATTTGTAGAATGGTGTCGTGTATGTGTATTTTAGGTTAGTGTTAAAGTGAATGCGTGTTTTGAGTTATATTATTTTGTTACATATTAGTATTTGGAGTTAATTCAACTTCTGTTATGTGGAATATCTGTTAAATAAATTTTGCACTTGTTTTCCCTATAGTAGAATGTTTTATATATTGTATTATAAATATATTATAATTATATTGTATTTGTATAGTGTCTTTCTAGTCTTCCGACCACTCAAAGCGCTGTTACACTACATCGCATTCACCATTCACACACTTAGCCCAAGTGCTCAAACAGAACATTCACACACATCCATGCACAGATGGAATAGTGATCGGGGACAATTCAGGGTTCAGTATCTTGCCAAAGGACACTTTGACATGGAGCCTGGAGGAGCCAGGGATTGAACCGCCGATCTTCCGATTAGTGGGCAACCTGCTCTACCACAGCCGCAGTATACAGCAGCACTGTATATTGTCAGTACGGTTACATCATTTGTTGTTTAATTTGTGGAATGTTTAGTATTAGTTTTACATGCACTTTAATCAGAGAGCTGAAGATAATGTGACAGATTGTGTGTGATTGTAGTCAAAAATAAACGAACTCTGGCTTGAGCATGACACTAACTTTGATCCTCTCTCTATCAATCCACAGTGGCTACACAGTGCTTCCTAGCCTGTGTACCATTTGCTGCCGGTTCAGATTCCCCCTAGGTCTGGTGCCTATAACATTAACATGTGTTGTGTTATGGTTTCACAATGATGAAGACAACTATCATGTTTTTCCCCAAATGCTGTACAGATTTTTAAGAATTCTATTATCTCAAATGGCTTGAAAAATAGTACGTTTAGCTGCAGTAAAAGGAAAATCAGTCTGCATGCCACGGACCCCTCTAGGCTTGTGCTAAGCCCCGAATGTTTACAGGATCTGCCTCCGCCCCCGTCTTTGACTATAGTCCTTATGCTAGGACTGTAAACTTCAGTTTGTGACCTGACCTGGAAACTGGAATCGCATAATTGGAGCACTCTTCACGAGGATGTCAGTCACAGCTTCAGTTCTCTCAACGCATATTCATTCTCCCACATAAAGTGTGACATTTCTTAATATTATTATTAATGTAGTCCTCTTGTGACTTTTCATAGGCGACAGCACAATGGAATTGTATATTGCATGTTTACAATATTTTCATAATTTTGATAATTTTGTTAGCAATACAAAAATCAGGCATTTTGGAAATTTTCTTTAATCTGTTTTTCCCCAGGTATGGGTACTGAGTTCATTATTTTATTGATACCGCACATCTACTAAATATTAACTTTGTAATTTGCAAATGATAAAACAGAATACTACAAAATAAAAACAATTTGAAAATAAGATTTTATTTGCTTATATCCAGTTTCACTTGTCCCGACATCCAACAAGTGTGTACTGTTGGACCATGTCCTCCATGCCCAAACAAGTAGACCTGTGTTTCACAGTCTGACACTCTGCTTCTGTGGGCCAGTACTCGATCCAGGTTCTCTCGGCGAGTACGTACTGATACCTGAAGAGCAAATTGAAGAAGTGAAAAATACATATCTGCAACATGTTGGAATTTATCAAAAAAGATGGCCAGAGAAAATCATGACCAAAACAAAGTTGTTTAATTTCTTAAAAAATGCTTAAATTCTGACAATACGAGGGGAACAAACCCACCAGACATACAGAGACACAACAAACTTACGATTGACTCCGTTCGTCTCGGTAAATATCTTTGGATGCGCCCATGATAAGGTAGTTTTTGCCTTTTTTCAAATCTAAAGCCGATCTGCAGTGTGGATAACTGAGGAATGTGCGCAGTTTACCCAAAGGACCCACATCATTATTTCCTGTAATTAAAATATTGTAGAAGAGAGAGAACATACTTAAAGGGAAACTATGGTATATTATAAACTGGGTTTTATTTTTGCAGCTCTGAGCATCATTTCTATCAGTTATGACAACAAATTGTTGAGTTTTAGGAGCATAGCCACATAACAAGGTGGCCAGAGCTACAATAATAAAAAGATAAACTTTAACTTTCCTTGAAACGTATTTAGATGCATGACAGCAAGTACAGTTCAAAAACTTTACTTTTGAATTCTCACATATTTACAATCAAATCATGACTAAGAGCTCAGTTTTTTTGTTTCTTAAGTGCCCACAAAAAAACTTAAAGTTAAAGAAATCTCACCTCTGAGGTATTTTACAGAAAACGATTATGGAAAGCAAATGTTTTGGCATTTCAATAGTTCAAAATTCAACGGTAAATAATTGATCAATTTTCAAAGGAAATAAAAACTCACCTTCTTTGGTGACTTCCAGTACTCGCATTGTGTAAATGTCAGTGGACAAGCCGTCTGTAAATTCTTCCAGTCTCACTTTGTACACTGAGGACAGAAACGTTTCAGATTGTTAATTCACTTGCTCCCTTGATTACTTATTCTCTCAATTTCTCACTCGCACAAAAAAGCATACACAAGCCTTACCAAAATCTATTTTGCTGTTCACTTGAGTCTCACAGGCCTTAGCTGAGCGCTCATCATTGCTGATGTTACCCTTCTTCTGCATACTGCAGTTCTCTGGAAATACACAATAGGCACAAAGTAAATAACAACTGCTGACATGATTAAATACCGTAAGCACATGAGGATTTGTGTATGTGTATGTGTGTGGAAGGGTTGATGAGTAGAGTGCAGCTGTATCTCTGCCACAATTTAAATATGTTATTGAGTTATTCTTTAGCTAGACGGTTGCTCTGATATACAGGATCATACAGGTGCTTGTTGCTTAGTTTAAGTCTTCAGTTTGACATCACCCTGTTTACCTTCAGCACATGTGCATTCATCATTTCTACAGAGCCGCAGTAGCTGTCCATCTCTCCTCTCTGGGTGGTAGAATTTCACACACTGTGTCTCTGCAATGAGACAGAAGGATATTGTGCTCATTGAAATCAGGCATCCTTATCCACCCTGCCATATACACTGAAAACCTACGGTCTTTTATGGTGTGTCAAACAGGGCAGCATACGTTATTTTTCTGGACGTCTTTGAGACTCACTGTTTTGATGGTCATAGTGTTCATAGATGGAGACAGCAGCTGGTTGTAAGATGCCCACTTTCAGTTTCTGATGGATCCTAAAACTGATCTCCTCTGGTCCGGTGTGAGAAACCTGTGGAGAGATGTAAAGCAAAGGTGAGATTAAGAAAGGTTAAGAAAGACTGAACAAAGTAAATAGCACAAGGGGCAGGAAGGTGTTTTACCTTGTCCAGGTCAATGATGAGTGAGCCTCTTTCTGACTCATGGTCCATCTTATATTTTGAAATAGTGCGGGCACGTCCTTTGGACAGCTACACACACACACACACACACACACACACACACACACACACACACACACACACACACACACACACACACACACACACACACACACACACGTCCATAATATTTGCATGTTTGTGTCCCGACATTGAAACATATCTTGTTTTTAGTACCCATATACAGAAACCTTTAAGCTTTTGTGTGAGTGTCTTACCAAACTCAGGTCATTTGTGTTAACAGTGAAGCCAGTTAACAAGCCAACATCCAAGATTGACTTGGTTGCATCGCGCTCCTTGTCTTTATACCTGTACAGAAAAAAAGGCCTTTATCAACTATTAAAAGACATAATGGTCCCCGGGCTGTCCACTGCTCCTTGTACTGAGGATGGGTCAAAGACAGATAATTAATTTTACAATACTTATTACTATGTATGATTGTGTATGTGAAAATAAAAACTGGTTCTGATGACTGCTGTAAAGCGATAAAACTGTACACTGCTATAAAGCAAATGTTTTAAATATTATTCAAAATAGTTAACAAAACCAAAATTTCCAAGGATCTTGTAGTGAAACTGTTGTTTCTGAGGTAAAAAAGTAAATTAAAATCATTTTTATGTCAACATAGATGAGAACTCTTAAAATTGCTTAGAAATATGGAATATTATGACTTGGACTGTGGCTTTTCCAAGAGCACCTCTGCCATAACCATGCGCCAACTTCCAGATAGCAAGTTGAGTCGTGGTTCTAACTGCATGATTGTTTTGTTTACAGTGAGCGGCTGACATAATTTAAATATGTTGTTAACATGATCATGACAATCTGTTTCTCATTACTGATGTTGTCAGCTAGCTAGCTTGCTAATTGCTGCACTGAGGTAAATTATCCCGTTCCGAAGTGATGAACGACGACCAGCCCTGTAGAGTAGGCCAGTGAAATCAATCCTGAGAATGTGTCACAGTATATAAAAAACTGAAAGAAAAAAAATTGTAGGTCTATCTGCTATTCCACAGTACTACAGGACACGCCCTCTGAGCAGTCACAGTTCAGGCACAAACACTTCCTACTACTAGGAAAAGATTATGCTTCTGGTTAAAATAAGTATGTTAATTCAGAAGGTTATTTCAAGGGGTGTGTCGTGTAGTCTGCGCGACTGATAATCAAAATATCTCTGATACGGGCGCTGCCATCTTGTGCTGGTAACGTCATTTGGAGATAGAGTCTGCTCAGTAGTAATTGATGTCTGGCCCATACACCCATACCTCTCCAGAACGAGCAGGGTACAGCTGTAAATTATGACATCAAACTCCTCCTTTATAACATCAAATAACTAATTAAAACCAAACTAAAAATTAATTTGTGAACATACACCACTGTGATAAGAACTATCTAGACTTAGAGATATGTGATGAAACAAATGTGTACATAATACTACTACATACATATGTACTTTGGCATTAACTTGGAGGGGGAGAGGTTTATGACTTATAATGCAGCCAGCCACCAGGTGGAAATCGACATGTTTTGGCTGGTTAGAAAATATTCAGTTTAAAGCCATTTTAATGCAATGTTTGTTGGTATGATTTTATTGTACTTACAAAACCTCTATTCTCAACTTGTATATCTTCTCATCCTCATCCATTTTCTCTGGAGGAAGAAAACATTAGATGAACATAAAATTGCTTCTCACAAAAAACTTGGTAAAAGGCTGGATAGACAGCAGATAACAACACAAAATAGAGAAACAAAAGCGGACCGACAGATATAAATAACAACAAATAAAGAAAGTACCTGGGAGGAGCTGCACTGACATGTTAAACTTCTTACAGTTTCCCTCCTTTTCTTTAGGCAGAGCGTAATACAGCGACAGCATCTGTCACATAGATAAAACTAAATCTTAATATGTATTAAGATAATATTCAATTAAATTTTATTTATACAGCGCCAATTCACAACAACAGTTTTCTCATTGCACTGTTCATATAGGGCAGGTCTTGACCGTAGTCTTTGTGATATTATTTACAGAGACCCAACAATTCCCAAGGAAAAACTTCCTTTTAAGAGGCAGAATCCTCGAGCAGAGGGTGGGCGGCCATCTGCATCGACCGGTTGGGGTTGAGAGAGAGAGAGCGAGAGAGCGGTAGGGGGAAGCAGACAACACAATATCCACAGAGAAATACAGACAGTAAATGTAGTAGTGGTACAGACTATAGATAATAAGCATCCATCTTAAAAATAAAGTTCACACAAGGTAAAAAAAATAAATGTCTATATTAAGGCATTAAGGCAGATGATACACAACCAGAGGGCCAGCTCTATCAAAAGGCAAAGACAGAGCTAAAAAAAGAGCGAACAACCTGTGCTCTTACTGCAAGACAAAACCTTCATGCACTGTTTTATTTCTTTTATGTTTTAATTAGCACTAGCTAGCTAGTTACGTTTGTGAGATGGCCGAGTGTGAATCATGCAAACTTACAGTTTTGGAATTGAAGGAAAGTATCGCTGGTTTGAAATCCGAGCTTAGAGTGAAAGACAAACTTTTTCTGGAGTTATCCACAGTCACCTCGGCCCAAGCTAAACGCTTGTCAGTCCTGAGCTCCTTTGGCTATGGCGGGGGAGTATTGACCTGTCATGATGGCTGGACCACCATGGGGCTTTATGGTGATCCCACCATTCCTTGGCTTGGCTCAATTATTGCGGATGCCCCAGTGTCTATGGCATCCTCGGCCCACGGCAAAGACTTGTGGCTCCTCTCAGGAGCAAAGCCTAAGGAGTCTGCTACCTTATCATCTTCCCATGCTCCAGTGGAGACAAATTTATCTGTCAGTGAGAGCAAACCAGATGCTTCGATGTGTTCAACTCCACAACACGGGGCTAAGAAAGGGGCAAAGCGCTCTCCTCCTCCTATGACTCTGGACCTCCCGCTGGCTAACAGGTTTGACATTCTGGATATGCAAGAGTTTCCCCCACTGGACAAACACCACCATCCACCAAAGAGCAAGTCCACCTCCTCTTCTCGCCGCAGGTTGCTGGTAGAGGCTGTGACCAGGAGAAGATCCAGCAGCCTCACTGGGCTGCGGACAGCAGGTATTTCCCTTGCAGAAAAGGTCGCTGGTCTGAAGACAGCAGGGAATTTTCCTGCTAAGAAGGACGCCGCCTCTGTACTGCCGCAGCCTCGGGCTGCAATCTGTCCATGTGCGGCTGCGGTAAGACAGCCTTTCACGGTGCCTCCTCTGATCCATCCTACATCGCTATTAATTGGGGACTCCATAGTGTAGAATATTCACTTTGCAAATGCAATCACACACAGCTTTCCTGGAGCTACAACCACGGACATCATTGATAAGCTCCCTGACCTCCTTGCCTCACTCCCTATGTCCATCAGGAAAATCATAGTCCATGTTGGCACAAATGACACTTCACGTCAGCAATCGGAGCTCACAAAATGCGATTTTAATCGTCTCCTCGACTTGCTCAATAGGAGTGGAAAGTCTATGTTCATCTCTGGCCCAATTCCCACTTAGTTCCGTGGATTTGGTCGTTTTAGTAGGCTTCTCAGCCTTCACACCTGGCTCCAGTCTACCTGTTGACACCACTGATCATGGCATCCTATTAAACAGACTGAGGCACTGGGTGGGGGCATCTGGTACTGCTCTGAACTGGTTTGCGTCATACTTATCCAATAGGAAGTTTTGTGTCTCTATAAATAATTTTAAATCTTCTTTCTCTACCACCAACTACGGTGTGCCTCAGGGGTCAATCCTTGGACCTATTTGTTTTCTATATATATGCTCCCTTTGGGTGATATCATATGCAGGCATGGTATCTCCTTCCATTGTTATGCGGATGATACACAGCTATACCTACCTGTACAGCCCACCGACCTTAGTATGCTGAGTTCATTACAGGACTGCCTTACCGACATAAAACATTGGATGTCAAATAATTTCCTACAACTTAACTCAATAAACAATAAAACAGAAATCCTGGTTATAGGTCCCCAACATCTCTGCAATCAAATTCTGCTCTCTTCTGGCTACCTGCTACAACACGTGAAGCCTGATGTAAGAAATCTTGGCGTGCTATTCGATAGTAAGTTATGCTTTGAGCGTCATGTTTCTAAACTGGTCCAGTCCAGCTTTTACCACCTTAGAAATATTGCAAAAATAAGGCCTATTTTAAATGTTACAGATGCAGAAACTGTTATACGTGCTTTTATCTCCTCACGCATTGATTATTGCAACAGCCTCTTCACTTGCCTTAATCAGAAAACCCTAAATAGATTACAGACCGTACAGAACTCAGCTGCTCGGCTCCTAAATAGGACAAGAAGATATGATCATATCACCCCTGTTTTAGCATCATTGCACTGGCTCCCTGTTTGTTTTAGGATTGATTTTAAGATTTTACTCATTACTTTTAAGGCTTTTCATGGCTTGGCTCCTGATTATATTTTAGATATTTTAACTCCGTATGAGCCCTCCCGTGGCATAAGATCTTCTGGCAAGGGCCTCTTGTCTGTTCCTGGAGCCAGACTAAGAACAAAAGGTGACCGAGTATTTGCTGTCAGGGCCCCCAGGCTCTGGAACGACTTGCCTGAGGAAATTAGGCTGGCAGGGTCGGCTTCTTCTTTCAAATCTCTTTTAAAAACTTACTTTTACCGGAAAGCATATCCAGATTTTATCTGAGCTGCCACTCGTTTTACTATTCCTGCCCTACCGTTCTTATCACTTTGTTTGCTTGTCTTATCTTCCTTACCTCCTACTGAACATATTTGTTATACTTTATTGTAATCCTTGTTCTTATATTCTGTATTTTATCCCCCTGTATCTTTTACCCACGTGGTTATTTGTTTTTGTATTTTATGTGTGATTTGTTGTGAAGCACTTTGTTTGGTATACATCAATAAACAACAGATCATCAAGCAATATATTTAACTTACTGTCAGTGTTGCTTCTCCTGTGCCTGTGGCAGTCACTTTCACATTCCGGTTTATAAAATTAATCTGTGGGAATTCAAATATCAACACACACACACACACACACACACACACACACAGGGATCAATAGAAGAAACATACAGAAAGATATGAGCCACTGTGAGTTTGTTTATGTTGGTGGGAGTGTGTTCTCACTTTAGATGTTCTCGTGGCATAGTGGTTGTCGCTGTTGAAGTTGTACTTGTCAGGTTTTGACCTGCCTGGCAACAAGATGTCCACATTCAGATCAAACTCTGGTCCTTTATCACTGGCCCAGTACTCAGCTATAGCCTGGTACACTATTATAGTAGCCTGAAGAGAAAAAGAGTGAACAGTTGAGAAAGGTGATCAATGGTTTGAGGCTGATATATAGAAAGAATTAAATGTGTGTGTTACCTGAGTTGATCCATAGCCTCCACCCACTCTCTGCTGTTTGTTGAACCATCTCACAACAGGTCTGGCTTCTTCAAAGGCCTTTAGAGAGATTAGATTTTTTTTTTGATTATGGCAAAACTCCTAATCCCGATTGTTTTGGTCAATATTGAGATCATGATTATTTAACAAGATTACTAATTCACTTTGGAAACTTCATTAATTTATTGAACTTTTAAAATTCAGTGCTTCAAGTTCAACTCTAAATTTTAAATTGCCCATATATTAAGAAATTTAACTTCTGACACGAGATGCAGTTACTTTATCCAACGGTGAGTAAGAAAAGCAACACTTAACATGCCTGGTTTGGCATAAGTATAAAGAACATGTACATTTTAAGCTATGAGTAGAGAAAAAGTCAACTAGTCAAAGTAGGCTATATTTGCCGACCCATTTTAGCACTGTGCAGAGAAACATTGAGATAGATATATAGTAATCTGGTATTACGTTAGAAGACACGGACACAGTGGATATTTTACAAGCATGGACCAGGTAAAGCAAGGCTTAACACACCTTGTTTAGTATAAATATAACTAAGCTATGAGTTGAGGAAGAAGATAACATGGCTGTCGCTTTTTACCAGTTAACATCTTGGCTTCTGTTTGTTAATATAAGTGTAGTTCTAATACAGTAACAAAAGATGTGAGTGCAAAGATTTTGCAAGCGCAAGTTATGCATACCCTGGGGGCTAAGCCCCCCTGTCTTTCAATCCTAGTGACGTCCCTGGCTTAAGCTAATAATGGTGACTAGCAAGTTATAGCAGTTAATCTTGGCTCAAGCTGAACTAAACATTAGAGCCTGACTGAGAGTGAGTTTGGGCCTTTAGTGAGGGGCAGGAGCCACCACTGTAAAGGAAACGGGTGCCCTGGATTTATAACATAAGACAAAACCAAAGCGTCACTGAGAAACGGAATACAGCTACATAATTGTTTTATCATAGATGGAAGCCAAAATCGTAATTTTTAATGATCAAATTGAAAATAGAGAAACTTTTGTTATAGCTGTTACAGTATATAGCAAAAATACAATTATCGTAATTGATGGTTATACATGGTTCCATGCCAATTTAGATTTGTGGAACACTTTTTTCTTTTCAAAATCACATTTGCCTTATACAAGCAATGCACATTTAAAAGCATTTTAAAGCTCTTTTCTTGCTGATGGATTACTTTACTCAAAAGAGTTGTTTTACTCTGTACTGTACTAAAATAAATAAAAAGTCTGCTTAGAAGGACAATAGTTAATTATCAGTATAACTATGATGTTCTTTGGAAAATGGTCAGCAATACTGTAAAAGGTCTGTCTTTACCAACCTTCTACCCTTCAGTGTGGTATCATGAAAGTGTCGGTGACACACAGATACAGATAAGAGAGACATGCTCACCTTGGTCTTGACCAGAGCAAGAAGAGCGTAAGCTGTGGCCTCCAGTGTGTAAACACGTCCCCTAGGTACCTGCCAGTGGGACAACTCTGAGGAAGACACAGACAAATTGTGGCATTTCTACACTGTACTTGTGACAAGTCAAGATATATAGTACGCAAACTATGTAATAGCAAGTTTACAGTACATCATAAATATTGTTGGCATTTCTGTGCTGCAAACATAAATACTGATATACTGAATCTGAAGCTAAAGGTAATGTATCACCTGGGCATTATTATAGGTTATTGTACATGTTATAGTCGTTACTGTTGTTTTTATTAATCACTATTCAATTATACTCTGTTTCTGAACATGTATGTGAATATTGTTGTATGAAGAGACCTGGGGAAGCAAACTTGAAGAGGATCTCCTGGTTCAGTTTGTTTTCATTGGCCAGGGCATATGATGTCATTGTAACAGCATATGGGTTGATGAGGCTGGGCAGACGCCTCTCCAGGTAGGCCACTGCTTTGGCTATACTGCCTGGCAGACTCTGGACAGAAGGAAAAGACCAAGAAAGGATAGAGGGAGAAGAGTCTTGGGAGAATTTCACTGCAGTAAAATGAGTGAAAGTACAGTAGTATTATCTACTGGAACTGCTGGAGCCTATTATGTACATGTACAGGGTACAAAATGAACAGGTCACCAGTCTATCACAGGAATAATCAACATGCTCTCATATCTGAAATACAAAATTGCTCAATTGTCAAGGACGCCAAAATAACATATGTGAGATCATGTGACTCCTCGACAGCGATGCCAGTGTAGTTTCTAGCGCTGCTTACATAGTCTTCTTTTTCAATAATCTTATCATATTATTGCACCTATGACCTATTGACACCATAAACATCTCCACAACTAAAGAATCTCGTAAAAGGGAGGTTGAACTATCACCCTCCAAGAAGAAATTTAAGGACTCCTCTATCTCTGGGGAAGAACTTGATGTAGCTATTGCTAATGGCATAAAGCTAGCCCTTCAGGAACAACAAAGTGCTCTGGATGGAATCGTGTCCTCTGCTATTAGAGAAGCAGTGGACTCTATCCTGGCTCCTGCACTGCATGACATACACACAGATGTGCACAGGACTAATGAAGATTTAAAGGAGGTAAGCGGTGAACTTAAATTAGCTACAATTGCTAAGAGAACCCAAGATCGCGTTGACTCTGTCCAGGCGACTGCACGGGAGGACAGACGATCTGTCATCGATCTAAAGAAACACCTAGACCAGCTCACGACAAAGTTGACAGATCTAGAGGACAGGACAGGAGAAATAACATAAGACCAGCTACCTCAGAGCTAATCTTCCCAAGTGGATTCCATCGTTGGTGGGTCGAGATGTAGACATCGAGCGGGCACATCGGGTGTATGGTGGCCGGGAATCAAACTCCAACAAGTCACGCACCCTTATCTTCCGACTGCTACGGGCAGGACAAGCGGCTATTCTCAAAGGTGCATGCAAAGGATATTTATGATATTATACTTTTACCACTGATGGGCTGCTTCTCTAGTGCTTCTCTTTCTGGGGTCTTGGGTTTTAGTGTTTCAGGGGTGGCGTGGATGGAACTCTGGATGTTTGGGCTTGATGTTCTGTTTTTCCCAGGTGCTTATATGGAGGGTTGGGCTAATGGGCGTTATATGGGGTGGTACTATTACATTATTGTTGTTTTTAAACTATTGTTTTTAAATTACTCTATAGTGTGAAGCACTTTGTGTATGTATTTGTATGAAAAGTGCTATATAAATAAAGACTGATTGACTGATTGATTGCATAGAACACGACAGAAATACTACTTTGAATCAGAGCGCCAAGTCTCCTTCTAGCACTTATACTAAAAGATTGTGAAACAAAGGCACATATCGCAGCTTTAAGGACAGCACATAACAAAACCACAACAAATCTCAGGGCCAATAATAACACATTTGCTACATTCTTTGAATTTTTTTTTTTTAAATCTGAGATTGATTTCAATGATGCCAATTATGCTAGTTTTCTTGATAACTGGAGCTACCCTGTATCTCACAGACCGACCATGATTGCCTGGAGGCCCCATTAGAGCTGGAGGAATTGCATTAGGCTCTGACATGTCTAAATAAAAACAAGTCACCTGGCTTGGATTGCCTTCCACCTGAGCTATATTTGGAATTGGGATATGGCGGTACACTTATGCTTAATTATTTTCAATTTGCAATTGAGAATGGGACTTTTCATAGGGACCAAAAAACAGCTCTCATCACTCTACTTTAAAAAAAGGTAAGGAATCTCCTGGAGTGCTCCAGTTTCAGGCCAATATCCCTAATTACGAGCTATCTTAAGATATATGCTAAAGCACTATCTCTACACCTAGAAAAAGTCATGCATGTGTTAGTCAATGAGGATCAAACAGGATTTATCAAGGGCCGCTTTGCATCTGATAACATGCGATGATTGCTACACATTATAGATGCTGCAGTCGCTTTATATGGGCAGTGTTGCAACGTTTTGGATTTGGACATAATTTTATACAATGATCAAGATATTATATGATTCACCTTTTGTAAGTGTTTTAACTGGTGGCGTAATCTCTCCCCCTTTCCCGTTGCAGCATGGAACGAGACAAGGATGTCCACTTTCACCACTTATATTCTGTCTGTCCCTTGAACCTCTGGCGCAAGCCATTAGGCAATCTAGAGCTTCACCTACGATCATAATCATCAGCATATCGTTATCTGCTGATGATATTATTTTGTTTCTAGATCACATTGACAGCTCAATTCACCTGATAATTGAAGAATTTGATCAATTTAGCGATCTGTCAGGTTATGAAATAAATCGGATGAAGTCCGCCCTGATGCCACCAATAATACACATGTACAGGGTTCTATCCCCTCACATATTCAGGTTAAAAACACTTTTGTGTATCTGGGCATTACAATTCATAAAAACATATATGAAATAAGCAGTGGCAACTTCAATACTGTACTAAACAAAATAAAGTACTGTTGGCTGGTCTCGCTGTACCAAACTTTGAACTCTATTATTGGTCGTTTCGAATCAGGCAGCTCAGCTCCTGGGTTCACATAGGGTCCACAACTGCATGGAAGGATTGAATCTACTAAAGTGATGCCACACAGACTGCAAAGTATTCTGTTCTCTAGTATAAATACTAAAATAGTTAAGAAGTTTGGGCCCATCATTGCAAACTCTTTACGGGTGTGGAGGCAAGCTGAATGTTGGATAGGAGGCCCACTTAAAGCCCCCCTCCAGTGTATTTTGACATTTCTATGATTTTTCTAAGTCATTTCCTTACAATGTTGATTACCCACATAGTTCGCCAAATAGTTTTTGACAAATAATTTTGTGCTCAAAGTTGCAAAAGTTGCAAAAGTTGCTTAGTTGTTAAAACGGGCTGGTGATGTATGACTATAGTAATTCCATAAGTCATACGTCATTCTCCAAGCTTGCGCAGGCGCACTGTCATGCCTCGTTAAAAAATTGTCACGCCTTCATGCCTCGTTATATCGATAAGAGTATGTTAGTGTTGTCTATACTGTACTTTGTGTCTGATTTTATTTTATTATTATTATGTTATGGTATTTTTGTACGAGTAAGCACAAATCGTGAGCAATGTACAATCCTGAGTCGAATTCCTCGTATGTGTACACATACCTGGCAATAAAGCGGATTCTGATTCTGAAACGTAGTGGGAGTTATCGTGTGCAGTGTGTGACAACACCATCGACTGTATGATTGATAACAGCTGATCCGCGCACATTAGTTTCTATCATTGGTAAGTAATAGCTACTCCTGCCAGACAGTAAAGTGTACTAAACTTTACAGTGTAGTGATGTTAACACAGCATATTGTTAGCGAACACTCCAGCCGGCCAGTTTTTGGTTGTCATGGTAATTGAATATGTCCGACTATTACACCCCCATTCTCTGTTTGAAAAAGAACATTAACCAAAAACAGCAGTTAAAACTGGACAGAACACTCCATTATGGCATAACCGGATACTATTATGTGGCAGATGACCATTCTCGCAGCCTTCTTGGTTATACCTGAGAATAAATGAGTTTGGTATGTATGACGTCCAAGGTCTTCGTTCCATCCAAGACTTAAGAACACAGTTCTCTCTCCCTATGTCCTATGTTATTTAATTTCAACTAAGAGCAGCCCTGAAGGCATAGGGAATTCCCTGGAATTTTCCCCTCCCCTCACATCCTATGTTACGGTGGGTTGTGCCACTACTGGGCAAATCCTCTGTGTCCATGATATATAATAAACTAATTGAATTCAGAGCAAAGAATTTGCCAATCGAAGCCATTAGTAATAGGGAGCTGAGAAGCTTTAATATAACTCTATCTTGGAACAGAGTGTGGTCCAATCTTAGTATGACTTCTTAGAATCTGGCGCACCAACTAATTTGCTTTAAAACGATTGACCGAGAATACATTACACCCTATAAGAGATTTCGGATAAGATTACAGGCTACATTTGACTGTCACATATGCCACACTACTGCACCTGGAACGTTTCTACACATGTTCTGGACCGGTCCTGTTATCTTTCAGGTTTGGTACCATGTAAACTATGCTCTATTGGATATACTTGATATTGCTTATGTTCCTAATCCTGCCTTTTGCCTCCTTAATGATGGCTCTGATGTTACTTTGAAGCAAATTCAGTACAAAATGGTATTTGCAGTGTTTAACCCTGAAAAGAAAACAATCATTGAACACTGTTTTCCCTTGATAGATGTATGAAATAGTTCATGGTCCACAGCCTTGTTAACATAGTCAGTCTGGAACATACTACTGCACGACTTAACAAGGCTTGGAGAGCAACTGTAGAAGCCTGGAAAAACTTTTCATCTAATCTTCATCGTCATTTGTTGAGGGACTCTATTGCACGCCTGCCGAATTATTTCACTGTAATATAATTGTTATGCTCTTGTGATGTAAGGTATTTTCATTATACCACTGCTATAACAGATGTCCTTGTTCTTGGATATGTCTGTATCCACCCACCACCCTCATATTAATAAAAATGTTGATCACAAAAGAACGTGTGACTCACTTTCTCGTTTGCTCTTGTCATACTTGTTACGGCCACTAGAGGTTGTGGTCTAACAATAAATGTAAATAGGGTTCGTCATAAGCTGCTTGAACAATCGACCTATACAGCCGTTTCTCTGGTGATCAGCACATACTCTACATTAACACTCATATTCACACTGGTAGCAAATTTAGAGTGACCAATTCAGTAAGGTGAGAAAACAGTACTGCCTGAATCTAAAGAAACCCTCAATCACTGAGTTGACAATTAATGAGAAAAGAGGCAGGATTCTCTCTGGTCCCCTGATAATGACAGTGGTAAGGCGAGGGGAAAAAAACATTGTATGGAGGTAAGGTACTCACATTAACAGTGGCAGCACACTGTGTGCGTGACTCCTGCATGGCAATGAGGCAGAAGGCCGTCATTGAGGAATCTGAATCTGTGCCGAACACATCACCCTACACATACACACACAAACACAAACGTGTCACATTATCATTACTATCATCAGTATTCAGCCTCAGTTTATTCATACAAGATGGTAGCCACTGACATGTAATGTTTTTTATTTTTATTTTGATATGGTCTTTTGTTTAGCAACAGGATGAAGAATTGATGTTAATGAAATCAGTACACGCACAATCATCCCTTCATGAGCCACCGTTCCAACTTCTCTAAACATGCCATTAGATTGCTGTGTGTTGAGAATCATAAACTTCACAGCATCACAGATGTTGTTGCTTGGCCCTGCCACCAGATTGTTGGCCATGGCAAACACCTTGATAACATAGGCCGTCAGCCTTAGAGAAGAGAGGAGAGGAGAGGAGAGGGTGTTCTAGTTAAGTTCCGTTTATTTGAAAAACACCCACCCTCACATAGTCAGAATTTAAGAGGGAGGATGTGCAAACATTATCAGTTCACGATGCATTCTCACATGCCTCACCAGGTGCTGCTTTGGTGATCAGGATGTGCAGCAAAGGATCCATCAGTTTTTTGGTAAGCAAGCTGATTCTGGTAACCTAAATAAAACAAAAAAAAAAAATCACAACCTGTGCACTGAATCTTATCCACTCAAAGCCAGTTTGAGTAGCACTTTAAAATTAAGTAGTTGTACTGCTGTCTACCAAAATGTGTTTCTTGACGCCACTACCAAAGTCAGTGAGCTTCATATCTTACAAATAAGGGATTTAAACCTGCTATCTCTACTAATAAATGCATTTGTGTGAGCCCACCGGTGTAGATGTGTTGGAGGGCTTCTGAACGTCTCTCAATGTCCACAGGTTCCCACTGTTTGGTTTTGTCCAAATACGTGGTTGCAATGACAGGCAGGGTCATGTGGATCATGTTCTCCTCTCCACAGCCTGAGGGCTGGTAGATCAGACTAACTGTAGAGTTCCCACTAATCTCATTCTTCAGCACATTTTGCTTTCTTCCTGCAAACATTTCCACAAGAAGTGAGGTCATAATTTCCCACAACAAGGAAGAACAACAGTAAAATCTATACTAATGCAGAGTTTATACTACAGACACTTACTTACTTAACACATACTATGACATGACATAGCTCACCTGTCACAGAGATCTGTGTGCTAGTAGGAGTGTTCGGAACAAACTCTTTGTTAGGAATTCCACTGTTCAAAATTTCAACTTGTTTACCATCTAAAAAGTGGAAAGAGTTCACAAGGTTTGACATTAATTTCATAACAGATATGGTAACTTTTTAATTAACAGGCCATTAATTACATACAAATAACAAAAGTTAATTAATGTATTAACCAGGTAAAATCAATGGTGCAGGTTCTGTACACCTTCAAGCCAGTAGCCTTGTGACCAATCAGTTGGAGCTACGTTTTCGTCCTCCAAGAGGTTGCATAGCCTGTGTTTAACTCTCTAGCTCTGCTACTCTCTGAAACATGAGACAAATTAGGTAAGTATGCACTTTATTTCCATTGTGATTTGCACTTTGTTCGATTCTTTGTTTGGAAAAATTAAGCACAGAGAAGAAAACCAAATACCCCATTTTTATGTTATGGTTAAAATTTAAGTATGTTTTATTTAATCGTTTATCATTATTGTCATTATTTTTTCTATAATTTTGTATAATATCAACTGAAAATCCAGAGGGGAGGTTTCACTATAAGCCCTTGGGGGTTTCTTACCTCTCCTGCATAATTCATATAGCGTATTTTATATATACTTTTATTTGTCTTTTGTGCTACTAAATAAAAAAAAGGAAAAGAAAAAATTCTAATTCACAATCCTTCCTGCTGTAAACTATCCACCCTGCTGTCGATGTCCATTTTGGTGTACAATAGGGCCTTTACTGGTGGACCTTTATTATTCTGCTTTCATTTTACTCAGTAATTAGGAGTGTTTAGTATAGTGGTAGGAGTACTTGCATTGTTACTATGTTTGGTAAAACTATGAAATGAAATTAATGGCCAGTAAATTAAAATGTTACAAAGGATATTACTAAATGATTTTCCATACCTCAGCAGAGTGAACTCACCTACACCATTTTTTGCAGGGTCTAAAGTCACAATCTGAGGAGATTTAACCAGTAAACCTTCAGGCTGGAAAAACAACAGTTAGGACAAACATCATGAATCAAAACTTTTTTTTAGGAAACTATAGTTATTTATCTTTGGTCCACTGAATAGCAAATAAAGCTAAGGTAAATAGTGAAGTTTTTCACCACTACTAGTGCTATGGATAAGGTTTTATGAGTGAGTCTCTTTTAAAATTTTGTTCCATGTCCATGCATGAGGATGCACATGCACCTGCCCAAGCACAATGGGATGCAATAAAGACATTAGACATACAGTGCCGGTAACGTAAGAAGTGTAGCAATGCTGCACTAAAGATGGGGAAGAAGAAAACTGCAAACAAAATTTAAAATATAAATAATAAAATGAAATATCTACATCAGCTTTGTTGTGTCACAGTGTTTCATCAGGAATTGAATACATTAAATATCTTAGTTTTTTAATCGAAGCAGTAAGCTCCAATTCCCTCTCGGTAATTTTAGCTCCTAATAAAAATCTCCTGAACGATGAAGATGAGGGAGATATTAATAAATTAGACCACAACCATACTCTTCTGGAAATGTCACTCAAATCATATTTGATGAGATAAAGAGAGATGAGATAGGTAATTGAAATTTGTCATTTAAATATTTACATTTTTTTGACATATTTAACATAAACCAACAGATAAAAATTAACACAGGGACTCAGGAATAGAAAAATATATTATAATGCAATAATTTACAGTATTTTGCCATCCTGAGAATAATAAAATTAAAGTGTACTTTTCTGGGGTTGCCCTGCTAGCCCAATGGTTTGGTGCATACTGGATAACCCTAACCTCTTACCATTCCTGTAAAATTCGCCTAAACCGCCTATCCAAGGCATACCCAAAGTAAACTGAAAGCTGTTCACAGTAAGTGCCACAAGCATTGAGTAATATAAGTTTGAACACACTTTTTCCTTTCCGCCTGAAAATGTTTGCAAACAGATGCATGCTGACAACTATAGATCGCACTTATTCACTGGGAAACAGAGTGGGGCCACAGCATGAAGCCTTACCTAGTCCAAGTTCAAATTCTATAGCGATGCATCAGAAAATTCGTAATTTACCCTGTTTTTTCCGAAGGTATGTTGTGTAGTTTTTTTTCAAAAACAGTAGCAGTCCCTTGTTGGTAAAGGACTGCTGCTTCATCGTTTCATATAAGCCGGCAGCTTTATGCAGATGTTTTTTTGTGTTTTGACCATGATCCAGAAGTAAAGATACCCTGCTTCGAGTCAGAACGGAAGTTGTGTGACGTCATGTGAAAAGGGCCTATCGAAAGGTCACAGTTCAGCAGCCATTTAGAAATCAAGATATTGCAATTGTTTACATCCATACTACAGTTAATACAGTTATAATGAAATATTAGGCGCATCTTCCGGCAAATATGAAATTATGCAGCAGCAGTGCCTGGGTATTAACGGAATAATGTGTTTTGGACAAATTTGTTGTAATGAAATCAGTCGGCAGATTACTATGAGGCTTCATAGGCGAGTTACATCAATTTCAGTAGGGGTTGTAGCCAATTCTGTGGTCTGGTCTGCTGCCACACCGACTACGGGTCGCAACCCCTAGGGGCGCTACAGATAGTGGTCACTGCCACACCAACCACTTGTCGCTGCCTTGCTGCCAGGCTACCACGCGGACCACTGCTCGCTACCACTCTGAGGGAAGGCCTCAACATTTATAACACCTTCTCTAATTAAGTAGTATTTCTACTAAAATGTCTACTACGAAATCGATTACTTATTAAGTTGTTACTTGTCAAGGAACAAGGAAATTACTTGTCAAGTTATCAGTCTTTTATAAACAATCTCTACTGGCCTGGAAATTAATAGATAGTATTTTATTCAAGCGCATGACTGCCGTTGCTGTTCACTTGAAAAACACCAAAGTATGAAGAAGACATAGTGAACCAGACTTAATCTTTTAATTTGGAACCAGGCGGGAGGGCATGAGACGAGACTCCACAGTCTTGGTCTGCTGCCAAACAGACAATGTGCCAATCACAGTGAAGCAACAGCAGCACAACAAATGGAGACGGCTTCTCCAGGAAATTATATCGCTGTCAGGCACCAAGTATGAACACGCAACACAACAGATGTGCAGCCAAAGGCAGATGGTGTGCATATTTACACTTATTTAGCACAATGACGATAGATATAGTGATAAACATTAATGATTTGTATTGTTCTACATCAATCCAACGCTATATATGTCATACTTTTAGCATCTCATGTCATAAATACACACATTAAATCATAATTGTTTTTATACAGTCCCGTTTGCGTAGTAAATACATGAAACTTGATAAACCAAATTCTCCCACATAATCAGAAAGAATACAAAGTTATAACTGAGCAGTCTGATGTGTGTAGACTTGTAAATAGTTATTTTGTAGCAGACTGGTGTTCCTTGCAAGTTATTTACATAAAGTAAACACAGTGGACAGTTATGCGTTATGGCACTGCGTACTGGCGTGGCACAGATTTAACATGTCTGTCCAGCCGCTTTTAGATTGCTGCAAGTAATTTATTTACAGATAGCAGCTTTCATACATCATCATGTAATTATGAACAACAGAAGAAAAAATCTAAATACACTGAATGGAGTGTCTTTCTCTTACCACCACCTGCAGCATCTTCACGATTCCATCAGTGAGTAATGAGTCTTTAACAGCTGCTTTGACCTCAATGCGGTATTTTCCCTCCCTTGTGGGAATAATGATGAACGGTACAGATCGTGTGGTTTGGCGCCCAATTTTGACCTCCTGACGATACTTTCCCTGTTTAGAGGCTGCACTGCACACATGAGCCTCCTCAATCAGATCCACACGCACCTTGAGACAAAGACAAAGATGGAGAAAGGGACAGAGGTTGGTGTAGTTGATCAAAGATCAAAACCTGCCATAGAGTGGATTGATTCTGACCAATTCAGGCACTCTTTGTTGTTACCTAGAGAATAGCAATAATGCTATTTCTGTCAATTATAAGGATCTAGTTCCAGTACTGACTGAACAATGGGTTCTAAACAATACCCACTATGAAAAGTCAAATTATCCTGTGAGAAAAATAAAGTAGTTACTTGAATAGATATTGCTTCTTGTATTATTTGTATTCATCCTCTTTTGAGCCACCCATTGTATAAAAGTCTAATGTTTTATGCCCTTTGCCCTGGATTTGTTCACGAAACATATGGTCCTATTGGATTACTTGACTGACCCAGACTTACTGTGGCAGAATCAGGGCTGTAGTTGTAGAGGACTGCCTTGATTTCAAGCTGCTCTCCACGGACAGCAGCATATGGCAGCTTGAGCTCAATGAAAAAGTCCTTCCGGACAATTACTTCTAATGGTTCAGCCACACAGATACCTTAATAAAAACCAAGAAAAACAAACAAGGCATGAAACATAGCAAAGGAAACAATGTAGGGCTGGCTCTTGGTTTAGAGGTTAGAGGCACAACTAACAGACCCTATCTCTGTTTTGCCTTTTGTCTCTAAGGTGTTAGAAAAAGTTGTGCTTGACCAACTCCAGATCTTTCTAAAACGCAATGATATTTCTGAAAAATTTCAATCTGGTTTTAAGTCTGCTCACAGTACTGAATCTGCTCTGCTGAGAGTTTTAAATGACATCTATCGTTCCACTGACACTGGTGACTCTGTGGCTCTTATTCTTCTGGATCTGTCGGCAGCTTTTGATACGATCGACCACTCCATCCTGATATCCAGACTAGAATGTGATGTGGGGCTAAAAGGCATCGTCCTCCAGTGGTTCCAGTCTTATCTCTCGGGTCGTACTTTCAGAGTAAAGCTAGGAAATTGCTCATCGTCTGTTGCGCATCTAACCTGTGGCCTTCCT
>NC_060153.1:22271753-22288126 GCF_021292245.1 Micropterus dolomieu
GATACCCAAATCCAGATGTGAAAAACTTGTTGCATCTTTCCCAAAACGACTCATGGCTGTATTAGATCAAAAGGGTGCTTCTACTAAATACTGAGCAAAGGGTCTGAATACTTATGACCATGTGATATTTCAGTTTTTCTTTTTTAATAAATTTGTAAAAATTTCTACATTTCTGTTTTTTTCTGTCAAGATGGGGTGCTGAGTGTACATTACTGAGAAATAAAATGAACTTTTTTGATTTTTGGAAAATGGCTGCAATGAAACAAAGAGTGAAAAATTTAAAGGGGTCTGAATACTTTCCGTACCCACTGTATAGCCTACTTCAGCCCTTAGTATTGAATATATTTACATTTTGACAGCAACAGTTATGTTTACAACAGCTCAACTACAATAAAAACTCAATAACTGGAAGTACATATAAAAAGGTCAGTACCAATGTAAAAAAAATAAGAAGAAATAGAAGAAATGGCCCTATAAGATTTGAGAAAAACTCTTAGTTTATTTCCCACACTTTAAGTCTTATTTCTTCTACCTGCAGCTCTTGGTGTGCAGCTCTGTGAGCGTCTCCCTAGCAGTCAGCCTTGGTAGTGGCTGCAGTATTACAGCAGGTCAGTCACTGTGAGCTAGTCCCAAACACTCAATCTTTTTATGGTTATTAATCAGCTAATATATATCCTATAGTTGTTTTATTATCTGTAGTCACAGATCACCTCCAGTAGTATAAGCAACAGCAGCATCCATAGCGACCCCTCAACAGCAACTGTTCCCTGTAAGTTATGTCATCCCACAGTGTTTTAAAGCTAGAGTTGGGTATTCCCTGTTTCTTTTTGCGTCACAGCATTTGCTGATGTATCGATACAGAAGCATCTGTATATGCGTGTCATAGATAGATAGATCTCAATAGTATGAGAAGAGTCCTATTTAAATCGTTGTTCCATGTGTCCTTTTTATACTTTGAGCACCTGCCCTTCCAAAGGTCTCTGCATGGCCCTGATCCTCTGCTGGGCCTTCTTGATGATGGTGTCAGTGTTGGGCTCCCGCTTCAGGTCCTGGGATATAGTGGAACCCAGAAACCTGAAGGATTCCACAGCAGACACAGGGCTGTTGAGTATGGTGATGGGGGGCAGAGTGTGTGTGTGGGGGGGGGTGCTCCTCCTGAAATCCACGGTCATCTCTACAGTTTTGAGCATGTTAAGCTCCAGGTTGATCTGACTGCAGCAGAGAGCCAGCTGATCAACCTCCTGTCTGTAGGCCGACTCATCGCCGTCCCGGATGAGGCCGCTAACCATTGTGTCATCAGCAAACTTCAGGAGTTTGACAGATGGTTCCCGTGTCTTGCAGTAAATGTATCTTTATCTACTTTGTTTTCAGAATAGATTATTTTATTTGAAGCAATGAATAAATTGTGTTGTGCTAAGCTGCTCCTGAACCAAATATAGACTTGGAAGATTAGAAAAGGTTCACAGAAATGTTTTTTGAAAGGCACTGACAAAATATTTAGCCGTGGTCTGTCCTAGGTTGCATATCTCAGACTCACCTTCATAGTATTCATAGACAGAGACAGCTGCTGGTTGTAAGACGCCCACTTTCAGCTTCTGATGGATCCTAAAAGTGATCTCCTCTGGTCGTGTGTGAGAAACCTGTGGAGAAACGTCCATCAGAGGAACAGTATGTGTGTTACAGAGAAACACTTAATTTCAGCTGTTTTCTGGCCATAAAATGCACATAATTTGGGTGGACTGACCCTTTAATGGTAAGCAGTGAGCACAGACTGGCCACTGACAAATTTGGGTAAAGTTTCTTACATTTTGGGAGGGATAGTTCTCTTAAAATATGTACAGGCTAATTATATGAACCACTGAAGAATTTAAACATTTTTGGCAGTAAAACTTATTAGTTTAAGAAACGGAGCCACAGAGAAAAAGGGAATTATGGAAGACAGTCTCACCTTGTCCAGGTAGATGATTAGTGAGCCTCTTTCTGACAGGACGGTGTTCATCTCATAGTTTACAATGCTGCGGGCACGTCCTTTGGACAACTAATACATACACACACAATCACACAAGTTTGTGCACTTTGTTATGGCATTGCATTGACTTCAATTCATTGTGGACACCCTTTTTTGCAACTTTTACTTTGCTACTTTTCTAAGCCAAATAACAACTTTTTACTCCAATACGTCCTGCATGAGACATTGTTATTCAACAACAAAAGAAAACCATGCAGCACACCTGAGTGGAGCAGCAATGAAAATAATCTAATCTGTGCCCAGCTGATGCGACATCAGCATATGCAGTGATATTAATCAAGTCACTCACGCTGTGCCGGAGGTCCCTGCCTCACTCTCGTGTCAAAGGTGAAAGTGAGTGTCAATCTGTACAACTTTGAGAGGTTGAAGCGGGACTATCCTTCTGAGCACAAGAAGAGAAAAACTCAATGACAGCACAGCAGTCAGGTAAACTTGTGTCTCCTCTCAAAGTCTGATGTCAGCAGAAACAGTCATGTTAGGTTAATGTTCAGCTGCAGTGAATCAGTCTGTCCTGCTAACCCAGCTGAGCAGTGCATCTCTTGGGCTGTCTGTGTCTTGTTCGCTTGACAGACTGTGTCAGACCAATGTTAGAGTGAAAAACACCTATTTATTATGTTTAATAAACTATAGCAGTGAAACGATTACCATGCTGTGCGTGAACATGCGAATGCACAAAATTAAACTCGCCCATTCCAGCAAGAAACGTTGGGACCAGTCCAGACATCACATGATGTGATGACACTCCTCAGACACACATCATTTTCAGGTCAAAAGAACAGAACAGGTTTACATGATTTTCAAAACACACCATATTTTTGTCACACTGCACATTGCTGCAGCTCCTCTTTTCACCCTGTGTTGTGGCTTCATTTTAGCCACAACACAGCTCTGTCTCCACATCACAGTAACAACTTTATGTCCATTGACTGCCTGAAGAGTACCTAGTGTTTGGAAGGGAGAAGAGGTCTGTGCTGCAACTTAGTGTTTTTCCACCGGTGTTTGAGGACGTGTCGGACTAGCCGCTTGGCGAGCATTATATGATTCGCAGAAACAGCTGGACTCCAAATGAGCTGTTTTCAGGAATATCAGAGCAGAGTTTTCTGTGGGAGATGGGAACTCTGTACTTGGGGCTTTTTCCACTTTGCAAACCTCTTACATGCCCAAAGGTATATAACTCAATAAAGGAGAGGGAAAAAGCCAAAAAGATTAATACCACCTCTTTAAGTAACATTTTAGTGTGGTATCTGTACTTTTCCTTAAGTATGATAATTGAGTGCCTCCAGCCTCAACCTGACCTCAATTTACACCAACCCCTAACCTTAACCAGCACCTCAGAAATTAGGTTTTGCCTCATTATTACCGGGTTTTGGTCCACACGATGACTACTGGTCCCGACATGGTTGGTGTTTATACTGGAAAAGGTCCGCAATAAGTACCAAAAGTCATGTTTCTATGACTTCAGAGGACATTACATTGAATTACATTAATTTCCTTGAGACTTAACCTAAACCTACCTTAACACAAGTCTTCACGCTAAAAAGGTAATGATTTACGTTATGGGGACTTGGTTTTCTCCACAATGGAAGGACAGTCCCCAAGATTTATGCCCCCACAATATGAGTAATACATGCTCAAAGACACAAACATAAATATGTCAATGGTACTGGTTAGTACAAATGAAAGATTGTATGGATATAAGCTCTTACTAAGTCCAGGTCATTTGTGTTAACAGTGAAGCCAGTTAGCAAGCCAATATCCAAGACTGACATGGTTGCATCACGCTCCTTGTCCTTGTACCTGTACACAGAATAGATGGAATAATTGCAAATAAATGATGGGTGAGAAATAAGCAAAGCCCATTATCAAAAACCGTCAACCAAGTGCTGGGCAACAATTTAAAAATTAAATCGCCAATAATCGCATGATTTTCTGCAATTAATTGCATTGTTATGTGCAAAACTGAATCATGAACTCTACATTGTGTATTGTGCACTTTTAATTTAAATGTCATGCTATATATAAGGTGCTTTTTACCAGCAGTATTCCTATTTCTTGTAAATCTCAACTTAAACATTAATGTAATCAAATCAAATATAAAACCAAAGCCATTTTCCACTGCCAGGGCATTACCTTATATCTATCTTTAGCTTGTTAAAACAAGTTAGAGTCCAGAGCCACGATCATACCATCATAACAGGCACCTTCAGGCAATCATAAATCTGTTGTTTTTTTTGTTGTTTGTTCAGTTGCAAGTGTCCCTGTTAGAGTCGTCGAGCACAAGGCATAGCGACAAGTGGGTGCGTTCCAGTGAAACTGTTGCGGTTGTGCTCGCCTCACGCACACACCCAGGTAGAGCGGGTTGCCCGTTAATCGGTAGGTCGGCGGTTCAATCTGAAAACAGACAGCTACAGAGCGCGTTTCGTCACTACGTTCTTCTTGTTCTACTTCTGGTAGAATTCAGGCAGTGCAGACACTTATCACTATGGTGAATACATACGTTAGAAGAAGAAGTAGTAATAATATACAGCAGAAGTCGGCAAATAAGTTTTGAATCAGCTATAAAAGTGACTTATACTGGCATGTTATTTGGTTAGTTCAGTTGATAAGGTGCAGGACTAATGACCCAAAGGTAGAATGTTCAATCCCACCATGTTTTTTTCCCCCTCTCTTTAACAATGGATTCTGCAGTGACCGTTTCTCAGATCACAGCATGAGCTGCACTGTTTTTGTTTCGGTGTTTGATCCACATCCATTAACCTATGGACGCTTTTGCAATTCCCCAGTATCTCCAGGCAGAGGACATCTAGGGGAATCACGTTCTCTGATGTCTCTTTCAGAGGTGTGTCAAGCCGGCAGCAGACTCTTTTAATGTCGTTCAGAATTTTTCAGAGTAAAAACTCAGTTCGACTCCAATACTGCATTCCAGTAAACAAGCTCTCGCACTTATTTTGTAGGCAAAACCACTAAAGAGGAAGTGGGTATGTGACTGTTGCTCCCATGACAGAGCTCTATTTCTCTCAAAGTATTTGTTTGTTTATTTATTTTTTTATGTTTCGCCGCTATCAAACGTACCATAATCTGGCAGCGGGCCAGATATTATTGCTGGCGGGCAGTTTTGGCGATGGTCATCCCATCACTGTGGGATGTTCCGTTCTCAATCTACAGGCCTGTAAAGCATGGGAGTGGTGACAGGAATGTTGATGAATACTCCTGTTTTTAATCAATATTTCAATGTTTTGTCATTTGTAAATAGGTTGTATGGACTGAAAAAGTGTTTTAAAGATATCAATAAAAGTCAGCATTTAAACAATAAGTATTGCCAAAATATGGAAATTCGCCTGGTATATTTGAAAATGTTGTATGATAACTGTTGTATTTTAGTTTATTTTCATCAAATTTACAGTTACAATTGCATTCTCGGTGTATTAGAAGATATTCAGTTGCATTGCAAGCTAACTCAGGATGGTTTTGATGGTTTATTGCATCAAAATATAGCTTTTTTTAACCAGGCGAGGATTAAAAAAAAAAAAAAAAATAAAATCACATTTTCTTCTTTATTGCATCTCCATGTAGTCTGTAAAAGTAAAAAGTATAATACACAACGGATTCATATTCCTTAGCTTCTGACTTTTCAAAGGAGACCAGAATTATGCATCTAGGCCAAATGGTTGAGGAATTATTCCTGATTCATTTTGGGTATGTAATTTTAAGCGTTTTTTCTGGAATAAGTGGTCTGTTTTCAAGTGTTCTTGATTGTACTTACCAAACCTCTATTCTCAGTTTGTATATCTTCTCATCCTCATCCACTCTTTCTGCATTCAGACAAGCAAAACATTAGATGAGTATACATTTTATGTATATTTACGCTTTTATCCAAAGCGACTTACATTTGAGGAACAACAATAAATACTATTAAGAGCTCATAGTACTTATCACATCAATGGGGTAAATACCAAGGGAAGTAAGAGTTAACAAAAAGTGCAATCAATACAAGATCATTGTAGGGGATAGAAGAAGAGCACAGGTATACAAGCTGCGTTTCAACTAAAGGAACTATACCCCAGAACTACAAACCTTTGGAGGAACTCACTGCAGGGACCGGGGGGGGGGGGGGCTTGCCTTGCTGGGAATTTCTGAATGGGCGAGTAGAGGCTACTGGCTTTAAATCAGCATGTAGGGTGTTTTTTTTACTACTGTTCCTTTCTTTTCCACCTTTGTTTGTAAACCAATAAATCATAATCAACAGTCAAATAGCACACAAGTCTCACCGATGTCCGCCTAAGATCGTACGTCTGCATTAAATGTATTGGTTGGAAACAGCAGCCAGTGGGCAGCGGTGTGTTTACAGCTAACAGCTGATGAAGTTACGCCAAGTACTGGGTCCGGAGTTGTTGTTTTAAGTTTTCATCAGTCAGCAGGTTTCTACACGGAGCCGAAGTCGGTCTCCTCTTCTCCAAAACAAGCGTAACAGCTGATTACAGCAGGTAATAAAGCTCGTTAAACATCACGTTCCTCCAACGTCCAGTCGACAGACGTGAGTCCTGCAGCTGATCTGCGGCTCTTGTCTGCTAGAAATGTTTTAATAAGTCACGATTTTATGTTTGTTTTTCTTTCTGTGCGCTGGAGTTATTTTATGAATGTGATGGCTTTATAGAGTTTGTTATTAAATTTGTGACAAACTTTATCGTGTGTCTCTTCATTATACTCCCACACAAAAAGCTGTTTATAATGGTCAAGCATAGCCTATAGTTTTCCATTATATTCCAGTCAAAGCTGATGTTCATTTATAAACTTTGCTCATGGATAGTGGTTACAAATGATGCCTGTGCATCGCTTTGTACAGCGTGCAGGCCTACAGCCTACGTCAACTGTTTAATTTGCCTAATCTTCTCAGGTCTTTAGACCACGGTGGATATGCACACAACAGTGGGCTGAAGGAACCTTTTAGTTCCTTGAAAAGAGATCCGGGGACTTAAAAGTCACGGGTACTTTTGGTCGAAACCTAGCTTTAGTTTATTTGTGTTTCTTCTAAAAACAATATTTGGCATAAATAACAGACAACAAGCAAATAACCAAACAAAAAAATACCAGGAAAACAAAGACCACAATAACAAAAATAAACACCAACAACAAAAGACAGAAAGACATCCCAGCAAACACTCTGACAGTGACGCCGTTTTTTGTTTGTTTGTTTTTTTAATAGGACATTTGATTGACAATTCATTTGCAAAATGGTTGTGACCAAAACTGACTTAGTATAGATAAAGTTGAAGGATGTCTAGCCATTTTTGGAACTATAAACGTCTTGATTGTCATTTAACATCTCAATGTTTGCTGGGAGAGGCACCAAATTACCTGGGAGGAGCTGCACAGACAAGTTAAACTTCTGACAGTCAGTCTCCTTTTCTTTAGGCAGAGTGTAATACATCGACACCATCTGTCACAGACAATAGTGCATTTTAAAGCTGGGAGGATCGGGGCCTCATAGAGAGCCAAATATAAATTTAAAGTATCACCTCTCATTTAATATGCATTCACATTCTCAATGTAAATTTATTATAAAATCTAAATTTTTCTAATTCGAAATTGACCTTCCCAAAACCCCTGCAACTGGAAACTTTCACCCTTGGATCATTTACCCAATAGATGAAGTTCTATTCAACTAACTATCCAGTGGATATTGTCCATCTATTCTAAGTTGACTATATGTGTTTGTGTGTTCTTACCTCAAGAGTTAGTAGTCAACACATAGTGGCTTTAATATTGCAAAACATGCCTGTAATATACTTGTCCCTATGTCTTTCTTCTTACAATTACAAAGCTCTGAAAATAACAGAGCAGCTAGTAGTGTGGTACTATTTCCAATGCATTTACAGTCTACACAGTAAAATGAAAATTGCCTTTGGCCTCATCTAGGATCTCAACAATACTTATAAAATTGTACCCCCCCCCCCACTTACTGTAAACGTTGCTTCTCCATTTCCTGTAGCAGACACACTCACATTCTTGTTTATACTGTTGAACTGTTGAGATGCAAACAAACACACATACAAAGGTAAAGCAATCGTTTGGAATCATCTGGATAACAAGATCATTAGGAGCAAACAAACACAAAGCTGTGTGGAACTTCTGACTTTAAAGCTGATTTTATATTTATAACACTAAAACAAATTTCTACATGTAAAGAGTCATTTGAAGTGATGAGAAGCTCTATTTTAGCTTGTTATTCCCTGTTTTATATTGATCTGATTGATCCCACATTTACTGTAAGGTTGACTCTCACTGACCCCATTTACAGCAGCTGAAAGAAGCAGTTTTAAGCAAAAGAGCTCTGATAATCCCACTGTACACTACCAGCCCAACACCGAAAGGCAGGCAGATAATGAAGCGACTAGTTTGTCAACAACGTGTAGATGGAACAGAAATAATATGGTGTGTTATAACCACTCCTCATTTTTTGGACACCAAAAAAAAGTGATCCAATCATTGCTGTTGACTTTTAGCCAACTGCGCAGCGGAGGGAGGCTTCTGCGTCTCCAGCCCCAAATGTGGTCTCAAAAGCCACAAATCTTTTGGGTTTTTAAAATAACTAATGAGTAAATTTCAGCTGCCATCCACAGAAAGTGGTTTAGCAGCAGCCGCCAGTAAGCAGGTGTTCCAAAAAATGGATCAGGTTGGGCAAGCAATGACAAATTAGACTGTAAAGTAGGGGTGTGCATCTTCACTGGTCTCACGATTTGATTATCAGGTCAACGATTCGATTCCTTGATGCATCACCTCAAGGGTGGGAATTTCTAGTTACCTCATTACGATTATGAGGCTACGATGTGATTGTAAAACGAATAGGATACAGATGAATTTTTTTCACCGTTTGACTATTTGGTACTTTTAAAGCAAAGTATTTGTAACAATCCAAAGTAGTAGGTTGTCACTTCATATAAATGTATTGTAAGTTGATTATTGTAATCTTGTATTGAACACCATGGGCATTGAGAAACAGTATTTCGTTCATTTTGTGTACTCGAATTGTGGATGAATGACTAACCAACTTTACAGCAGCCAAATAACATCTTGCTCAGCTTCCAGACCGCAGTCTGAAGAGGAGATGTTTGCTAGAACTAACTGCCTTTCTAGTAGTTGGAAAACGACAGACAGACTTTAATTAACGGACACGCAGTGACCTACACTGTCGGTGCCAAACAGGGAGAATCGCACACGTTGTGTGCACCGCACAGACGGTCCGGAACTGCACTTCCGCATTTCCGAGTTGCGACTTTTTCGTTCAGTCAACATTAAGTTATCAATTAACCTCTAGATAATCGATTAACATTTGTTAAGCATAATCGTCCAAGTCCGCATCGCGATGCATCTAAAAATCTATTATTTTCCACACCCCTACTGTAAAGTGCCCACATCTTTACAGACACCTACTCCCTCAATATCACAGATCCAGCACTTGGTGGGCCAGACCATGTTCCAAGCTGTCAGTACAAGACCCCAGAGAGACCCCCAAGAGGCGGACTCTGTGTTTACATCGATGATGCTTGGTGCTCAAACACAGTCAAGATGGACACTGTTTCCCAAATGTTAGGGGGTTTTTATGTGAAGATGAAACCCATATCATCATCTTGCTTCTGCTATCAACATTCTCCCCAGAATTCAAAAAAAATGCACTGCGAAATGTATGGGTGTATGTATATATTGTTTTATGTTACAATATTTAATATACCTTTTAAGTTCTGTGCATGAAGGAACTACAAAATTTATTTTCGTTATACATGCCCCCGATCCCTCTATGTTTGTGCTAAGTCCAGAAAGTTTGCAACGTCTGCCTCCGCCGCAGCTTGTAACCCATACTAAAGATCTCTGCAGAATTAGGAAATCACAAAAGATAACATAATAAACCTTGCAAAAAGCAAGTAATGTCATTAGTACATCAGTATTTATTATCATGCTGCATCTAATTAGCTACAATTGTATTTGAGGTTTTAATATATGAATGATGCACAACTTTAAGTGAAGGTGGTGAAACCTGAAAGCCTAATATATTAAGAATGGCAAAGAGAGGGAGTGTGAATGAGTTATTTCTACAGTATTTCTTATGAAGACTCAGATACTCATGACGACCCACCCCCCAACACTATGCTGTGAAAAGCAAATCTGATTAATGAGACAATGTGTGTTTGTGTGTTCTCACTTTAGAGATTCTCATGCTGTAGTAGTTTTCCCTGTTGAAGTGGTACCTATCAGGTTTTGACCTGCCTGGAAGCCAGATGGACACATCCAGATTAACTTCATGTTCCTTAGCATTGGTCCAGTACTCAGCTAGAGCCTGGTACACCATTATAGTAGCCTGAAGAGAGAGAGACACAATAAATAACTTTATTATATTATTATTATATTACAAAAAAAATTATAAACAAACAAGCAAAAAAGTGCTAAAAAAGCATTAATATAGACACAAATGTATCCAGACATAAAGAGAAGGAGAGTCCCCCGTTACCTGAGTTGATCCATAGTCACCGTCCACATTCTGTTGTTGGTTGAGCCATTTGACCACAGAATTGGCTTTTTCAAAGGCCTTTAATATCAGAAAGCATGAAAAAGGGTTGAAATTTCTGCTGTTTATTAGCTACTAGCACCATTATCAGTAGGTCAAAATGACTGACTTGCTCAGTACTTTAACCTACAAAACTAATGACATTCCCATCAGCCTCTGCTGTACTTCGTTTTTAATGCCAATTAGCAGTTGCTACAAGCTAAAATAAGATTGTGAACAAAGTAAAATTACACCTGCTAAACAACAGCATATTAGCATTGGCTCTGTGAGCATGTTGATGTTAGTATTTACCTCAAATCGCCATTGTACCTACCTACAGGCTCACAGAGTTGCTAACATGAATGTAAGATGGATATATTATAGGATGCTAAAAGCTATTTATTACACTACATATTTTAAGGACAGTTTTTTATGGTAATAACAGAAATACAAGACAATCGTTGGTAATTTAAAAAAAAGAAATGTAAAAAAACAAATTCGTCTCTTTTTAGAAAACGTTCTAGTCTGGGAAATGCCTGTCTTCACCAACCTTCTGCTCTTGTAATGTAGTAAGCTTTTTTGTCTCCGTGGTATGTTTTTCCTTTGCATGGTGAAACATACATAATCCTGTGAGGTGTCATGTTGTAGTTTCCTGTTTATTTTGTTAAATCCTTCGCCTTGTGTCTTTGTGTATTTTCCCGCTTGTTTAGTTGTCTGCCTTGCCCTAATGAATTGTCCTAACCAAGTGTCCTTGGTCAAGACACTGAACCCCAAATTACTCCTGATGTGCAATTTGTAACTTGCATAACAGCCTCTCCTGTTAAAAGGGGTTAATGGGACATGTATGCTAAGCGCTTTGAGTGGTTGGAATACTAGAAAGGCTCTAAGTACAGTCCATTTACCACCTGTGCCTTTTTAACCTCCTGTCTTGTGTGTATTTATAGTGCGGTGTGTTTTCCTGTTTGTTTTTTTAGTCTTCGTCTCTTGTCAAGCGTTCTTGCCTTATCACCAGTGTTTTCCTGTGCTTTAGACCTTCAGCCTTGGACTTATTGTTTTAGCAATCTTTCTGAACCTTTTCTGTTATTATTAAAACCTTAAAAATGAACCTGCTCTGCCTCGTGTCCTGCATTTGTGTCCTAATTGCTTGATTTCATGTGTCTGCGCTTGACTTCACATAACAACATGCTTACCTTGGCCTTCACCAGAGCAAGAAGAGCATAAGCTGTGGCCTCCAGTGTGTAAACATGTCCCTTAGGTACAGGCCAGTGGGACATATCTGCAGGACACACACAGTTATATTTCCATCACTTTCGGGGACTTAACATTGGCCTACATTCATTCCCTAGAGACGTATCACATAACCACTGACCCAAACCTAACCAGGACCATGTAATTCATCATACTTAGCCTAACACATTGCCTTATCTGTCACTACCCTAAAGGCCAAAATACTTGTTTGAATATCCTCATCTCTCAGGGCAGTCCACTTAACCTAACCACTCAGTATTGGACAATGTCCACCCAGGTTGTAACCATAGGTCTACCTCTAAACAGCCACTCACTCCTTTGCACCCTGATCCATGTGTTTTGGCTTCTCTGCTTTGGGATTGAACCCTGCTCCTCTGGCTGGGGAAACAGGACTCTGCCCACCATGCCACCAGCCTGGTGTGGGCCACCTGCTTCTGTGGTAGGGATGTCACGATTCCAGAAATGTTGTAGTAGATACCAATACAATTCCACGATTCTCAATACCAATTCAATACAATGTTATAAAACGAAAACAATAAAGCCCATGTACTTCAACATACACTCTTTGAACATTACATAAAACATCTAACCGCTGTGAAAGTTGTGTGAAGATGTCCAGGACGGATGAGAGTTGATGTTAATCTATTCATTGATGAGCAAGCTGTTGAAATCACCACCTTGCACTGTGCATATTTAATTATTAAATTAATTACTAATTTTCTTAATCTCACAGGTGTGAAATTAATATATTGAAAAACAAAAACTTATGATTGAAATGGATCGAATTGCACTTAAGACTATCCCTAACTCTGCCTATAGTAACAAGTGCGTTAGACATTCAGTCCTTAGCGCTGCAAATTGCATCATCATCTTTGGTGATTTTCAGGAGATCAAAACTGAAATGTCTGCCAACATTAGCTCTCTACCTGTGAGAAATCGAAGCTTTGGCATAGAGCTATTGAAGTTAACAACTGCAAAGCTAACTTAACCCTGTTTCCCATCTTTTTTCTATTTGACGAGTCGAGGCGGAGCTGTCGCTGCAGCTGCACTTGTCGCTATCAACCACATGTTGGATCTCCAGTATCTGGCAGAATGACCTGGTACCGAAGTATCTGTTCTCGTGACATCCCTAGTGTCTGGCAGAAAGAAGCAGAGCTCTACCATTGACATATCAAGTTAGATGGACAGTTTATCTACCCAACACAGACCACATAACCACCACACCAATCCTCTGAATCAGTATCTTCATACACACACACACACACACACACACACTAACGTACATATAAAGTAAACAAACAGTCCATTTTGTTTCTGAACATGTTTAAGAATGTTGTGTGAGGAAACCTGGAGAGGCAAAGTTGAAGAGGATCGCCTGGTTCAGTTTGTTTTCATAGGCCAGGGCATATGACGTCATGGCAACAGCATAAAGGTTTGTGAGGCTGGGCAGACGCCTCTCCAGGTAGGCCACTGCTTTGTCTACACTGCCTGGCAGACTCTGGACAGAAGGAAAAGACAATTAATGAGGAGAGATAACCACATCCAAAGGCTCAGTGAGTGGCAGACAGAGAGGCGGAGTGGAGATCGTGCTCTCATTTTTGCAGTAGTGTCTATCCAGCTGAGCCTTTTATTTTTCCAGGTAACTGCTGTCTTTTGTACTCACATTAGGACACACTCCCACATCAGAAGCAGAGATAGCTTCTTGCTAAATTTGGTGTAGGTAAAGTGGTTAGCTGAAAGTCAAGGGCAGGTAGGCAGTGATCTGACCATCAGTCGCTAATCTCGACAACCCAGCTATATTCTAACTAGGGCTGAGCGGTATATCGGTATACCTCATTATACCGATATAATTTCAAAAGAGATATTAAATTAGACAATACCGTTTATACCGATATAGTTTGATGTTGAGTTAATGTTTCCGTATAGTCCTGCCAGCATTTGCTCCTTTCTTCCTCACCACACAGCACCACCCCTCCCTCTGCATCTGCACACAGCCGTCTACTCAAACTCTCTACCAAGACGGAGGGAGACAGAGTGCTGGTGGATACTGTTAAAGACCTGGTTTGTAAAAAGAAAAGCCCCTTTTCCACTGCATGGTACCAGCTTGACTCGCCTCGACTCTTTTTGGTTTCCGAGGTGTAAAAGCTGTACTTGTACTTGCTACCAGGTACTTTTTTTCGTATCACCTTCGTCTTATCAGTCTTTACATTCTGAGTAATGTTGAAACATTTTAACTTAAATCAAGAGACAGCTGTTTGTGGATCGCTGGTGTGTGCGAGGGAGAGGGAGTCCTGTCCATTTCAGTCCTGTCTTGTGTTCAGTCTGCCCAGCGTTAATTTATTTACTGTTGCCTGTCTTTTGGTTCTGTACCTTAGTTCCTGTCTTATTCTGTAATTGTCTGGTGTTCTGTCTAATCCTAGTTTCAGTCCTGCCTTGCTCCATTAGTTTGTTTTCAACTCCCTGCCTCTGTATTCGTGTTCTGTGTTCTCGTTTAGGTTTTGTCTGTTATGATCCCTGTGTTATATAGGGTCGGTGTTTATCTGTTTACATGGGTTTCTGTTATTGTCTGGGGTTAGATTCTTGTCTGGTATTTTGTAACATGTGTTCTGTCTGTTCCCCCAGTAATCTGCCTGCCTGTCTCTGTTTTCCCTGCTGTCTGCCTGCCTGCCTCGTTAGCCTTGATCCCTGTCACCTGTGTTGCTCCCGCCCTGCTCGTAGGTTTGGTTTTTCTGTTCGGTCCCCGTCCGGTCATTGTTGTATGATGTGTGTTCTACCATGTTGGATATTGCCAGTTTCCAGTACCCGTGAGTTTTGTTTTGCCTGGTGTGTTTGTTAAATAAACTCTTGAACTGAATCTCTGCTTGCAGTGTTGTGCATTTGGGCTCTCACCTGCTTTGCGCACCCTCGACCCTGACATACGATTTTAAATACGCCTAGTAAAAAAATAGAAGAGATACGGTATCACAGCCTGGTATGGCAACCTGACGGTACCAGACGCCCGTCTGGTACAGACAGCTATGAAGATTATGGGGGACAAAAACCATCAGCCCCTCCAGACAATTTATGAGCAGTCTGTTATCAGACAGGCCAAAAAAAAAAAAAAAGTCTCCAAATCAACCCAAATACTTAACCCAGAATTTCAGCTTTGTGTCAGGATTTCGCGGTTGAGTGCAGAGGATGCAAGACACTGGAGCAGAGACTCAATTCAGGGTTTTTAATCCAAATGAAAACAGGTTAACAGGCAGTTGACTGGAAAATCCAAACAGGCAGCCAGAACACTCCTCCAAACAAATACGACTGAGTATATATATATATATATATACACACACACACACACACACACACACATATATATACACATACATATACACACACACACACGACCAGACAGAGACTGAACAGAAACACCAGGCATATATACACAGGGACTAACAAGCAGGGCGGGAATAACACAGGTGACAGGGATCAAGGTTAACGAGGCAGGCAGAGAGACAGCAGGGAAAACAGAGACACAGGCAGGCAGAGTGATCACTTGGGCAACAGACCAACTAGATTAATGGACACTAAACACAGAACCAAAATGCAGGACTAAACCTAAGATACATGACAGACAGGTACAAGGTGAGCTAAACAAAACCTGCGAATGAACAATGAAGGCTAAACAGAACACAAGACAAGGAACAAACCTCCAACAGAAAACATGGACCAACTGTTACACAGACCGGGGTAGGGAACAGAGAGAACTAACCAGGAAACACGACAACACTCAACTAGGAACAGAAATAAGGAAAATACCAAAACACCACTAAACACTAGCTGACAGATAACTAGATGAATAATAACCCAGACTAAATAACAGATACCAAACTGATCAATATGTAAACTCACAGTGAACTAAACTCAACAGAACTAAAATGTAGATGCAAAACCCAAATCTTAGAATCAAGAAGACAGTAGATAAGGGAGGCAAGATAACAGCACAACAGACTAGGATAACAGAACAAAAACAGATTACCACAGAACCAAACAGACAACAAAACGGCAGAGCTCACCATAAACACAGACTGGACACAGGACGACAGACAAGACTGCACCCCAAAACTCAGACAAAAATAACAGATAATCAACTGACCAAAACTCAGAGTGCAAAACTTAAACATGGCCGACAGGCAGAATGTAACACTTTTACCCTCTGGTAGAAGATTCAGGGTTCCTAAATGCAGGCTAAACCAATATAAACACTAATTTGTGCCAATGTCCATTAAGCTTATCAACACTAACATGTAGGCTGGCTGGGTTGTGCACTAAGTAGGCTATCGGGGTTTTGCAATACACTCACCTAAAGGATTATTAGGAACACCATACTAATACTGTGTTTGACCCCCTTTTGCCTTCAGAACTGCCTTAATTCTACCTGGCATTGATTCAACAAGGTGCTGAAAGCATTCTTTAGAAATGCTGGCCCATATTGATAGGATAGCATCTTGCAGTTGATGGAGATTTGTGGGATGCACATCCAGGGCACGAAGCTCCCGTTCCACCACATCCCAAAGATGC
>NC_060153.1:22288146-22294510 GCF_021292245.1 Micropterus dolomieu
TCTATAAAGATGGCTCCCTCATCAGGACTGAGCCTACAGGTCACATGACCATCCACCATGTTAACAAGTCTGATGAAGGCCTCTACAAGTGTAACATCAGCGGTCGTGGAGAGTCTCCATCCAGCTGGATCTCTGTCACAGGTGAGGAGCTCAAAGATAATTCTCAAACTTTCCTTGTTTTGTTTTCTACATTGAGTTCAGCAGGTTTCAGGACAGCAGAGATGATTCATAATGTGGTTACCATTTATTTCATCCAGAGATTCATCTGACCAGGTGGATTCTCTCTACAACCTTCACCCCTCCCACATCTGCAGCCACACCCCCTGTCTCAGACCCCCTCCAGCTTGTGTTCAGTTTGATCCACCACCTGGTGGTGTGCTGTCCATACTGCATCTCCACTGTCCTCATGGTGTCTTTATACCGAAACAGGGCCACAGGTAATTCACTGACCTTACAAACAATCAGTATCTCAATCAGTGGTATTGATTATTGACAGTTGTCTCTAACAGATAAATGATCTACATTTTCTTTCTAACCTGTTCTGACTGCAGGAAATGACCTGCCCGTCTCCATGGTGATGACCCTACCCACCCAGTCTGAGGAGGGATTGGATGACAACTGTGATGATTTCATCACTGCTGTCACCACAGAGCATCACTTCTGAGCTGATCCAGTGTGTTCTTTTTCTTAATGAAGCTAAAATGTTTGATTCATCTTCAAATAAACCTCAGATTTCCTTCAGAGATCACAAACAGCAGAGGACCCAGAACACTTCCCTGTGGAACACCTCATATTCTAGTTTGACTTGTAGATGATGTTAAACTCAGGATCTCAGACGACAGTTTAAACTCTTCTAATCTTATTCTGTAAGCAGCTGTGTGAGAGCAGTTTTTAGAACAAACTCTGTCATGTTTAGTGAAGCCTGATCACTCAGAGAAAGGCGGACTGGAAAAATGCATTGTACAAAGATGTTGACATGTTTTTGTTCCAAATAAAAGCTGATAGTTGTTCAGTTTCTGGTTCGAGTTGTGTTATCATTTATGTTTGGTTCAGATGTTTTAGAACACGCCTGCTGGTTGCTGCACCGTGTGCTCGACCACTTCAGCTCACTCAACATGTATCTGTCATACAGAATGAGCACTTTTACTTTTGATACTCAAGTAGATTCACTATGGAATACTTTTATTCCTTTTACTTGAGTAGAATATGAGGACTTTAATTGTGGATATGGTATTTCTCCTCTTTTAAGTAAAAGAAAATCCTTCTATCAGGATTTGTGGTGTGGAAGGGTGGTGGACCCAAGTGCAGGACACTGAGCAAGGCAGGTGCAGTTCAAAAAGGTTTAATTCAGGCAATCAAAAGTAAAGCACACTTCTGGCAGAGTGGCTGATAAACAGAGTCCAAAATAAAACAAGGTATTCCAACACAAATCCAAAATCCACAGAAACAGGGAAACGCAACAAGCAAGGCAGGCTAAACAATACAATGAGACAGAGCATATACATGCTACAATGACCGGACAAAGACTGAGGGAAACAAGCAAGGATATACACTCACCTAAAGGATTATTAAGAACACCATACTAATACTGTGTTTGACCCTCTTTTGCCTTCAGAACTGCCTTAATTCTACGTGGCATTGATTCAACAAGGTGCTGAAAGCATTCTTTAGAAATGTTGGCCCATATTGATAGGATAGCATCTTGCAGTTGATGGAGATTTGTGGGATGCACATCCAGGGCACGAAGCTCCCGTTCCACCACATCCCAAAGATGCTCTATTGGGTTGAGATCTGGTGACTGTGGGGGCCATTTTAGTACAGTGAACTCATTGTCATGTTCAAGAAACCAATTTGAAATGATTCGAGCTTTGTGACATGGTGCATTATCCTGCTGGAAGTAGCCATCAGAGGATGGGTACATGGTGGCCATAAAGGGATGGACATGGTCAGAAACAATGCTCAGGTAGGCCGTGGCATTTAAACGATGCCCAATTGGCACTAAGGGGCCTAAAGTGTGCCAAGAAAACATCCCCCACACCATTACACCACCACCCTGCACAGTGGTAACAAGGCATGATGGATCCATGTTCTCATTCTGTTTACACCAAATTCTGACTCTTCCATCTGAATTTCTCAACAGAAATCGAGACCATCAGACCAGGCAACATTTTTCCAGTCTTCAGCTGTCCAATTTTGGTGAGCTCTTGCAAATTGTAGCCTCTTTTTCCTATTTGTAGTGGAGATGAGTGGTACCCGGTGGGGTCTTCTGCTGTTGTAGCCCCTCCGCCTCAAGGTTGTGCGTGTTGTGGCTTCACAAATACTTTGCTGCATACCTCAGTTGTAACGAGTGGTTATTTCAGTCAAAGTTGCTCTTCTATCAGCTTGAATCAGTCGGCCCATTCTCCTCTGACCTCTAGCATCAACAAGGCATTGTCGCCCACAGGACTGCTGCATACTGGATGTTTTTCCCTTTTCACACCATTCTTTGTAAACCCTAGAAATGGTTGTGCGTGAAAATCCCAGTAACTGAGCAGATTGTGAAATACTCAGACCGGCCCGTCTGGCACCAACAACCATGCCACGCTCAAAATTGCTTAAATCACCTTTCTTTCCCATTCTGACATTCAGTTTGGAGTTCAGGAGATTGTCTTGACCAGGACCACACCCCTAAATGCATTGAAGCAACTGACATTATACATACATACAGTGGGGAGAACAAGTATTTGATATACTTGTGATTTTGCAGGTTTTCCTACTTACAAAAGCATGTTGAGGTCTAATTTTTATCATAGGTACACTTCAACTGTGAGAGACGGAATCAAACAAAAATCCAGGTCATTGACCAGGTCTTGCCGTGTAGTTCTGGGCTGATCCCTCACCTTCCTCATGATCACTGATGCCCCACGAGGTGAGATCTTGCATGGAGCCCCCGACCAAGGGAGATTCCATTCTCTAATAATTGCGGCAACAGTTGTTGCTTCTCACCAACTGCTTGCCTATTGTCCTGTAGCCCATCCCAGCCTTGTGCAGGTCTACAATTGTATCCCTGATGTCCTTACACAGCTCTCTGGTCTTGGCCATTGTGGAGAGGTTGGAGTCTGAGTGTGTGGACAGGTGTCTTTTATATAGGTAATGAGTTCAAACAGGTGCAGTTAATACAGGTAATGGACAACAGGAGGGCTTCTCAAAGAAGAACAGGTCAGGTTAAAATGACTTATTGTCAAAAGAGTCTGGTGGCCTTGAAGAGAGCATGGATACAATGACCTCAGTTCCCTGTTGGACAGGGCTGTACGTACACTGTTCTTTATACACTTATTATATATCGAGCTAAGCATCACGATAAAATTAAACCAAATAAAAGTAGGAATACGAGCAGAATATTAAATTTATCAAATTAAAATGATCCGAAAGAGACATGCTGAAAGCTATGGTCAGACAGAGACATTGTGCTCATGCGATAAATTAGAATACAAGCTAAACAGCTTGATAACATTAGTTTTAACCTAGGCCTACATATCAGCAGCAAATACAACTACGAGTAATAAAATCAGAATATTAAATTTAACATGATCATCAAGGTCAGTCACTGTTCTAGGGTAAAATAATATCTTGTCATAAAGCAACTGTCTAATTGGTAGGTGTGTTTAAAGTCAGTAAACCGTAAGTAACTGAACAAAACAAATGGAGGTGCAGCCACAATCTTGGAGAAATCAGAGGCATGATTCATTTAAATGTGAATTCAAACGGTCACTGCAGTCATCAAAAAAGTTCCTCAATGTGCAAATTTACATATAAAAATATAGAACTGTGTCCCCTTCCCCCAGACTAATCTTCGGAATATTGCTCGTCTAAGATCTTCTCTCACTTTAGCTGACGCTGAAATCTTAATCCATGCATTAATCATATCTGGATTATTGCAATGCTTTATTTCTTGGTCTTCCCCAAAAAAAAAAAAAAAAAAAAAAACTTATTGCAAGATTACAGTACGTTCAAAACTCAGCAGCAAGAGTTCTCACCGCCACTAGGCGTTCTGCTCACATTACTCCGGTGCTTCATGACCTTCCCTAGCTACCCGTGGCATCACGTATCCACTTTAAGGTATTGCTTCTAACATTTAAGGTATTAAATGGTCTTGCACCCCCATATTTGTCTGATATACTTTTCACCTACCGCCCTGCACGGTCTCTCAGATCAACTTTACTTGGTTTATTGTCCGTCCCTCGTTTCCAGTTGTCTACAGTAGGTGGAAGGTCATTTAGTGTTAATGCTCCAAAATTATGGAATTCACTGCCCCTTTCACTTCAAAATATTTCATCTGTGGCTACATTCAAAACAGTTAACATATCTATTTAACATGTATTTTGTTTAAATGTTACTATATGTATCCTATGTGATTGTAAGTTGTGTTAGTGTGTAAATATATTGTAAATGTACCATGTAAAGTGACCTTGAGCTCTGGAAAGGCGCTATATAAAAACTTCAGACTAAAACTATTAGGCTTATGAGTCCAGCACAGTGGGAAAATGTAAATAAGTTGATTTACTTGTACTTTTTTTTTATTACTCTTTATTTTGCATTTTTCTTATCACAACACACAAAAACAAAGAACAAGGGGCACTATATATTGTATAATAACAAAATAAAGTATTACAATTAAAGTGTTAGAATTGCTCCGCTTCTTTATATGCAAGCCATTTTTCCCAATGCTTATTATATATATTATATATTTATATATATATATGTGACCTTTGATACGTAGAAAGTATGTCATTTTCTCCATTGAGTGAATCTCCTCCACTATTTCTTTCCATTGCTCAATCCGAGGTGGGTCGATCTTTAGCCAAGACCGCGTGATAGCCTTTTTACATGCAATCGTTAGAATTTTAAAAACATAAATGTCATCTTTTTGGACCACCTCACCAGGTAGTAGACCTAGCAAGAAAATCTTGGGATCTCTAGGGATGACATAACCCATTATACTCCCAGTAATTAGAAAGATACTGTCCCAGAATTGCTCTAACTTTGAGCACGTCCAAAATATATGAGAGTGATTGGCGTTCCAATGCCCACACTGTCGCCAGCATTGCTGTTGTTCACCCCTTAGTTTATTAATAATATGAGGTGTAATGAAAAATCTGACCAGATTCTTCCACCCAAATTCCCTCCATCTTTTCGAGCTAGTAGACGTTTGTTGTGTCACACACATCGAAAGCCAATCACCCTCTGACACTTCCATACACAGCTCCTTTTCCCATTTTGACTTAATATACAAGGTATTATTTCCATTTTGTTTCTGCAGAGCTTTATACAATTTAGAGACAGTTTTACTTGGTTGGAGCTTATAAGCATTAATAAAAACTTGAACAATGTCATTGCCCTCAGGAGAAATGCCCTCAGGAGAAATACCCACCCTTATTTCACTGTTATAAAAATGTCTCACTTGGAAATATTTGAATAGGTCCCTGTTCTCTAGATTATATTGTCTCTTGAGTTGTTCGAATGTCTTAAAGGTATTGCCATCTACAAACTGGCACAGGGCCATAAGGCCTTGATCTTTCCAACTCAAGAATGAAGAATCTATATCACCAAGTCGAAAACTCGGGTTGCAGGAGGGCCAGATCAAGAGTTTAATATCATTAGCCAATTTGTATTTATTTACAACCTCTTTCCAAATTAAAAGCGTGTCTTCAACTATACGATTCCCATCTTTGTTTGTGATAATTTTACCTCCTAGACGGGTTTGAGGTTGGCTCTGACCCTGGGTTAGTTCGATCTGTCTCCATTGAGCCTCGATTTCTGGGGAACACCAGTAGACCATATATCTCATTTGAGATGCGTAGTAGTATTCCTTCAGATTTGGAAGGGCTAGCCCGCCATGATCTTTATCAATCTGAAGTGTTCTAAATTTTATCCTTGGTCTAGCCCCTGCCCAGATAAATCGTGATATTAACCGGTCCCAAGCGTGGAAGTGTGAGTCAGAAATCCTGATAGGCAACGACATGAAAAGATACAAAAATCTAGGAAGCAGGTTCATCTTCACTATTTCCAATCTAGAATTGAAGTCTAGTATCAGCATTGTCCAGCGGTTCATGTCTTTTTGTATTGAGTCAATAACTTTCTCGAAATTCAAACTGAACAAATCATCTAGATCTTGGGAGATAAACACACCTAGATACTTTAACTTTTTAGCTTCCCAATTAAGTTTATAATTGTGCCGTATGGATTTACTGGGGGAGTAGTTAATGGTCAGGACTTGTGTTTTGGTAATGTTTAGGTTATAACCAGACAGCTGACCAAACTCTGTCAAAGTTCTCATAAATTTAGGGAGGCTTGCCTCTGGGTTTTGGAGGTAGGCGATAACATC
>NC_060153.1:22294610-22323850 GCF_021292245.1 Micropterus dolomieu
TGTCTGAAAACACGTCCATCTTATTAGTCCAACGTAGTCGATAAAGAGTGGCCTCTCCCACGTAGTAGATAATCAGGTCCTGGCCTAAAAAAAAAAAAACAATAGCAAAAAAACCATTGCGTTGTAGCATGATGCCCTGCACCTTATTAATCCGACTGATCCCTCTGGAATTCTTGCAATTTAGCCTTCGCTCTGAGCGCCACAGCGGGTCCGCTGTTGCACGCCGGCTGCCAGCCCAATAGCTCCCGAAGACGAGACTCCGCGCTGGGCCCTCCGTCGTCTGTAAACGGCTCCTCCACTTGAAATCCGCGTCTCTTCAGCTCCTTATAGACTTCCCGAGCGCTGGAGTATGTGCGCACGCCAGACTCCCAGTGGATCCTCATGTTAGTGAACGGTGTTTGGAAACGTATGCCTTTGTCCTTGAGTATTTTTTTTTAATTGCGTTGTATTCTTTGCGCCTCTTAACAATCTCGGGTGCGTAGTCATGGTCGAAGTGTATAAATGCGGTGCCCACCTGTATCTTGCCTTTTTTCCACACTTCCCTCAAGATCATTTCTTTCGTAGAAAACTCCAGAAAATTAACAATTACAGCCCTCGGTGAAGCTCCGGGCGGGGGTTTACTTGCAAGAGCCCGATGTGCGCGTTGTATTTTAAGGTTAAAGTCCTCCGGTAGTTGTAGCTGGCTCTGCAAAAGCTTCTCAATAAACTGCGTTACAGAGACCCCCTCTTGACCTTCTGGTATCCCAAAGACACGTATGTTATTTCTTCTGGATCGTGATTCTAAGTCAAGCACTTTGATCTGAAGTTTCCTCTGCTGTTCGAGGCAGGTGCACAGCGCCTCAGTCGCCTCCTCTGCCCAGCTCTCCACCTGGTTCACGCGGGCCTCCGCTTCATCCATGCGCTGTGATAGGCCTTGTACATCGGTTGCAATAATATCCAGTTTACCGTTGATTTCTTGTCCCAATTGGCCGATATCCAGTTTGAGCTTTGCATTGTCTCCTTGCAAATCGGATTTTAACTCCTCTATTGCCTTAAGTACCTCAGCGGTGTCCATGCTTTTCCCGGGGCTCCCCGTTCCCGCGCCAGCCGTGACGTCGCTAGCTTGGTCCGGTTGGGTATTAGCTTTTGCGGCTGAGGCACTTTTATTATGAGCTTTGGGCATTTCTATCGATTTATTTGTGGCCTAGTATGCTTCTTCTCCCTCTTATGAATTATTTTGTTATAAATAACAAACAGAATTGCGAATTCAAACGGGATTTTCGAGGTTAGAGTGGGAGAGAGGTTTCAATGCGACCGACTACTCCATGAGCGCACCCGGAAGTCACCGCTGTTGGTTTTTAATGCCGATTTACTTGTACTTTAATCTTTTCTTCTACTCCACTAAATCTCACCGCTTTAGTTACTAGTTACTTTACCAATTAAAATGTTTGCACACAAAATGGATGGAGTTTATAAATGTAATGTTTATAAATTCACCATAATGTAGTGAAAGTGATATAGTAACGTAATGAGTAATGTAACTAGTTACTTTTAATACCCAGTTATAGGTAAAGTTGTTGTAAAAAGTTACTTATCGAATTCCAGAGTAACTTTCCCAACACTATTGATTTGACAAAACAAACTTTGTAAAAAAAAAAAGGTGTCACTTTGGGCTCTGGGTAATTGTGAGGGCATTTCTCACCATGTTCAAAATGTTTACACAAACCAAACAAGTCAATTAATTTAGAAAATAATCAGCAGATTAATCCATAATGAATATTATTAGTTGTAGTCTGATCAAAATGAGCTGCACCTCAACCAACTACAGAAAAAAAATCCTGCTTTTACATTCATGCATAAAATACTTAAATGCAACCCCTTGGGACTGATGGACAAGTTGTCAGGGTTGGTGTGGGGGGTTGAGCAAGTTGGAGAACCCAAATGCAGGACACAGAGCAAGCGGGTGCAGTTCAAAGAAGGTTTAATTCCAACAAAAGCAAGCACACTTACAACTGAGTGGCTGAATCCATAATCCAAAATAACAGAGTCCAAAATAAAACAGGTCATCCAACAGAAATCTAAAATCCACAGAAACAGGCTGATACGACGAGCAGGGCAGGCAAAACAATATAACATGAGACAGCATATATACACACACACACACACACACACACACTACACCAACCCTGACAGAATGACCCAACTCTGTCACATTCTGCCTGTCGGCCATGTTTATGTTTAGCCCTCTGAGTTTTTGTTATATTTGATCAGTTCAGTATCTGTTAGTCTGTTGTGCTTCAGGGTTCAGTCCTGTCTGCTGTCCTGTGTCCAGTAACCTAGTTTATATCTGTGTTTAGCATTGTCCTGTTTCCCCAGTTGGTTGTGTCTCTGTTCCCTACTTCATTCTGTTGGTCAGTCATTTCTTGTTTTGAGGTTCGGTTCCTGCTCTTGTGTTCTCTGTATAGCCTTGTTTATTATGTTATTCATCCGCATCTTTAAGTTTACTTAGTATCTGTCATGTCTCTTAGGTTTAGCTCTGTGTCCCCTTCTGGTCTGTGTACTTGTTCTGGGTTAACTGTCTCTGCCTGCCTCTCTAACCTGATCCCAGTCACCTGTGTTGCTCCCTCCCAGCTCGTTAACCCGTGTGAGAGAGATACACATTTTTTATACATACATACCCGGTCATTGCAGTGTTCACATTCAGTTGTGTCTCGTGTTTGAAGTGTTCTGCCTGTTGTTCTGCTTTAAAGCCTGTTGGATTTTGGACACCTCTACTGCCTGTAGGCCTGAGATCCTGCTTTTTGTTGGTATTAAAACCCTGAACTGAATCTCTGCTCCAGTGTCTTGCATTTGGGTTCTCACCTCCTCTGCACTCACGAAACCGTGACAGCATTTGTCTTAAAGTGGCCACGCATACATGCAAATCAGACAGTTACAGACCTGAGATACAGAGTTTATTTGTCTTACCACCACCCGCAGCATCTTCTTGACTCCATCAGCGTGTGCAGAGTCTTTAACAGCTGCTTTGACCTCAATGCGGTATACTCCTGCCTTCATGGGAATAATGACGAAAGGTACAGATCGTGTAGTTTGGGGTCCAACATTAACCTCCTGACGATACCTTCCATGTTCAGAGGCTAAACTGCACACATTCTCCTCCTCGATCAGATCCATACGCACCTTGAAACCGGTAGAGATGGAGAGGTGGAAAAAAAGAACTGACATTGAGAACTTAAAGAAAAATAGGGTCACTTAAAGGTTCAGTGTGTAATATTTCTGAGGATTTGACAGAAATGCAATATAAGATCCATACCTATGTTTTCAGTGGTGTATAAAGACTTTACATAATGAACCATTATGTTTTCATTACCTTAGAATGAGTAATTTCTATTTACATAACCGCAGATCCCCCTTACATGGACATCGCCATGTTGTGTGTCCCACACACTGAAACCAACCTTTTGTCTTGGTAGTCTGGAGGGCGATCTCAGCTGGGTGCAATCAGTCTTAATGCACAACACCTGTATGCAATTAGACTCATACTACTTCAATGTAACCTATCACTGAAGTGTCAGCTCCTTGTGTGAAGACCTACTTGCATAAAGACCAGCGAGCCCACCGAGCAAGGCCACCTACCAGTGTAGCTTTTCTAAGCTCTTAATTTCCAACAAATGGAAATTCACACAGCTGTTACCCCCGAATATCATGGTGTCTTGGTGTCCGCTCCGCTAAAGGTCTCTGTCATTGTCATATACCGTCCACCAGGACAAGTGGGTAACTTTGTGGACGAGCTAGACACACTGCTGTCTTCAGTCCCAGAGCATGACTGTCCGTTACTTGTCCTCGGTGACATGAACATTCACTTAGACAAATCAAACTCAGCAGACTTCTGTCTCTGATTCAGTCCTTTCTCAGCCCCCCTGACCCGCAGAGCTGGCAAGGTGCTTGACCTCGTTCTTGTCCGAAACTGTGCCACCGAATGCCTTACAGTCACACCTCTACACATGTCTGACCACTATTTCATCCAGTTCACAGTATGCCTACAGGAACAGCCCATTGTTCCAGCAAATTATGTCTCACACCGCTGCAACCTCCGCAACCTGTCAGAATAAATATGGCAAAGATAACTCTGTGTTCTGGACCAACTTTATTTAACATCTCCAGAACGGTTAATTTCCATTACAATCTTGGTGTCAGAAGTGGGATAGCTGAAGCCATAAATCAACACTGGTTTACAATGCCTCATTTGCATCACACAAAATTCTGGGAAAGCAGTGAAGATGCATGCTACAGCAGCATATCCACCTCCAACCAGACCATTTGAGCATATACATTGAGCTCACGCCCTCAGAGGGCAAGAAACACTGACTGTATCTAATAGAGTTAAACACAGGTTTAATGCCTTCAATGGCTTCTAGCTTCAACAGATATTGTGGTTGGTTAGGCCTGAAGTTAGATTTAGCTTTAATACTAACTGGCTCAGCAGACCTGATCAAGCCTACATCATATTTGTGAGACTCCCAGACTGTAGGTGGTACTTCTGAAAGCTCAGGAGGAAGCTGTGACGTGTCAGTGTAACATGAGAGAGATGTGGCTGTGTGTGGATGCACATTATCATCTTGTGTCAAATACTGCGAGCTGAGTGCTGCTGTGCTGTGCTGTGCTGTGCGCGTGCGTGTGTGTGTGTGTGTGTGTGTGTGTGTGTGTGTGTGTGTGTGTGTGTGTTGCAGCTTAAATACATCCTGTGATGCAGAATACATGATGCCTGGTCTATGTGTGTGCGTCCAATCAATAATAGCATTGCATTGTTTAACAAATGGGCCCAAGTCTTTCCACCTATCTGTAGGTGCCTTGGAGAGAGAAACATGTGGAACTGCATCATGAACTTTGTAAAAGGCAGTCTGTGCAGGTGAGAGACAGAGAAAGAGATAGCGCTGCGCAGGGAGCTCCAATCATGATCTCTGATCTCATGATCTCTGATCATTTAGCTCTGAGAGGAACTGTTCCTCATATTTCTTGTCTGAATATGATGAGGCATAGACAGTGCAGTGCAAGTGTTCAGCTTTCATAAACTCAGTCTCAGGTGGAATGATTATGAGCCAGTTTTACTATCTCATTATTTGAGAAGCATGATAATGCATCTGGGGGCGATCTTGTGACTTGCCATTGGGCGTAGACATGAAATTCAAACCGAGTCTGAGAATGAGGTCTCTGCCCAAATAATTTAGAAGACATACAGTAGACAATAGGAAGCGTTGTGGGAAATCAGTGATCTGGACTCCCCATATCTGTTCATTTGACGGGTTTAGTGAAAGTTTCTTTCAGAATAAATATGACAAAGACAACTTTGTGTTCAGGACCAACTTTATTTAACATCTCTAGAACAGTAAATTTCCATTACACCAGTCCCACCCATGGCTAACTGATACCATCTGTGGGCTCCGCACTGATCTCAGAGCCACTGAAAGAAAATGGCGAAAAACCAAAGACCCTGCCGACCTTAAGGGCTACCAAATGCTCCTATCTTCCTTCTCAACAAGCATCAGTGCTGCCAAAACTGCATTCTATAATGACAGAATTAGCAGTGCCACTGACTCAAGGAAATTATTTTCCACTTTTAAAGCGCCACTAAATCCTCCACCACCTACAAACGTGTCTGCTGATACCTTTGCTGCCTTCTTTACAGGCAAAGTAGCGGCTATAACTAGCCAATTCTCTAAATCTCTCAAAATCAACCGGTCTATTCCCGCTCTGGTCAGTTCCGACTGTGTCAAGCAAGGATCCCTGACCACATGGGCCCGCCAGCAGTAACAAAGGACGACCAAACTTCTAACCCGAGCCAGGGTTGAAAAGGCCTCCACTACAAGTTTCTTCAATAAGCTGACAAAAGACGGACCTCCGGAGCAATTCCCTGGCAGAGAAAGCGAGCGGCCGACGGTTTTAAGCTGTCATTACCGAGAACGCACGGAAACTCCGCCAGCTTGAGGCCGCCGACCAGCAACCCGGCTGGGAGAAACGACAAGCAGTAAGACCAAACCAAGGCATTTGGTGATCAGTGATGTCCAATAATTTGTTAATAGATTATCTTTAACTCTTAAAACTCATAGCTTGCGTTCATTAGCTGCCCCTACGAGTCAAATTCTCCCCACAATAGAATCCCACATTCTCATTGTTTAGCCATTGTTTATCTTTTTGATGTATATGTAACCGCATTTATATTCACCTTAGGTAATAAACTTCACTGTAATCACAGGAATTGTGTGTGTGTGTTGCCTACCTCCAAGTCCCTGCCAGGAGAATTTATCCCTTCGATATGAGACTGACTGATTGATTTAAGATAATTGAGCAATTATTAACTAACTGATCACTAGTGAATAATTATATAATCATTAAAACGCTATCCAGAGGTCCGGAGACTCTGGGTGAATTGAATCTCCGGTGGTGCCCTCGCGAATCGAGAGCTTTATGAATTAATATTCTCTGAATATTAAAATTCATAATTTGTATTAATTCTCATAGGTTTATTAAAAACATAAGTAGACATGCTACGATATGTAGAAAATAACTTTTGAGACTACTGAAAATATTGGTATGGACAAATCAGCAGCACCTTAAGGGCCCGTGTCCACCAAAGCGTTTTTTATAAGCTGAAAACGCCAGCTGCTCTTCTGAAAACGCCCAGCAGGGAGCGCTATCGGGTGTTTTTGAGCTTTGGTTGCTATGATACATTTGTTGCAAGCAGTTCTACCTAACTTTACTGGATGTAAAAATGTCAACACAGAGTAGAGTACTTGCTCTGGCCCTTGCTCTGTATGAAAAGAAGGCTGAAGCAGGTAGAGAGAGAGGACTGACTCCCTGTATGTGGGTGAGATTTTGTGGGCGAGGAAACATCTCGGCGAGTACCACCGTTTGGTCCAAGAGCTGAGGTTGGACGAAGCCCAGTTTCAGGATAGTAACCGTTGCTATGGTGTGGTATTTGTCCCACCCCTCCTCTACTGTGATTGGACATTTTTCATTTCTCGGCGAAAAAAAATGCTCAGCACGGAAAAAACACTCAGCGCCTCGTTGCGCTGATGGCATTTTTTACCAGCTTTTAAAAACGCGGCACTCCCATTGCAATAAATTGAAAAAAGACGCTGGCGTCAGAAAAAAACGCTTTGGTGGACACGGGCCCTAACATTGGTAGCGGCATGTCTCTACTATCTGTACCAACACCAACAGCTGCGGCTACAAATGCGGCACACTCTGCATCCATAGTTCAGGAGAATATGAGTAGTAGAGTCTACTTGGAACATTTTAGCTTGTCTATGTTGCTGCTTTCTTTCAGAAATATACACATTGTAAGGGTCCATTGCAGACAATTCTATTTAGTCACATAATGCTGCTGCTGCACACAGGCAGAAACTATATTGGAATGTAAGCTATAATGACCCTAAAACTAAAGTTATTTATGCACATGCTTATTTTATCCATCTACCTAACATCTATGCACAGTTCCCAGCAGCTATGCAGGTTGCTTGATATGGTTTGTGAGCACAGCTTTGGGTGTTATTTCGAACAAAGCCAGGCAATCTGTTCTCCTGCTTCCAGTTCTTTTGCTAAGCTAGACTAACTATATCCTGATTAGCTCCATATTTAATATAAAGACATGATATCAAGTATTAACTATTTTGATGCTGTTTATCAATGTTCTCATGATCTTATACTGAGGAAAGAATGTCAATAAATATACTGTCCATCAATGGAGGCATCACTGGAGCCTCACCTCCTGCTATCAAGTACATCTACAACAAGTGTTGTCTGATGAGAGCAATAAACATTAGAAAAGACTCCTGCCACCCAGCACACAGACTGTTTGCCCTCCTTCCCTCTGGGAGGTGCTACAGGAGCCTACAGACAAAAACCACCAGGTTCAGGAATGTCTTTTTCCCTACAGCTGTCTCCCTGCTGAACTCTGCCCCCCAACGCCCCTCCCCTCTTCACACACACATACTCACCAACCCTAATCCTCCACCCCCTCACATTCACACACTCACTATCCTTCCCTGGACTGAACCAGCTACACCTTTCATCTAAGCATATCATTGCACTACTGTACATTCGTACTGCACATTCTACTGTCATAACCTGCCTGTACCTACCTGTATCAATAGACATTCATGTAGACATATTTATATATCATTCATATCTTGCACTTTGTATAATAATGCATATTCCATTTAATCAGTGTTTAAGCACTTCTGGTTAGATGCATTTTGTTGCTTTGTACCAGTGACATGCGCAATGACAATAACGTTGAATCTTATTTAATCTAATCAAAATGTTGAACTTTTCCTTTAAAAGGGAAGACTGTGAGTATTATAGGTAGAAATACAGTAATAAAGGTTGATAATGTGTAATGCAGAATTTACTGACGTTACATCACATTATGGGCATCGATCAGTAAATTAGGAATAAATTCAATGAAAACTGCACAGCTCATTTGCGAGGCACCATTTCTGTAGTAAAACATTTGTCCTAAAACACTAGAACTGAAAAGCCCAGACTCACAGTGGCAGGGTCAGGGCTGTAGTTGTGGAGGATAGCTTTAATTTCCAGCTGCTCTCCACGGACAGCAGAGTACGGTAATCTGAGATCAAGGAAGAATTCTTTCCGGACAATGATCTCTAATGGATCGGCCACACAGATACCTTAAACACAAGAGGAAAAACAAACGTAAAATAAAAGAAAAGGAAAGAGGAGGAAGAGAGGATGGTGAAAGGACAGGTGAGGTAGAGAAACTAGGGTGTATAAAATCAAAATCTTTATTAACCAACTATATACCCAAAGAGAATCAGAATCAGTTTTAATGGCTAGGTACTGTATGTCTACACACGCAAGGAATTTGACTCTGGTCTTACATTGCTCTCATTAAACACACACATAATAAGCATAAGCAAAAAGAACTCAGCAAAAAAAAAAAAAACAGACACAGACTACAGCATATAGAACACACATACACACACCATAAACAAAAACAACAACATATGTAGACAGCAAGACAAAAGTGTAGTGGGGCATAGTGCAAAGGATGCTGGAATAAATATTTTTGTTTGTAACTCCTGCCTGAGCTGTGGAAGACTGCTATGGACCACACGACCCTCCTTGGCTCAATTAGCCATAATCTTTCCTGTGCTAGTAGACAAGGTTATCCTTGTCATAATACAGTATCTGACACGGAATCATATTTTCTTATCTCTCTAGGTGTATGTGTATCTATAACATTAAAATCCATTCAAGTGACCGATGTTGTTACAACTCCTCAATAGAACTGAACGATTCATCAAACAAATGTTTGAGTACTGTTTTCGAGATTAAAATGTAACACTGTAATAAACAATTATTGGAAAATTTTAGGCAGGCATTGGCATTTTGATGTTATTTGACAGGTGACAGTTCAGACAGACAATGTGGTGGCAGATAGACATATGGGCATATACAACAAAGGACAGGGACTGAATCAAAAACAGAAACATGGCAGTTGACCACAATTAACGTTAACCACAAGTCGTGCAGAGAAACACAATCCTCACCGTGAGTTCTTGACAAACTAATGCCAATGATCTGCCAGGTTGTGATTGAGTCTTGCAAAGGAACAGTTTTCACAGAAGATGTGGTGTCACTGAAACAAACAAAGTGTGACAATTCAAAATCCTAGAACTATTAATGAAGTCATTATCAGTGTATTTTTGTATGTGTGTGTGTCTGTTACAGTTGACTCACCAGTTAGGGTTTTGTTGAGTGCAAGGAGGCAGTCTGATATCTAACCACAGCCAACTTTCAGGGAATTTGGTACGAGAAACAATTTCACTGCTGTCCATGTAACTGTAATCCTCCTCATCTAAAGGGTCATTAAAAGGTTACCAATTTAATTGTTTTCCAACTACCAGCATGGATAGTGACCACCCAGGGCTCCCGCCATCCTCTTGATTGACCCAGAAAATGTAAAAAATAAAATGCATATGTTTTGATTGTGATTTCTAAAAATTAAAATCACATGGCATGATAGCTTTTCACAATTTAGCATGTACCATGTACTGTCACCTGCTGCCACATAGCATACTGTTGTGAACTCAACCAGACGCACTTCAAAGGTCAGGTGGTGTCAAAAGAGGGAGGGAAGTTTCCCTCCCCGAGAGTTGACCTTTTCACATGTAAAACCCAGAGACATCGCCTGGTGTTTGGTAAGGACCGAAAGAGACTCAGTCAGACAATGAATCGCTTAAGGATTGTGTATTCAAAGAGCCTTAGTGTTTATTCTGTTTAAATAATAACCTTGCTAAGTGAGCAGCAGTGTTTGCCTCTGAGTTTAGTAAGTAATAACCCTGTTGTTATCCTTTAGTGATGTTTGAAGACTAGCAGACCCATAAGAAAGTAATCTTGAACTAGTTTTCTAACCTCTTTCTGTGTTGTCTTAATTCATCGCTGTTACTCCCTAGTAATCACTGTCTGTTCAGTATTAATTAATGCTTTAGTTAAATGTTTCATATACAATTTCCTACTAAATTATCCAGGGAAGCGCTCGTGTTCATCACCAGCCTCTCAGTTAAAGTGGAATGTCTACTCTTTTCTTGTGTGAACCGAGCACCACCAAGGGGACAAGAAAGGTATAACACGCAAGTGTTTAAAACTCGGCTTACACTGACAGAATTGTTAAGTAGGCCTAACTATCACCATGTAATTGCATAAACGAAATTTTACTGTCACGCTTACATCTAAATTGTCTCATGAGTTAAAACCAGTAACCAGCAAGTATACTGAGGACAGGTAATCAAGCTTTGTTACGTTTTATATAACCATTATAACCTTTTTCCATAGTGTTTAGCCTTGTTTTAACTGTCTTTATCCGAATTATTAGAACTAAGTATTTTTCCAAATGCCAATATTGTGGAGAGAGAGATTAAAGGGAAATACGCGCAACGTATATTTCTTTATCCCTAAAACTTAACACCTTAGCGAAGTTTGGGAGGCCATCCCCAAAATGACATCACACTACCTAGCGGGATCAATAAAAAGGCCCTGCTGTCTTTTGTTCGCTGCTTCCTCTTCAAAAAAAAAAAAAACTCTTTTAAACTTTCTTGAAACTAAACGTATACGTTCTCTTAACTTCCTTTACTTTTGAAATTCCGATTTTTGTTTCGTACTTAAATCTCCTTCAGACGAGCTGAGAAAGCTACGACCCTGAATTCCAAATTTCTTAGCGGGAGATTTGATTTTTTTTATTCTGTTTGGAGCTGCCTGTTTAATCTCAGCAACATTAAATAGCCTATATTCCCGAGGCCTCGCGAACCTACGGCAAATGTGAGTTTATTTGATTTTGTTGTTGCAACCTCATCCGACCGTGGTGAGCAACTTTGGACCAGAAACTCAGAAAATTCACCTTGAGCACAGCGATGTATGTGTGTGTGTTATTCAGAATCTAGAGTCCCTATACATAGAACTTACGCTCAGATCTGAGACTGACTGATTGACCTTACGATTTCAGAATAACAACTAATGAATTAACCAGAACTCTGTATAATTCTCAGGCTATACTCAAGGACCTAAAGCCTTGGGCGGACAAGCAAATCTTTAGGTGGTGCTTCTAATTTCGAGGTATAAATTAATATTCCCGGAAATATTAATTTTCATAACTGTATTAAAATTTTACGTAGCCAAGGTCTGCTACAATACATACGCAATTAAAAAGTTACTACAAAACACTTTGGAGAGAACTGTCATGCAGAAGTGGTTATTTGGTAATTTGAGCTATTATTCTTACCCAAGATGGCTCGTTTCCTCCTGCTGAGGGCAGGACACTTCAAATCTGGAAATGCAAAACAGACAAGCCCTTTCGTTTTTTCACGATTGCTTTGACAATCCTTTCAATATTTTGATCAATTCTTCTAAACTCTTAACACAGGTAGCACAACATATGTCCGTGTAGGCTGTGTAATTAACACATTTTGTGTTGCTTTGACACAAGATGCATACAGTAAACACAAACTTAAATGCTTGAACTTCTTTTGCACACAAGCAACCAACTAAGACCAAAAAGATGGATTTTTACTGCAAAATTTCTGTATGTCAGAACAGATATCAATACAATTACAGTAGTTGGTGTCATAAATAAATAAATTGGTTCAGAAACATAGAGATGTTTATTTATAACTGATTATCAGTGATGCGCGCAGTTTGCAAAATCTGTCTATACCCTTGTGATGGAATTTATTGTTGGTTAAGACATAAGACCTCGGGGGCCGTGTTGTTGGATAAACAACATGTAATGCAATTGTAGCCTAAAGGTGTTCTTCAATTTAACAGTAGCGTCACATTGGCCTTCCATCAATAATTTCTGTAATGTAACCCATTAATGTTTTCAGTAATTAAGTAAGTAAAGTTTATTTAACATAGCACCCTTCACAGAGCAAGTCACAAGGTGCTTTACAATGATATAAAGTAGCAACAATAAAACTGTAAAGTAGTCAAGCAAACATACATAAGCATCAAACATTTTTAAACCATAAAAGTCATCAATCAATAAAATCAAGGCATTTGTGAACATTAAAGAGCATAACTATTCACATTTAAAAATTTACAATGAGACAAAGGCCTGCTTAAATAAAAAAGTCGTCAGCTGATTTGGAAACGCTTCAGCTCAGACCCCAGAGTGCAGGTCTGACTGAAGAGCATACCACAGTGTTGGTGCCACTTGGAATGCACAGTCACCTCTAGTTTTGAGACGTGCACGCGGAACAGCTGGTAGGCCTTAGTCTGAGGGTCTTAGTGGTGATCCTAGTGGTAGTATACGGGTGCAGCAGGTCAGAGATGTACCCGGTTGCCTAACCACGCAGCGCTCTATATGTTAAAACGAGCACTTTAAATTGAATCCTGAGCTTGACAGGGAGCCAATGTAATGAGGACAGGATGGGTTCAGTAGAGTAGGCAACACTTTCACTGAATAACTTAACATTTTTACTCAAGTACTTACTTTCACTTGAGTAAAATATTCCAGTACTAATGCCTACGATAGCTGCTAGACTCAGATACAGAAAGGAAACATGAATCTGAATGGCAAACCAGTAACTAGCAAAATGACACTGCATGCAAAATACTATAAACACATGAACAAAATTAACACTTTTTCATAGTAGTACATTTTTGGATATAGTATTTACACACTGTTTGTGCATACTATATCTTTTGTCTTTCATAGGCTGATGTGTACTTTTCCATACACTGTTCCAGAGTGAAAGTAATCTGCTGAGAAAGTTTGAAAAGTACACTGTAAACACCAGTGCAATTTTCAAACAGAAAATATTTATTCTGCAAAACATAACTGTTGTAACAGTAGCACAGTGTTGTTTACAATAGCATACCTTTGTCATTACTGAAAGTTCGAAATACGGACGGTACTGTAAAGCGACTCATGTTGGTTTGTTAATATTATTAACAGCCACAAAAAGAAATGAAGTACTACATGATGTCTCATACTCCTGTAATACATTATTTTACTGTACTGTAATCGTACTTTTTGTTACATCTTGGGAGGGTTGGCTCATCTGGACTAACATACAAAGTAAATGAAGAACATCTTAAAAACTATCACATCTAGTGCATCAAGTATGACCACTGACAGATAACAGGACAATGTAAGCCTCACTGTTTCTGCACCACAGTCCATTATAAACCACATAATACAGGAACTACAAATGCATTGGCTGGTGAGGATCAAGGCTCGTCTCACCAGCATGCCAATCTTACCAAAATGTCTTTTTTAATTTTTTAAAATACAACAGAAATACAAAATAGTACTGACTGATATTTCAGCTTGTGGTAAAATGTTTTTTAATGGGCATTTAGCATCTGAAAGTACAAATTACACATTTGTGTGCACAGTGGGGAAGCATTATCCAAATCCCAAATTTTTTTAATGCAAATTCAGAGCGCTGGAGAATAAACCAATGCAATTAACCTTACATGATTTTTCTACCAGGGCAGTAAAAGTTTAGCTGTGGACTCCGCACACCGCTACCGGCAATATTTCTCGTCAACATACGCTCACTGTGCAAAAAAACTGGATGAACTTGAGCTTCTGGTGGGGAAAAACAGAGACTTTTATTCATCTTCTGTTCTGTGCTTCACGGAGGCATGGCTGTGTGAACTGATACCGGAGTCTGCACTACAAGTGGCTAGCTACAGAACGAACCGCGACACAGAACTCTCCAGCAAAACAAAAGGTGGAGATATCTGTTGACGTGACAGAGATTCAGCAACACTGTTCTCCTGATCTGGAATATTTTATCATTAACTGTAAACCGTTTTACTCCCCCTGTGAGATTACTTCATTCACTCTGGTTGGTGTTTACATTCCACCGCAAGCCAACGTGCACAACACGCAGCGCATGCTTCCTGACCGGATAATGTGTGTGGAGCAGACAAACCCGGACTCCCTTGTTATTGTTCTTGGTGACTTTAACAAAGGAAACCTCAGCAAAGAACTCCCCAAATACAGACAGAAAGGAGAACACTCTGGATCACTGCTACACTACAGTAAGTGTCTATTACACCGTCCCCCGCGCTCCACTGGGACACTCTGGTCATGTCATAGTCCACTGGATTCTTGCAGACTGGCAGAAATTAAAACTCTGTAACTCTGTGGTGAGGACATCAAAGAAATGGACCATTGATGCTGTAGAGGACCTTCAGGCGTGTTTGGACTGCACTGACTGGGATGTTTTCAAGTCAAGTCAGGTTTTATTTAAAGTGCAAAATGACCAAAAGACATGGTCCCAATACACTTTACAAAAAGCATTGAAATGAAATAAAATTATCCATAAAAGACAGAATGCATGTAATAAACACATAATAAAATACGATCAGAATAAAATCAACTAAATAAAATGATAAAACGTTAAAATTTAATAATAATTTATAGTTTGCACAACACTGTCCTAACTAAAAGCTTTATTAAACAGAAAAGTCTTAAGTCTAGCCTTAAAAGTGGTGATGTTATCTGATTCCCACACCCAAATTGGAACCTGGTTCCATAGTAGAGGCGCTTGATAACTAAATGCTCTTTTTCCCACTCTAACCTTAGTTACATTAGGCACCACAAGCAGCCCTGCATTTTGAGAGCGCAGTGCTCTATTGGGGCAGTAAGGTATCAGGAGCTCCTTGAGGTACAATGGTGCCTGGCCATTTAAGGCGTTGTAGGTAATTAGAACAATTTTAAAATCTATTCTGTATTTCACAGGGAGCCAGTGAAGGGAGGCTAGAACTGGAGAAATAGGCTCTCTAATCCTGACTCTAGACAGAACACGTGCTGCTGCATTCTGAATCAGCTGGAGAGGCTTTAGAGACTTAATTGTGCTGCCTGCTAGTAAAGAATTACAATAGTCATGAAAGCGTGGACCACGATGTTCCTGATTTTAGCAATGTTACGTAAATGAAAATAGGCCGTTCTTGAAATTTGCCTAACATGCAGGTTGAAGGACATTTCCTGATCGAAAATAACTCCCAGGTTCCTCACGGTGGTATTCGGGGCCACGGGAATGCCATCCATAGTAGCAATGTCGTTGGACAAGGAAGGTGTTTGGGCCAAGTAAAATAACTTCAGTTTTGTCTGAGTTTGGCATGAGGAAATCACTGATGTGAGTCATCCGTCCTGATTGCTAAATATAGCTGAGTATCGTCAGCATAGCAAAGAAAATTTACGTCATAGTTTCTTATAATTCTACCGAGAGAAGGCATATATAGGGTAAAAAGGATTGTTCCGAGCACCGAACCTTGTGGTACTCCATGGTCAACGCTGGTATGCATGGAAGAATCATTATTCACATATACAAATTGGGACCGACCACATAAATAGGACATAATCCAATTGAAGGCCGATCCTTTGATGCAAATAAAATTTTCCAGTCTCTGTAGTAGTATATGGTGGTCGATGGTATAGAAAGCAGTGCTCAAATCTAGCAAGACAAATGCAGAGACAAGTCCTTTGTCCGATGCAATCAGTATATCAACTTTGACCAGTGCTGTCTCAGTGCTATGATGTCTTCTGACCGAAAAGCCTCGAACAAGCTGTTTCTATGAAGATAGTCACAAAGTTGACTAGCAACTGCTTTCTCCAGGATTTTGGATTGAAAAGGAAGATTAGATATCGGTCTATAGTTATTTACAACCTCTGGGTCCAGAGTGGGCTTTTTAAGAAGAGGTTTTATTACAGCTGTCCTGTAGGATTGTGGTACATGGCCTGTTTGTAAAGAGAAATTTATCATGTATAATAAGGTAGAGCTGACTGAGGGTAGAACCTCTTTAAGAAGCCTAGTAGGGATGGGGTCAAGGAGGCAGGTTGAAGCTTTTGACGAGTAAATCACTGAAGTTAATTGTTGAAGATCAATGGGAGCAAAACAATCCAGGTACACATCAGTTTCCACAGATGTCTCCAAAGGTGATAAATGAGAAGATAAATTAATGCTGGTTAAGGGCAGTAGCTGATGAATTTTGTCTCTGATGATTTGAGTTTTCTCTCTAAAAGAAGCTCATAAAATCATTTCTGCTTATGCTAGCAGGGATACAAGGCTCAATGGAGGTGTGACTCCCTGTTAGCCTGGCTACTGTGCTGAAGAGAAACCTGGGGTTGTCCTTGTTCTCCTCAATTAATGATGAAAAGTAAGCTACTCTTGCTGCACGGAGGGCTCTTCTGTTAGTTTTGAGACTTTCCTGCCATGTTAAGTGTAATTCTTCTTGGCTAGTGGAACGCCATTTCTAGCCTCCGTGATATAAGCTTCAGTTTACGGGTTTGCGAGTTATACCAAGGTGCTTGTTTTCAACAAAATCAAGTTTGGAGGGACTCATGTTAGTAAAGGAGTTCTCTGTCATAGAGAGAGCTGGTGTGGAGTTAAGTGTTGATGGAATCATTTCCTTGAATTTGGCCACAGCATCCTCCGATAGACATCTAGTGTAAGAATATTTGACTAAAGGCATGTAGTCTAGTAGCAAAACTCAAAGGTTATCAAAAAGTGGTCAGACAGAACAGGATTTTGTGGAAAAACTGTTAAATGTTCAATGTCAATGCCATATAACAATACAAGATCAAGGGTGTGGTTAAAATGGTGAGTGGGTTTGTGAACAATCTGATTAAAACCAACTGAATCTAGTAATGATAAAAATGCAGTACTAAGGCTGTCATTATCCACGTCCACGTGAATATTAAAATCACCAACAATAATTACTTTATCTGATTGAAGAACTAGACATGATAAAAACTCTGCAAATTCAAGCAGAAATTCAGAATATGGACCGGGTACGCAATACACTATGACAAATAAAATTGGCTATAGACACAGGCTTGTGTGAAAGATAGTTGCAACTCCACCACCTCGTCCAATACCTCGAGGAACATGAGTTAGAGGAGTAGATTCATTAAGGTCAACATATTCATCATCATACAACCAAGTTTCTGTAAGACAAAATAGATCTATAAAATATTCCGATATTATTTCATTTACCAGTAGTGCTTTGGAAGCAAGGGATCTTATGTTCAAAAGTCCACACTTGACTCTCCTATAGCTTTGTACTGCTGCAGCGCAGGTGTTAATCCTAATCAAGTTCCCAAGCACAGCTCCTCCTCTATTCAGTCTGGTTTTATTCACCCCATATGGTCTGGGGACAGTCACCGTCACCATGGGCCTCTGGTTGGGATGAGTGTGACTGCTGAATGTGTCTTTTGAGGTAAGGGACGGGAGGCCAGCAGGGGGGACCAGCAGGGGGGGCCAGTGATAGATGGAGTACTTATCTCTGCGGCTGCTGGGGAAGAGAGAGAGCAAGCCTGCAGGGAGGGGGTGTGAGGTGTAAACAGTCAATCACGTGGAGCGCACTACACAGTGTGCTGGATGTTAGCAGCCAACATGTGGCTTCCTTCTCTGTTGGGGTGGATCCCATCAGCCCTGAAGTAGGACAAACGGTTCCAGAACAAGTTAAAATTGTTAAAACTGTGGATTCTGCAGGCCGACTGGAGCCATTCGTTGAGGGAGAGGAGTCGCGAGAATCGTTCCGCCCCGCGATTCAGAGTGGGAATGACACCAGAAATGAAAACGGACTTTCCACAACTCTTCAAAAGACTAAAAAGTCTTAAAAAATCCATTTTTGCCATTTCAGACGCACCACAAACGACATTATTTGTCCCAACATGCAAGACCACCCGGCGAATGGAAACTGGGCGTGAGGATAAAATTTCTGGGAGTTTATCTAGAATGTCCAGGACTGTGACTCCAGGAAAGCAACGCGTATCTGCATTAAAGAATCTGATGTTCCGGATAATAGAGTCTCCGACTATCAATGTGTTTGGTGAGAAGAGGGGATGAAGAGGTGTGGATTGTGAGGACTTACATGTAGAGATGCATGTAGACATGTAGAGATTACATGCATGATCCAGGCCGACTGCATCATGTGCCGGAGGCGACGATGCGGCGGTGGCGGTAGTATCAGACCTGGCAGAGCAGTGCCCCTCAGGCTCCGGGTGGGACCGACTCCCTTAGGACTTTACGGCGGGCCAAGGAGGTCGCAGCCACCAGGGCCACAAAGCGATTGGAGAGGCACAGGAGAGGGGGAGAGGCAGACCCGTCTGAGGCTTTCCCACGGCCTCGGGCCACCACCTCAGTCCAGAGTGCCCCATTCGGCGTTGAGCGGGATGGCCGACAACAAGAGGAGGGATCCCAAAGCACTGTATCTTGGAGTGTGTTTTGTGAGGCTAGCTGTCCGGACTGCTCGGCCAGGAAGAAGCCCGAGAGCCGTGGGAGACGTGTTTTAAAACTGTGCAGCATCGAGTTCTTATTTGTCAGTTCATCAGCAAGCCTTCGAACGTCGTCCTCAAGGTCAGCAATTCTCTTATATTGTTTTTCCAACAGAGCATTGTCCTCACATGGCTCACAGGCCATTATAGCTTAGCCCCAAGGCTAAAAACAATGTTAAAAACAAGCCGGGTTAGCTTCAGTAGTTAGTGCTCGGTGGCGTCTCAGCAGTAGGTATTTAAGAACTTCTTTATCTACTAAGTGGGGCATTAGATCTTAAAGTGTAGTTTAAACACATTAATACACAGTTTGTAATTTCATGTAAAATCTCTTAAACAAATCTCACGCTATATTGTTGTAAACTGAGCTGCTGGCTGAAACACCTCCTGAGTTCTGCTGAAGGTGGCAGAGGGTCAGGACTGCTATCAACAGTCTGGATGAGTTTACTGATGCTATGACATTCTACATCAGTTTCTGTGAGGATAGCTGTATACCAGCACGGACCAAGGTGAGTTATAACAGTGACAAACCCTGGTTACAGCCAAACTCAGACAGCTAAGGTTGGAAAAGGAGGAGGCATATGTCCACCAGTAAACATGGCCCTTCACTTCATCCTCCAGCACCTGGACTCCCCAGGAACCTACGCCAAGATCCTGTTTGTGGATTTTAGCTCTGTTCAACATCATTATCCTGGCCCTGCTGCAGGACAAGCTCTCTCAGCTAAACGTGCCTGACTCCACCTGCAGGTGGATCAATGACTTCCTGACGGACAAGAAGCAGCACATGAAGATAGGAAAACATGTCTCTGATTTGAGGACTATCAGCACTGGTTCCCCTCAAGGCTGCATTCTTTCCCCCCTTCTCTTCTCCCTGTACACCAACAGCTGCACCTCCAGTCTCCAGTCCGTTAAGCTCATGAAGTTTGGGGATGACACCACCCTCGCTGAGCTCATCTCTGGCGGGAGATTGACCATCTGGTGACTTGTTGCAGCCAGAACAGTCTGCAGCTCAATGCTCAGAAGACAGTGGAGATGGTCATGGACTTCAGAAAGAGCCCAGCCCCACCCTCCCCTCTCAAGTAGGAGCTGAACATCATCTCCATCACCAAGGCCCAGCAGAGGATGTACTTCCTGCGCCAGTTGAAGAAGTTCAGCCTGCCAAAGTTAATGATGGTGCACTTCTACACCGCCATCACTGAGTCAATCCTCACCTCCTCCATCACCATATGGTACGCTGCTGCCACTGTCAGGATAAAAGGCAGGCTGCAGCGTATCATTCGCTCTGTAGAGAAGGTGATTGGCTGAAATCTTCCATCTCTTCATGATCTGTTCACTACATTGCAATACTTCTCATTTTAATACTTAAAGTGCAAAATGCAAAAAAAAAGCATTCAGTTGTGTGTTTGCCACTTGATTGCCCTTACATTGCTCAGAGATGCTAAAAAAAAAAATAAGATGAACTGTAAACTCAAACATAACTGTACAGAATGAAACTAGTAAAAGGAGGAAAGTGTGGAGAGTGAAGTAGTATTACCTTGTCTGTAGGGAGTCCAGGAAGCACTGGACTCAAACAACAGCCCAGCATCATAGAACACACTCATACCATCCTTCCCTCCACCCGGTGTGCAGCCTGTATCGTACTTCTCTACAATGTCCCACACCTGAGCAAAGTGTAAGTCATACACAAACAGAAATACAACCAGACAAGACAAAGGCTGTGTTCAGACCGCAGTCCCAAGTGATCCAAATCTAATATTTTTGCTCATATGTGACCCAGATCTGATCTTTTCATAACAGTGTGAACAGCCCAAGCCACATGGAAACTGGAACATTCGGATCGGAATTGATGTGACGCTGACGTCACTCTAGAGCAGCTGTTGTTACACTTCTGCTTTAGATGGAGCTGCGGTGAACGAAAAACCTTCATAAAAGCCATAATTAAACATGTGGCTCTGTTTCTCCTCTACCTTGCTCTCATCTGCTCACAAATTCCCTTTCTTACACCTGAAATCCACTGGAACGCGAGCTCTCTTCTGAGTTACGTGCACACAGTGGAGAGAGAGAGAGAGAGAGGGAGTTGTGGGGTACATGTGTTGTACAGTGCCAGAAACCGTAATGAAGGACAGAAAGTTGTGAACACTTGTCATAATTCTGGAGAAATGTGAACTAAGAGGACTATGAAATACGGAAGTCTCCAGTGAAAATTGTGGAGCTAACCTCTGTGTCTCCTTGTTTACTTTTGTATGACAGCGTACTGCGTGTGACGTCATGTTATTCTTCTGCGCATGCGGGTCACTATGGTCAATTCACACTGGAGTCTGATATCGTCCACATTTAAGCAATAAGGTGAACTCTCAAACAAAAAAATCAGATGTGGGGAAAAATGAATAAATCGATCGTTACGGCCTTATAAAGGCCCTATCCAGCCAGAAGACTTAATCAACATTGTTTAATCAGATAACACACGTATATTAACTTTTGTTTTAAAAATGTTAAGAGAAAGAAAGGATAAAGAAATTGCCTTTTTCTGGGTGAGTCGGTGCTTGTTATTTAGGACGTAGACACTTTTGTCAACTGCCACCAGTCCCACTGTGGCTCCTGGATCTCCAGTGACCTTCAGACCAAACATCCTGCGAGGCACATAGGATGGAGCAGGTCTGACTGTTTCTAACTTCAACTTAAGGAGGACAGAAGAGCAGATTTGTAAAGCATTTACATTATTATTCATATTTCTATATGTGCTTTGAATTTTATCAGTTTGTGCGTGGCTGTCTAAATTGTCCACTCTACTACATCAGTGTTGTTTGTCTCACCGAGCCCATGCAGGAGTCCTTGACATCCACCCAAACAGAGTCTGATACCACTTCATTATCATTTGTATGGTAGTAGGCTATGATGCGTAACGATGGCAGCATTTCTTTGGAAATGGGAACTATCAGGGAAACTAGTACTTGGTCTCTTGTCCTGTAGCGGCCACTTTTTACCAGCTGACCTCTGCTCAGGATCTAGGGACACAGATTTGAACACGAGCACTTATCCGACATGAGTTTAAATACTATACAGGTTGTGGGACACAACAAAAAGAGTCATATACTGTATGTGCACGTGTACAGCTGTAAAACCTCTCTCACCAGGTATGTGATGTCATGGTCTTGATTTGCCTGCCTGTTGAGGTTGAGGTTGATTTTCAGGTTTTCTCCTAATTTAAGCTCAGCTGTATCCACACCTGAAAACAATGACATATTGTGATGAGTGCTCGACACTGAAAAGATCTAGTACATGGTACATACTATTTCACTTCTACCCCCATCATCATCTTTATTTTACCATCTGGTATTATTTCAGGATGTTCCTCACCTATGTGGATATAGTTGTTGCCTTTGGTGGTATATGGGAGAGCTGTCATGGTGGCTGTTGCTTGCCTTTCAGGTGAAATACGAGGATTACTGGTCTTTGCCTGCAATTAAAGACATACACAAGTAAGCATACACAAACAGTTAAAGAGGTCATACTGTGCTTTTTGCCTTTTTCCCTTTCCTTTAGTGTGTTATCTCTCTTTTTTGTGCATGTAATCAGTTTGCAAAGTGAAAAAGCCCAAAGTCCAGCCAAAAGGGAGTTACCATCTCCCACAGAAAACACTGCTGTGAACTGCCTGAAAACAGCTTGTTTGTAGTCCAGCTTTTTTTCGTTACAGTGTTACATCACATGGTAACACGTGTCATATGGACCCGCCCTACTCTGCTTCTGATTGGCTAGTAGTCTACTAGGTACAGCCAAGGGGGTAAGCCACAGTTGGAACAGTGAAGCCAACCAAAGTCTGCATGGAGGGAAAACCCTCAAACCCTGTGACATCCCGTCGCACATGAGAGATGTAACCGTATTTCTTAGGTTATAAACGCTCTGTGAATCTAAAAAAAATATTTGGCCATCAGTTAGTTGGTGTTTTGCAGATGAGCCTTATAGGTGGGCTGATTAAACAGTGACGCACGCCAAGATACTTTTTGTTGGCGCAGCTATGCAGCTACCAGACAGTGTTTCTGCCGTTGCTCTACGTCATTAAACCATGCTGCACGATAATGCGCAGTAGATGCTGGTGCCAACAGGAAGTAGCCCTGTAGTAGTATTTGTTTTGGTCCAAAACTGGCTTCACTGTTCTCCATTCAAATCTGCGGGGTGGCTTTGTCCATTAATATACTGTCTATGAGTATTGTGCATGTGCAACTCCCAACAAAGATCTTGTAGAATTGAGATGCATCACTCCATAGCTAAAATGGAGTGTTCAACACACCGGGTGAAAAGAGGAGCTGCAGCAATGTGCAGTATGACAAAAAAATATGGTTTACATGGTTTCATTTTCTTGAAAAAAAAAATTATGATACATGAAAAGTCTCAAGTCTATCTCTTACTCAGAGCCGGCCTAGCCACTAAGCAATCATTGCGGTGGCATAGGGCCCCGTGGCCAGCAGAGGGCCCCCTATAGTCACTGCTTGCTAGTGGTGGAAAAAAATCACTTAAAAAAGAAACATAAAATAATAAAAATAAAATAAAAGACAGCTCTTTATATTACGCACCATAATAAGCATAGTAGTTATTTAATTTAGTTATATAGGCTACTTTGGAAAATCAGCTGTGACCTGTGACTCCTAACCCTGACGGACCCTGTGACATCACCAACATCACACGCTATGTTGGGTCTGTCAGGCTTTATGTCTGACAAGAGAAGATCATATTTGTCTGGACATGTAAAAAGACAACAGAAGAGAGGATGCATTTTATATTTCTAATCTGCACTCAAGGTCTTATATTAGCCTTAGTTAGCCGCGTTGGTATTAACAATGCTAACACTATAGCTTGCTACCATGCTAACCGCGATTAGCATCACAATTTTTACAAACTTTATAATCGTAGTATAGTATTAATATATGTATAATATTGTTAAATCTATAGAGATGTCCTGTTCTTTCATATATCAAATCTGTCAGGTAGGGAGTGTGTATTAGCTGTTTTAAAGGACTGATTGTCGAGAGACATCATGGAGCTCCTCCAAAGCTGCCAGTGTTGATAAGACATCTTATCTAAAGTCACTTTTTAAAAGGAGACAACATCAAACTCTGGCAGATTGTCTTGCATTATAAGATCCTCCACATCTAATAACACAAGTCAGTCATTTCAGTTCAGTCAATTTATTAAAGAGGTGGTATTATGCTAATTTTCAGGTTCAAAATCTTAATTAGGGGTTGTACCAGAACAGGTTTACATGGTTTAATTTTCAAAAAACACCATATTTTTGTCATACTTCACATTGCTGCAGCTCCTCTTTTCACCCTGTGTGACAACATATATTACACAATGGAAACCCAAACAAAGGCGAGTCGAGCCAAAGGGCCTGTGCTCAGACTAACTTGGTTTGAGGGCGTGCCTGACCCCCGCTAGCTGCTTGGCAAGCGTTATGACGCGTTTTCATTGTGTGTGAAGTAAAAGAAGTGAAGGGCTGGACTACAAACGAGCGGTGCTTTCTGTAAAAGATATATAACTCAATAAAGGAGAGGGAAAAAGCCAAAAAGCATAATACCACCACTTTATATTTATTTATTATTTCATAGCATGTCTATCAGCCTCCACCTCTAACTCCACCATCATTGTTATCATCCAAGAAGCTGACCATGTTGGTAAGTTTAGGCCTACAACAATAACTAAATAATTAATCACCTCTAGGAACACTCAGTGTATGAACATATCAACTTACTAAAATTACTAATTTTCTTTGTTAATCTTCCTCAAAGGTCTAACTGTGCCTGTTGAAGTGGAGAGCAGTACCATAGTGCTTACTACCACACCGGTCTTTCCAGCTTCTACTGCTCCAGTGGATCCAGCTGACTGGCCATCAGTCCTTAATGACCAGTTACACGTTGATGTGATGAGATATTTTTACTTGATTTTTGACACTCAGACAGTAAAAGTCTTTTCTATCATTACATGTTTAGATCACTCATAAAGAAGCTGGTTGAGAAAAGTGATGCTATCAATTGTTTTGTAGTTTTTGTCTCTTTATCTCTTGTTAATAAAGATTTAAGCTTTGGTCTTAATCAATTTACAAATCTTTTTAATCAGAACTAAGTTCATCAGTGTCTACTGGCTCTTGAACTGCCATTAAGCTCAGTAGCACTGGTGGTATCGTATGTTTCCCGTTTGACATCAAACATAGTAGATATAATAATATAGAGTATAGTCTAGTTATTGTTTTTCATCCGAATCAGCTTTACTGTCAAACAGTAACAGGTAAGGCTTTTATGTTTTTGTGCTAAACAAACGTGCCAGGGTTAAGAATATTAGAAAGATTCGGCGGGTCTTATTTAAAAACAAGAGATGTGTTTTCTGTGTCATATATAGTGACAATGCCCGACAGTCAGAGGGGCCTCCAACTAAATTTTGATTAGAGCCCCCGAAGGTCTAGGGCCAGCTCTGCTCTTACTATCATTGCCTTGCCTTTCACAGCTTAGCCTACTGATAAATCACTTAACGTAACAAAAACAAATACATCAAAATTATGATCATATAGTAGCTGGCCATGGTACAAAAGCTGGTCATCATTGCCAAATGTAGAGTTTTTGAGTTTGCATTTGGCATGCTACATGTTTCATTTCAGTGCTGGAATAAATGTTTCAATTTAATTGCGTATGGTAAAACTCAAAATAACAACTCAACTAGATTTTACTTGATTTACCACTACAATATCAAAAATGCTAAATGTCAGTTTAAGCTTCCATTAGCTAAACGGACCGCAATTCAAAAAGGGTTAAACAGACTTACAGTGATTATCAGTCTGTCATTCCTTGCTTCTGTATTGATGGTAAGCCTCGCCATGCCATTGGCTGCGGTGGAGCCCTGCACTTGACCTGGATTGACCACCACTTCAACACCTTGTGCCGGAGATTCATCTGGATTCACAACTTCAACCTGCCATCAGAAACACAATTGATCAGAAAACATCTGTTTTAATAAAACACTTTTTATTAAGGTCAAATGAATACTATTAGATTCGTTCTGGAAACTGCACTAAGTATTATATATATATATATATATATAAAATCCCCCTCTCACCCCTTGCGGGTTGGTATGTGTCATCCTCAAGCTCGTATACTCTACCAGAGGCCTGGGAGTTTGAGGGTTCTTGCCTACCTCAGGCATGAGTGAAACCGCAAATACAAGAGCCATAACGGCTCGGACGTTGCCCGGGTCAACAAAGTCCGTGTCAGGTGCTAGGGAACCAGGGCAACCCGAAGACTAGAACATGACATTCATGGACTAGAGCAGAAAATATGGATCTGATGCAATGCTACTATGCAAGCAATCCTGGTGAGAGGGGTTATATGCAGAGACTATGGGAGATATGGATGTTTCAAAAACCATCATCAACACTGACAAAGAAACAACTCCTAGGTCAGTGTTCTAACATCCGCAAACGGCAGCTCCTATCAAAACTAGAGATTGATGAGGTAAAACAAATATGCTACGGCAAGGGGGAGCCAGGACGACAGGTCAGCAAGGAGATGTCATCATCATCCCCACAATCAGAGATTGGGTCCCAAGCCCCAATAACAACAAGCCCTTACGGCACAGAATCACTCAACATAAGGGCGACTGACTACGATTGAAGATCGTAACTAAGATCGATAACTAAGCTGGACCCCCAAGTACAACGACCAAGATTGCCAAGGCAAGTGACAAAGTACCCTCTGAAAGTCTGCTAGAAGATGTGAATGCAGCACTACATCCTATCCCTACTAAAGCCATAACCGAAAGCCATATATAGATAGATAGATAGATAGATAGATAGATAGATATAGAGGTGTATAGATGTATGCAATAAATTGAATTTATCTTTTTCTCTGGAATCTCATTTTAATCGAGGTTATACTGGTATCTGTTTTCAAAGAAACTGTAGTGAAATGTTTTCTGTAAGTGATTTTATTAAACTAAAGTATTTTATTAACTAAATACTTCTTCTATCAATTCATTTAAATCTAAAGAAGTTCTTTACCGCAACATCAAAGGACATTCCTGGTTTGAAATATTTGGGAGTTCTCTTGAAGTGGATGGTGTAAGGTGATGAGACAATCTGGATATTTCTCAACTCGGCCTCCACCATTTCACCACCTGCAAGTTGACACAGAAGCACAAATGCATTCTCACAAACTGATTACAAGAGCCTTTTTTATTCACTTTTTTCTTGATTAACTGATACAAAAAAAACACATCCTGATTTGACTTCTTTATATTTTTTTTACCTCTCGGTTTTGTTTGGAAAAATTTAGGCACTAATAATACCAATAGTTACTTTGCCCCTTTAAGCTGCTGAATAAGAATCACACCTGAACAGACACAAACACACAGTCTCTCTTTCTTACCGCTCTCCGTCAGCACACTGACAGCTACAAATAAGGAGCTCCCCACCAGCTTTGTGATGTCTGAGAAGGTCTGTGTGATGTGCTCTCTCTTCAGTGTGGCCACTCCGTTACCTCTCTCGATCTAATGTGACATCATATAAAAATGTGTCTTGACATACAGTCAGTGAACAGTTGGAGGTTTATTATTATATCAGCCTGGCTTTATTCTTAACATGCTAAATACTTACTTACTAACTGTAGATAGAGATGTAACAATTTAACTAAATTAACTGCATGTCTGAATAACAGGAAATCCTACATGTTTAATGTTTTGGAGACTTGCAGATTTTGAAGCGCTGGTAAAGGCCAAGCTGTAAAACACTGTACATGACAGAATAACCAATCAACTCAGAAAATGACACAGAAATTCAGCAAAAGTTTGTGCTCACCGGCACTCTCTGAAGAGAACTTTGAAAGCTCTTCTTTTGACCCTCTTGCATAACCCCAAATACCACGTAGGCTGTCCCATCCACCTCTTCACCAAACAAATACCTAAAACCACCAGAGAAGGACGTGTTTAAGACCACAATGAAGTGAAAAAGGACAATAAAACGTGATGGTCAAAATGTAACAACACACAAATGACCTATAGACAAAAAAGAGCACCAACACAATCCCTGAACACCACCCTTTATTTTCTACTTCAAGCACTCTACTTATCAAATTTGGTCTCTAAAAAGCTACAAAACAAAATCTTTAACTTACGTAGCTTTGATGTTGACGGTGAGCTCTTCAGCGTCCACGTAGAAGAAAGCGCTCGCAGGTGTCAGTTTAACCTCAAAACTGGGAAGCACTGAAAAAATAAGAGTTGTTTTGTGTGTCCAATCAGGTAAAAAGACAATAAATGTTTATCTAGGTTTTAAATAAAAATTCAGTTAATGAAGGACTTACCATATTCTTTGACCTCGAACTCTGCAGTATAGCTCTGCTGTGGGTTGCTGTGAAACTTCGCCACCACCTTCCACAGTCCAGGACTAAACACAGGCACACAGAAGAACACATATTTCAGTAATAAAGCAAAAAATTTAATTGTTCACAGCATTTAGAAACAGGGAATCAGACTTTAAGTTTAAGTTAATTATATGTTACACAAAGTATTTGCCCCGCGACCCTGTATGCAGGATAAGCGGTTGACGATGGATGGATGGATGGACAAAGTATCTGCTGCAATGGACTTGATGTTTATACTGTCATACAGAGAGCAGCACCTGAGGTTTAGAAGAAAGTTAGAAGAAGGAAAATTTTTTACGGTTGGCCGGCAAACTGCACAATAAATACTGTAGAATGGTTGCACCTTTATTTTTTGCATTTTTAGTCTGATTATTTAAGTTTATACAATTAAATGTATTTCTTTTTTGTTATATCTCTCTGTCTGACCATATACTATAAATCAGAGGTCACTAATAGGCGGACCGCGGTCCGGATCCGGACCCAGCCGCCGTCCTCTCCGGACCGCCGACCTACAGCACATTTATTATTGAGACTTACTACCTCGTGACGGAGCGTTTCTATTTTAACCCGCGCAGCTTTTCTAGCATTTACTGTACTGGTTTAGAGGACCAGGAAACTCACAGACCAATTGCATCTGCTCATGTGACGCTGCTCAGCCAATCAAATCTGTGCATACCGATGCTTGCGAGTCGAGTCCGCGAGATTCACCAGAGACGTTTTGGAAACACACCCGAATTGAGGAGACGAAAGATAAAAGAGATTTCACATGACTTTTAATCAAGAATGTACAGATTTTTACATGTACACTCCTCCCACGGGCAGTTCAAAACCAGAATATCTAATAGATCTCCAATATGCTAGCTGGAGCTCACGTTTCTCACTGAACAACAGAAAGTAGGAAAGTGGTAGCTCTGTAAGAGGAAATGAAAGAGAAGAGGAGGCATTACAGCTGTTCATTTGTGTGTTTATTATAAAATTGGTTAAGACTACACTTCATCACTTCAAGCTACACTTTTTATTACATTTTTTCTAAAAATTAGGCACTTTAGTTT
>NC_060153.1:22323950-22366927 GCF_021292245.1 Micropterus dolomieu
GTAGCTCTGTAAGAGGAAATGAAAGAGAAGAGGAGGCATTACAGCTGTTCATTTGTGTGTTTATTATAAAATTGGTTAAGACTACACTTCATCACTTCAAGCTACACTTTTTATTACATTTTTTCTAAAAATTAGGCACTTTAGTTTACTTAAATTTAGAATTTATTATTTGAATAGTTATTATTTATTATCCCTCCAGTTTGATGTGAAAACTGACTGAAATATTATTTGATTTGACAGTCCGTTGTTGACTAAAAACATGTGTTGATACAACTATAGGTTATAGTACTGAATGATAACGCAAGTTCGTCGTTTTGATGTTCCGGACCTTTGCTTCAGGAAATTTTCTCTAACTAGACCTCTTTGAAATCTAATTGAATACCCCTGCTATAAATCTTTACATCTTAATAGATAAATTACTCTACATTTTTTTAAAATAGGAAACATTTCAACAAAGAGTTAGAAAAAGATTCATAAAACTCTGGTATAAAGCCAGCAGCCAGTTAGCTTAGCACAAAGACTCGAAATGGGAGAGGCCTGTTGCAAAACAAAATCCATCTGCCACCATATGAAAAGCATGTTCATTAAAGCGTTATATCATGTTTATTCTTTACAAAAAGTGAAAAGACTAGTGGGTATTATTTAAACTCTGCTGGCGCATTATTAGATTACAGGGACTATTTCTTGTCTGGGACTAGGTATTTCTCGTACCTTTGAAGAGAGCCAGGCTAGACATTTCTCCCTGTTTCCAGCTGTTAAGATAAGCTAAAATAACCTCCTTCTGGCTGTTGCCTTATATTCAATTGACAGATATGACAGCTGTATCAATCTTGTCATCTAACTCTCTGTCAGAAAGCGATAAACGATTTCCCAAAATGCCAAATAACTGCTTTGATAAATTAAAATGTGTAATTTAAAGGTAGCCTTACCAAACCAAATTGCATGATTTCCACTAGAGTCAAAAGCTAAAGATGGCAGTTATTGCTACTTTGCTAAGATAATTTACCTTTTAGCAGATCTAGTTTAGTTTTGTTGTTTTTTGTTCACCTGCTGTCTCATTTAGCTATGTGCTAACAAACTAAAATACCAAGAAATGTTGGTTTATCAAAATGTATATATTTAATTCAGATCCAGCTGGGTAAGTAAAAGTAACTAAAATGCTTTAGCCATGACTAGATGTGACAATCTTTCCAACTAGCTTTGACTAGATACAGCTCTCTTGCTTTAGCTCTGAGATGAATTGCAGTAAGTGTGACTCTAATATTTAATATTACCAACACAGTCACACACACAGTCAGCCAGTGTATTCATATTCATTTATACCACAAACAGGGCTACACTGACACAACCCTTTTTCCAGAACCCTTGTTTCCTATCCAGTTGTGCTAATAATAAACTAATATTTATTCATTCAGTCATCATTTGGCTTGTACTGACACATCTGAAACATCTGTATGATGTGTGTACTGAGAATTCAGTATTGAATTGAATTAACCTGTTGTCTATTTTAAAATGTAATTTCACCACTAAAGAACAGATTGTATAGAAATGCAATTAAAATAAAATAGTCACCTGACAATTTCAGCAAGACTGTAATATCCAGAGTGGAGCCCTAGTTGCAGAGAGACTGAATCAAGTGGCATAATTATGCCGTCAGGAGTCTAAAAGTAAACAGTATTAAACAACCATTAACAGAGCCATGGCAGTTTACAAATTAATTTATTAAACCCATGCTATATTATACATGTGGTACGTCTTTTTATCTATTCTCTATGAGCCTGGTCATCATCTAGATTAACTCTTTTTTTTGCTATTTGTGTCTTACAATGAAAAGAGAGGCTGCATTCAATATGCAACTAAACTACTAGATGGAGGTCCACATTTATTTTTACAGTAAGTAGTATGAAAGGAGTCACTAGTGAAAGAAATGAAACCTGAAGGTCTGGGTGTGTTTTTGTTATTTTGCTAAATTATCTAGCTACTCTCTGTACTCCCAGTGCATCTGATTATGTAATATTACATTTAATTGTGTGCATATCAAAGATAAAATACAATACCACAATCTCAATATCAGCATTTTGGATTGTGTCATCTATGGGCTCCATACGGGGCGTCACTGCAAACATCCTGTAATAAACTGAAATAAGAGTGTGAAAGAAGTTAATTTTGCTGCTGAAGGTTTATGGTTTGATTGATTGATTGATTTCTTTTCAAACATGTAAATTAAACAAAATGAGAAAACAAATGTGGTAAAAAAAACAAATGAACAACAAAATAAAACTCTAAAAAACACTATTTACATACATTTACATGTACTACCATATTTAATAAAATAGCTACAAAATAATAAACCTACAGAAATAATAAATCTATAATCAAAGAAAATACATATTCAAAAGTTGTATTCACATACATATATTTACACAAACACAACAATATTTATACACATACTTCTAATAATTCAATATAACCCCAAATGATTATTAGCACTGTATTTCTCTGTACCTCTGAAATATAGTTTATTTGAACATCTATTTAAAATGGAATGTTTGGACATTGCTTAAATTTGTAGTGGACCAACAGTGCGGATTTGTGCATTTTATATTAAATAATTTGGAATAATTTCAACTCCTCTTTTCTCTCCCAGAGAGAAGGAGGAGGGGGGTTGAGATCAACTTTCAACAGACGGCTGAAGAGACCCCAAAAGAGTGGGGGTTGAAAGGTCGCTTTCCCTAAGTGCTATTCCTGAGCAGTTGATCGTAAAACTGGCCACCTTTGGCAACAGCCGAGATAAGCCTCTCGGTGCCGGAATTGTTAAAATGACAAAGAAACTAACCAGAGATTACAAACAGCCCATCAAAACTCTCCTTAAAAGGAGGCAGGAAACCCTAAACTGCACCCCCCAATACATGTAACCGTGGCAACTGACCTTGCTATGTGTTCTCATCAAAGAGATACTCTTTTTCACGCCTAGATCAGAAACTCCAGGACACCAGAGACACAGACCTGAACTCCCTTATGCAAACAAAGATTGATGTGCAAACGTGATAAGCCAGGAAAGGGGACACAACTCCTGCCTTCTTGAGCTATAACAATGTTTCATTATAAACTGTTCTCTTCAAATAATAATCCTTGCTAAGTTAGTAGTGGCGCTGCCTCTTATTTGAGTACTTATGTTACCATGTTGTTGCTATCTGTTGTTGATATTATTGCTGAAAAGAATCTAAATAAGTTACTTTTGCAGTGTTTTAATTTTCAGCAAGGTTAAGGACACTCCTTCATTTTATGTGTAACCAATGCTTGTTCACAATACTTTCTCACACAATTCCTTTAGAAATTATGATAAATGTCATCCTATACAGCTTGAATTTAAGGCTAAATAACTAAATTTTCAAGCTCCTGAGAAGATTGTTTTTGGATTAATCTAAGATGTCGTCATGTAACCTGAGCTCCCCCAAGTGGACGAAATAAGTATTACATGCCATCATCCTGAAATGCTAACCTTTTAAGGTCTAATTACTAACAATTGTTTTCCTGTTACCCAATGCTTAAACTTAGAAAGGTACAACCGTTTGACCATTGAGGTTTGATTGTGGTGTGTGATAAGGTATTTGATCATAATACGTGCACATAGATTTTCTTTTTCTTTATAGACATATTAAAACTTTAGAAAGACAGTCCCTCGGGAAACCGGAAACGGCCGCCCTGTGGGAAACGAAGGACTGCCCTCTGGGGAACCACGCCCCAGACAACAAAAGATCGACACACGACATCGTTCGTTCTCTTCCTCTCTTCGCTCTGCTCTCTGGACGCTTCCCTCTTGTTCAACGACTCCCCATGGCTTCTTGGTAGAGTGCGGATCAATTTATTGTCGCAATATTTCCTGGCGAGCCCTGGACCCTGCTGACACCTGGCTGGTACCTGTTGTTGGCACGGATGTGGAGGCCCAGCTTCCTCGCCGATGTTCACTTCGACTCCGCAGAGGGGGCGTCAACCACGGACATCTTCGGCCGCTGAGTACCTCGGACGGCCAGTCCGGCAACACAGGCCGCGCCTGTCAGAGCAGCCTTGGTCAATGCTAGATCGTTAGCGAATAAGACCTTCATCCTGAATGACTTCTTTACCTCTCATGATTTGGATTTCTTATTCGTGACTGAAACCTGGCTGAATGTTGGTGAGTCGAGCGCTTTTTCTGAACTTTTACCGGCTGATTGCTCTTATTTTAACTCTCCGAGGACTACTGGTCGAGGAGGTGGGCTTGCTACTATCTTCAAGAAAAAGTACAACTGCAGACAGCTGTCACTGGTCTCCTTCTAAAGCTTCGAACTAACCATGCTTGAATTGGGTCAGTCTCAGCCGGTATTATGTGCAGTTATATATCCTAAACCTACCTCCTAAATATAATAAGGATTTTATCAGTGACTTCTCTGATTTCCTGTCTGAAATCATGCAGAAATATGACCGGATTTTAATTGTAGGGGATATGAATATTCATGTATGTTGTCCTACAAATCCCCTGGCAAAAGACTTGAAATCTTATCAATGCTTTTAACCTTACACAGTTTGTTTCTGGTCCGACACAGGTCCATGGTCACACATTAGACCTTGTTCTGTCATACGGTGTACCCATTTGTAATGTAGACATATACGAAGCTGTCTTCTCTGATCACGCGCCTGTTTTATTTGACGTTTCTCTTCCCTATCGAACCGTTAAGCAATACACTCCACCTCGTATCTGCAGGATGATCAAACCCACCACTGCTGCGCAATTCTCTGGTGCTTTTAATACTGCTAGGGAGGCTATGGGATCCTCTGCTTAGCGGAGTAAATCTCTTTTTTATCTACTTGTTGCAACATTCTTGACACCATTGCCCCATTTAAATCCATGTGTTCAAAACCCAAATCTGAAGCTTGGAAAAGTGAATTAAATCGGGCAGCTAGACAACAGTGTAGGAAAGCTGAGCGCAAATAGAAAAAAGATCATCTGCAGGTTTCTTATGACATTCTTAGAGAAAGTTTGCACAATTATCAGAGAACTGTTAAAGCTGAGAAGACCAAGTATCTCTCAGATTTTATTTCAAATAATTGCCACAAACCTCATGTTCTTTTTAAAACAATTAATTCTCAATACTCCTCAATCTGTCTATCATGTAGCGTCCTCTGAGGCCTGTGAAAAATGTCTCCATTTTTTTGTGGATAAGCCTCAATTAGAGCAAGCATCGCACTTCCTGCTTTTGACCCCTCCATTTCCATAGAGTGCACAGCTGTTTTTAACTGATTTGAGACTGTATCCATCTCTACTCTCAAAAATATTGTTACACATTTGAGACCCTCAGTTTGTCCCACTGATATTGTCTCACCTTGCCTTTTTAAAGAGGTGTGGGACACTATTGGACCTAACATCCAAGACATTATAAATAGCAGTCTTACTTCAGGTTCTGTAACAGCATGTTTTAAACAAGCAGTGGTGCAGCCACTAATCAAGAAACCAAATTTGGACACATCTGCTATCGCCCTATCTCTAAACTCCCCTTTGTCTCAAAGATTTTAGAGAAGGCAGTTCTTTTACTGTTGCAGTCCTTTTTACATACACATGGTGTTCTTGAGGTGTTCCAATCTGGTTTTAAGACATTACATAGCACTGAATCTGCACTTTTAAGAGTTTTTAATGATCTTTTAATCTCAACTGACACTGGAGATTATGCATTTCTTATGCTTTTAGATCTTACAGCAACAGTTGACCACAGCATCCTTATTTCTCACCTCGAGCATGGCGTGGAGATTAAGGGCACTGCCTTAGAATGGTTTATGTCATACTTGTCAGACAGAGATTTTAGAGTCAGTTTTGGTGGCTCTATTTCACCTTCTGTGTCCCTCACATGTTTAGTTCCCCAGGGTTCAATTCTCGGGCCAATTCTTTTTTCACTCTGTGTGCTTCCCCTTGGATCAATCTTAAAAAAACACAACATCAGCTTCCATCTCTACACAGATGATTCGCTAATCTACCTGCCCATCAAAAGAAATGATGGTAGTTCTTTAACAAGATTGGTTGACTGTTTTAATGATATTAAAGCCTGGATGGCCTTAAATTTTTTAAACTTTTTTAAATTTAAAAAACTTAAAACTGAGGTCATGGTTTTTAGACCCAGTGGCACCTCTGATAATAGACTGAAATAGACCTGGGCACTTTGCAACCTTATGTTAAGCCTGTTGTAACAAACCTTGGAGTAAAAATGGATTGTGATTTTAAAATGGAGAAGCAGATAAATTCTGTTGTGAAAGCAAGTTTCTTTCAACTTAGGCTTCTTACTAAGCTGAAGCCCTTTTTATCCCTCACAGACTTTGAGAGGGTTATACATGCATTCATCACAACACGGCTTGACTATTGTAATGCTCTGTATGTAGGTGTTAGCCAGGCCTCCCTCTCTCGACTACAACTGGTTCAAAATGCTGCCGTGCTCGTCTCCTTACTGGAACTCGTAAGCTCCCCTGTTCTTCTTAAAACACATTTTTATTCCTTGGCTTTTAATCTGGCATGAGAACTGTATGTTGTATTTGTCTGGTGTTGTATTTTTGTCTATTTATTGTTTCATGTCAATGTACAGCACTTTGGTCAACCTGGTTGTTTTTTAAATGTGCTTTAGAAATAAAGTTTGATTGATTGATTGATAAACTCATAGCTTACTTTCATTAGTTCTCCTCTGCCGTATGAGTCAAATCCTCCCACAATCGATACTCCATTGTCATTGTTTAGCCATTGTTTATTTCTCTGATGTATTTAACCACCTTTTTATATCACCTTAGTTAGTTAATAAATTCACTGTAATCGAGGAATTGTGTGTATTGCCTACTTCTGAGTCCCTGCCAAGAGAATTTACCCTTTAGATATGAGACTGATTGATTTAAGATAATTGAGCGATTATTAACTAACTGATCACTGGTGAATAATTGTATAATTATTAAAAGCTACCTAGAGGTCCGGAGACTCTAGGTTAATAACAACTCCGGTGGTGCCCCTTGCGAAACGAGAGCTTTTTATGGATTAATATTTTTTGAATATTAAAATTCATAATTGGGTATTAATTCTCATAAATTTATTAAAATTCATATGTAGTTTAGACATGCTACAAATTCATTATTTAGTCATTCCACAATTTAACACCACTGACAGATAAACAGAAACTTTTCCTAATAGTTTGAAAACTGGGAGAATTTGACTTTCTCCTTAAGTCGTAACCCGTCTCTTTCAAAAAACCTTTTCTGTATATTGCCAGGCAATAAACTGCCTTGAACATAATTACTGCTGTTTGAAATTCAACTAGATCAAGTATTTTTAATGCTTTAGACAGTGAAAATAATGAGTTTGAGGAAAGTCATTTCATATACTCTTTGTATGTAGACACCTTCTATCTGTAAATGAACCAAATATCATGAATTTAGTTTTGCTCAAATTTAATGATAACTTGTTTGTGTCAAACCACTGTTTAATTTTTCTGAATTCTGAAGTGATTAAGTCCAGAAATTGCTTTCTGACCAGAACCAAAAATGTTCAGATACTTTACATATGTTGTTTATATAGAGGATAAATAATTTTGATCCCAGCACTCACCGCTGGGGGACACCACTTGCCATGTCTAAACATTCAGATGTATAATCTCCCAACTTCACAAATTGTTGCCTGTCTTTTAAATAACTGCTTACCCAATTTAACACTATCCCCCTTATCCCGAGCCGTTCCAGTTTACTGATTAATATTTCATGATTTATCAAATGCTTTTTTCAATCAATAAATACCCCAAGTCCAAATTTCTTTTTGTCTGTGGAATTTGTGATTTCTTCACTGAGTTCGCTTAAAGTTAGAGATGTTGACCTATTTTTTTCTGAATCCATATTGGCTGTCAGTAAGTAATTTGTATTTATCTATGAATTTGTCCAATCTGTCATTGAAGAGTTTTTCTAGAAGTTTTGAGAATAGTGGCAGTAGAGAGACAGGCCTGTAATCTGTGAAGAGGTGGTGGTGGTGAATCTGTGAATGGTAACGACTTGTCAAACATAGATAATCCCGCCCTGAAACATACTCTGCTTTTTGGTCTATTTTAAAATAAATGGGACCGTAATTTACTAAATGAACGTCATTTTGTATTGAAGAAGACTTGAAACTAGCGAAGGAAAGTGTTTACTGGGGTAATTATTCAGCTGAGAAGTAGGGTCATTTTCCCATTATTTCTAATGGAGCCGGACTTATTTTTGCAACCAGAAGAGTCGCCCCCTGCTGGATTTTCAATAGAATGCAGGTTTCAGGGACTTCCGCATCGGCTTCATATTGTAGACCGGAAGCTTCCCACTTGGGTACACCAAAGAGTAAAATATGGAGGGGTTGTACGACCATAACGACTACCATTACAACAGCCAGGAACACTAACGAACCAGCAGTATCGACGTTCCTGGCAAACGACCCCACTGAGGTTAAATAGCTTAGTTTCCCTACCAGTCAGTCAGAACTGAAGAAGTCTGTTGGATGAGGGACGAAGCGTCTTCTAGTATCTTCAACCAAGTCCAGTTGCCCACGACCTTAACCTTCTTTGGACAATTACTATTTCAGTCATGGGTTTCATACACTTTCTGTAATAAAACATCTACCCATCTAAACCAATCAAACATACAGTACCAATCAATCTTTCACTCCTCAAAGACATGTGGGCCTTGCTTCATTGTAGACATCACGGTCATATGACCAAGATAAGTGATGTGAGAAGAACCCTATAGAAAGTCAGCAACTCATCCACGTTCAGATTAGTTTGCACTATATAGGTATTTCAAATAATTAATAATAATTATTTAATTAACTGACACTCTTATCCACTACTTTCAATTGCTATATATGTCAGAGGTCACACACCTCTGGAGCAACTAGACACTGGTTAAGTGTCTTGCTCAGCGACACATTGGATGTATCATAGTGGAAATATCTCACACCAAAGGCATGTGCCTTAGCCACTGCTCCGTCGCACCCCTCTATTGACATCTCAAACCAATTGGTTCTCATGAATATCTGCTTCATCCTCCAGATATTGCCATTCAGTAGTCTACCTATCTGAGCCATCACTATCACAGTGACTTTCAAATGTCACTTTTTCAAATGTAGGAATGATCATGATGCTGCACAGCACTGGGGGGGGGGTCACGTATGTCTAGGAGGTCCAACACATCTGATAGTTTCAAAATGTGTGAAAATAAACAGATTACAGATAACTAGGATCACAGCCAGAACCTGTGATATCAATTGAAGCACTGTGTTATACTACCGGTCACAATTGTCACCGTTAACAAATTTACACCTCTTACGAGCGAAATATATATGCAGGAGTATAATTCTCAGAACATATCAGTAGTAGACACTTAAAAGAATGTATGTACAAAATATGACAATTTTATCTGTTAATGAAGGTGTTTTACTTACTACTTTTTGTAATATTCTGAGGAAGATATCTTCTTCTAGCAGGAAGTAAACTAATCTGGTCATGTGACCTTTCACATTAGTGACATTAGTGATACTGATCAGTTATAACCAAGACAATCAATTTTTTCATTTAAAAGTTGAATTTCTTGCCCAAAGCCAACAATACAACCTTTAGAGCTTCAGAAATAAAATAAAAAGGCGCGGTCACAAATGTGACCGGTGGGATAAAACGGATTGATACTACTCTTCCATTTTGAGAGTAATAGAAAAAATTACCCATGAATGTAGTTTTGTGTTCAGTGTCATTTAAATTTCACCAGACCACAAAGACACAGAGGAAGGTGTCTTGTTCAGTACTGATGGAGTACTGAACTCACCTTTGCTGTTGGGGGTGTAGAGAGTCTTGTCAGTCTGGATGAAGATGTACCCGGACTGGAAGGACACTAAGACGACTTTCTCCAGCAGTCGGTCAGGGAACTGAGCTTGCAGGTACACATACTGCTTCATGTTGGGATCCTTACTGAAGTCACCAGCAGGGATCTGAATTCAGTATGAAGAGAAAGAAGCAGTGAGAGGAGAAGGTCAAGGTATATCATGCATTTTATATTTTATACTTGTAGTTATAACAGAAAGCTATTTAGACTATGTAACATTTCAGGCTTTAAAAAGTAATGTCACTATAGTATTTTGGCAATAAAACCAAGTGACAGTAACATATGTTTCGGTATTTCCACATTACTTTAATTTGTCCAAGCTCCTGGAAGTGATTTGCGCTGGTGAGCATCACAAATGTAGATGCCAGCCTTTTGGTTTTGGTTGGATGGTTCATCACGATGATTTCAACCCTAATGTCTGCTCCTGTGCAGTCTTGACACTCCACAAAGATGTTTTCTGCTGTTCCTACCCGCAACAAGTTGGGGGCAGACATCACCTGCCTGCAGAGCAGCAGCATGAGAGAAAGAGAGTGAATCCATTGCACAGAAAGGACTTCATGCTATTTAGGATGTATTTACTGACAAACTGAGAGGCTTTGACATATCTCTACTTATTTTATGTTATTTTGTTTTTCTCAACAGATGTTTGAGTGTGTTAAAGACTTGGTTAATCCAGTTTGCAAATATACATACATACAACATATTTCTTTTTCAGATTTGTGCTCCAGCATGGTCTTCAAACATAATGAGTAATCTATTGATAATCTTGACTAAGATCCAGCACTTTATCAATAAAACATTTCATCATTCTTCTGGACTATGTTTGTTTTGTCTGGTGTAATGCATCACTGTGCAAACTTTAGGCTTGGCTTTAGTATTATTTGAAAGACCAAAGTACCTTGACTATTGTGACAAGAACCACTAACTGCTTGGGTGATTGATAATGGGGCTGTGTGAAGCCCACATTCAATTGCACAGAAAGCATTAACAGTAAACAGTAATGTAATATACAAAAAAATAATGCTGTTAAAATAAACTGTCAATACAACAAGTTCCATAAATTTACTCATTTAGCTGACATTTTTATCCAAAACAACTTACAATTGCTTTTTATGTCAGAGGTCACACATCTCTGAAGCAACTAGGGGTTAAGTGTCTTGCTCAGGGACACATTAGTGGACGTGTCGCAGTAGGAATTAAACCCAGGTCTCCCACACCCAAAGCATGTGCCTTATCCACTGCCCCATCGCCACATGGGAATTTCATGTCCAGTAATATAACACTACTCAACAAACAATAAGCTCAATCCTTTTTTATCTTGTGTCTCACTGGTAACAGGCATTGGTATCTTTAGTTCATTGCATTCCTAATTTCTATGTATTTATATATTATATGACATGTGCAATATTTTACCTATTCTTTCCATTTTTTTGTTGTATGTAATTTATTATTATGTCTTTGGTGTACCACTGTATTGCTTTGTTGGCTACATGTTGCACTCAAGTTGATTGCAGCTGTGTGTAGCACTTGTAAAAGCCAAATTTCCCCTCAGGGACAATAACTATATTTTATCGTATGTTATGTAAGTTGGGAACTAGATCTAGAAATGGAAATATAAAATGCATTGGCCATGCAAACGCTCCTCTGTGGGGCAATAGCATTTTATTAACCTCACATTTAATATCTGTGATTAATGTACAATACACAAAAATACCTAAATTCAATGAAGAGTGTGAAAAAGTAAGGTGGGCCTACTTACAATGGTGATCCATCAACCAGAGAAGTCATAATGAAAAAGACCAGAAAGGCCAACAGCCGGTGCGGAGTCATCCTCCCGCCTGATCCCATATCTGCTGTTATTGGAGACTCTTGCTCTGCAGCACTCTCCTTTTACACACTTACCTCCCTCCTCCTGCACTTTTACTTCTACTCTCTGCTGTCTGATCCAGTTAATCTCAAGGAATCTGAACAACTGAGAATAAAATGTCTATATAGCTCTTTGACAAGTTCTACTGCCAGCGGATACAGGAAGACCACATTAATCCACATTTTCCTGAATTATCAAATGTCATGTGCTGGCCCAGAGTGTTTAAAGGGGCTATATGTAGTTTTTCAATGAAATCGCTTATTAGTAATTTTTACATCACCAGCTTTTTTCTTGCCCACTGGTACTTGCAGCATTATCAGAAACATCTGAATCAGCAGGGACAGATACACCAGGTTTTGCACACTAGCCATGGTCGATGAAAGCCTAGTGTAGAACTTGCCGACTGTTTCAAAAATATGCTTGCTTTACAGACATTATCATGTCTCAGAAGTCTTCATCAAACAAAATGCGTTCAACATGCGAGTCTTTCTCTGTCCAAACAACAAAATAGGCAGATTCCAGTTTGCACACTCCAAGCTGAGTTTGTCCTTGTACTCTTCCTTTGACATTGGAGTGGGTAACATCCAATATGCCTTTTCCTGCTTTGAGTCCCTCAACTTGACCATTGCTTCAATCAGAAACAACAAAATAGCAACAAGAGTGTATGTCTCCCCCAGGCCAGTCATACAAGTACAGTGGGCTCCAAGAATCCTCCCAGACTTTTCTGCAATCATCCAGGGTTCCAGTGTTTTTTTATTCGTTGGGAATGAAGTACCTGCATAAAAGACAAGACAACCAAAAATAAGAAGAATAGAAGAGAATAAGAATAAGAATGTAAGAATAAAGCCTCTCCTTATTTCTTTAATAAACTCACTGAAGAGTTAGCTGGTGCAAAACCTACCTTGGCTTTCACAACACAAGTCATTGATAAGTTGATGCTGTGCCTCTCTCACCCATCCACACACCATCTGGTTGTAGGCATCCAAACCTTTATAGCATTTAAGGTCTTCAGTTGTGTATGGGATTGGCAAAAAACAAGGTAGTTCACTACGTGGAAATAGGAAATAATTGTCGGGTCGTCAGTCCAAGACAAAGGAGCCAGCTCACATGGATCTGTATCACCTATTAACCACAGTTTGTGAAAATAGCGCTTACTAAGTCCTTCTCTGTATGATTTAGCAGCTTACACACATTTTTTCGGTGGTTTAGACATTGTAAATTTGTTTGTGTTGTCAAATTCGTCATTTATCGTGCAATCCATGCTATTGTTTACTCCCGAGTACCTCCAATAAGGCGCCGCATCCAGGTAACTGGCCAAACTGTGATGTAGGTGCAAACACTCTATACTGCAACAAACTGTCTAACTGTTACAAAGTGTGGCTACAATCTCATAATATTCATTCTCACTCACTAACCGTTTTGTTATCATCCAAAACATTTAGCTGTGCTCACAATGCTGAGCCTCCGGTGAAAGATACACAAATAGTAATAGTGTTGTTAGTTACTGAAAAGCAGCAGACGAGCTAACGCTGATGTAGCATGTTGGCTAAATGCAGTAAATGTCACGTGATCATGTAACGATCATGGATTAGTTCAACCTGATAAAAATATTACAGTAATGTTGCAGTGGGAGTTTACCTTTCCAGCATGCGGTGTGAAGCTGCCTTTTTTTCGGGGAGTATTGTGCCAATACGTGGCTCGCTGCGCTGAATGAGCCGGGAAGTTGGTAGAAACAGATGTCAGACACATGTCTGTGTGAAAAGTGTTGTGAATTATTTTGGAGCATTATAGCCTAAATTATTGTCATTAATTACTAGAGCAATGGTGATCTACATTTTCATCATTTAAAGTGTTATTTTATAGTGTAAAGTTAGGATCACAGTGTTAAAACTCTACAGCTCAGAACTGAAGCAGTTCAGAACTGAAGAAGTCCTTTGGATAAGGGACGAAACGTCTTCTAGTAGCTTCAACCAAGTCCAGTTGCCCTTCATTTTAACCTTCATTGGATAACTATGACCTGGATGACTGAGAATCTTCATAGACATCTACAGCTCTGAGTGTATGTGCTCCTTTCTGTATCTAACTGCCCAGGCACATGTGTGTGTGAGCAAGTTCGTTTAAACACAACACCTTTTGCAGTTATTATCGGCAGCTACTTGCAGATATATCTGCATTGGTGTTTTTAACAGCCAATATATGACTGTTAAAAAAGAGAAACAGAGAATCGGATCCTTCCCTCAAGTGTTGCATGGTTTGTGACATAGTTTGCCGATAATCAGGCTGGCATTTTCCCAAAAATCTGCATCTGTCATTTTAAAAACAGGTAGCCTATATAATTAATTAATTTAAATAAATGCACTCCCTTGGCTCTGACGCTGCCGCTTCTCTCCGTCTGTACTCACCAATCTATGGAGCAATGTCCCGCCCACAGTACTAGCTGATTGGTTACAAGTAATGAGTAATAGCTTATCAGCACTGATAATTGTGCGGAAACAGCCAATAGAACGAGCCAGACCCGGGCGGCAGAGGCTGGCTCTGGGGACGTGGAACGTCACCTCTCTGTGGGTGAAGGAGCCGGAACGTGTGCGGTAGGTGGAGCGCTACCAATTAGATCTGGTGGGACTAACCTCCACGCACAGTCTCGGTTCTGGAACCGTACTCCTTGATAGCGGATGGACCCTGATCGGGAGGAACGGCTTCCCTGATCTGAACCCGAGTGGGTGTTTGTTGTCAAACTTCTGTGCTAGTCATGGATTGTCTATGACGAACACCATGTTCGAACATAAGGACGCTCATAAGTGTACGTGGTACCAGAGCACCCTAGGCCGAAGATTGATGATCGATTTTGTAATCGTTTCATCTGATTTGAGGCCGCATGTTTTGGACACTCGGGTGAAGAGAGGGGCAGAGCTGATTAATGTGGCTCCGGAAAGAGAAGTTTGGGGTCCCCTGCTGGAGCTGCTGCCCCTGCGACCTGACCTAACATAATGTAACATACACAAACATATGATAAACGAACAGAGGCAACATAGCTAAAACAGTCAAAAGTAGCTTAAATAACTGGAGGGGAAAATAAATAAAATAAAATAAAATAAAATACGGGGGGGGGGTGGGGGGGGTGCTAGACACAAGTGTTGTTAATCCAAAGTGCTTGCATCAAATTGGTTGGCATAATGAAGGGATACCATGTTTTTTTAAACTTTCTTGAGGAGCCCTGAGCCGTGCATCTGAATTTATCATGTCTGAGTGCTGACATGACCTTACGTATACAGCGTGGATGAGATGGAGGGGTTGGGAATTTCCAACTAAGAACAATAAGCCACCGGGCTAGTAGTAGTAGTGTTGACAATGCAATCAAATCTGATTGATGTATGGATATTCTGCTGTTGCTAGGTACAGTCCCAAAAGTTGCAATAACTGGGTCGGGGTCAATCCTTCTTCTACATATGTAGGAAAATGTATTAATGCCTAATCTTGGACATGTCCAGGACATATGGCCTAAAGTAGCGGGGGCTTGATGACATCTAATACAGTTTGGGTCTGTCCCAGGAAATCCGGGCCAGTTTAATCTTTCTAAAATGCAAATGGTTAAATACTACTATTTGTATTCAAATTTGGACATTCAAGTGTAGGTGAATATGTTGCCCAAGCGTCTGCAACAAGATGTACGAACGAAGTGGAATAGTATGTTTCAATACCTAGGATCACAGAAGGACTGTAGAAAAGCTGAGGCAGTGTTTTTTGTGAAAGTTCAAAGCTCAGGCAGTTAGTTCTTATCATCGTAGGGGAGCACTTGAACCAGATATTTTAATTTACATTGCAATTATCATTTAGCTGGAATTTCAATGTTTACTTTAATACAAATGTTTTACATAAAGTTCCATCCCAGAGGTTACATGTGAAAGAAAAGTTAGTACTTGCACTGTTTCATACCCTTAGACCCTTTCACTGCAGCTAATATGATGTCAGGTGTAAAGCCTAGAGTCAGTGCCTTAAGATGCTATGTCTACAATACATTTTTTACTGGTGCTGCTATTATTTTGTTAAGTTATAGTTTTTTTAAGTTATGGTTTACATTGCATGTCATGGAGGTATGTATAGTCTATACTAAGCATTGAGTCTGTTGAGCTATATCCAGTATTCTACACTAGACTTACATTACCTAGGTATTCTAAATACTCAGATTTAAACTTTTGCACAAAGTGGCACTTTAAATTTCATTTGGAAAGTTTGAATAGTGCTGACCAATCAGAAATGCTGCTATGAGTTGTGTGTGAAAAAATTTAAATAAAAAAAACATCAGTATTGCAAAACTGAGTCATGTTGTGAGCTATGTATTTCTTCCTCTAGGGAGGTGGAATATTTGTTTCACAGTTTGAGCATGATGTTAAGCAAAATGAATCCATACAAATTTATTTTTATAAATTTAGTTGTTTAAGACAATCGGATTGTTATCGGTAACGGCAGATACTCAAAGTTGCGGTATCGGAATTGGATATAAAAAAGTGGTATCGAGCCATCCCTAGTTGACTAGTTGTCACCATGAATGGATAAGAAGAGTTGCAGTCCGCACTGTGGAGTTGGCAGCCAGCCAGCTGCAGCGCAGAGTATGGTATCAGTCCACACAGCCACATCTCCGCAAAGCACAGAACAGAAGATGAATAAAAGTCTCTGGTTTTCCCCACCAGTAGCTGAAGTTTGTCCAGTTTATTGCAGTGAGCTCATGTTGGAAAGAAATATTCCCGGTAGCGGCGGGCAGTGTCCTCTTCAGCGTAGTTGCACCAGCGTATTGAACTTGCGTATCTAAAACTACTTTTCTATTTCTAGTTGAACTTATCAAAGCCTGTTATACAGTAACCAGAAAATAATTGCTTTTGTAATTTTTTACATTAAACAACAGGTAATCTTAAAAAGGACAGACACTGAGATTAAGACCATTACAATTTAATCAATGCAGTGTAACATTGTAACGGCATTGTTTGCAGCCATTGCTGTAAATATCATGGTGGTGAAAGTTACACATAGAACGAAAAATGCAAAACAAAAAACAATTTGAAAAGAAGATTGTATTAGGGTTTCACTATAGCTGACATCCAAACATCTCATAATGCTGGACCATCACTTCCAAGCCCAAACAGACATATGTGTATTCCACAGTTTGACACTCTGCATCTGTGGGCCAGTACTCAATCCAGGTTCTCTCACCAAGTACAGACTGATACCTGAGGACAGCAAAGTGAAAAATACATTAAGTCTTCATGTGGCTAGGTACTTTTTCAAAGGGAAAGAGAAGTCTTCAACGTCACTATTACAATCTGTACTACAACCTATAACATGTTAGTAATAAATTAGATATATAGAAATACCATAGCTGAAACAAATTGATTTTTCTGAAGTATTATCCAACTTTTAGATGCATTTAATTCAGTCTCAGCTATAATAAATGTTTCATGTGCTTATTACAGAAAGGTCACTGAAGCCAAATGACAGATGATTTCTTCACTTAGCCATTTTGCATGCAAGGCTACTGCAGCTCGTGCCCCAAAAAGCATGTGCACATAGAGATGCCTACACAGTCTTCACCCTGCTTTGCACTCATCAATGCATAAGACTTACAATATATTATAAGATACAGCATAACTGTACTCATCTGAAAAAAATATATATTTCTGTTCTTCTGGTTAGATGCTAACTGCATTTCATTAGCTCTGGACCTGTACTCTGCAGAATGACAATGAAGTTAAATCTAATCTAATCTAACTTGATTCAGTGACAGGAAGCAAGCAGGGAAACTGTAAACTTGTTTTAATGGTTACAATATTACACACGACTCATATACACAGAACAAACTTACAATTCACTCTGTCCGTTGTTGTAAAAATATGTGGATGTGCCCATGATGAGGTAGGTTTTGCCTGTTCTCAGATCTAAAGCTTCTCTGCAGTGAAGAGGACCGAGGAAATTGCGTAGTTTACCCAGAGGGCCCGGATCATTACTATCTGTAATTTAAAAACAGAGAAAACAAGATAACATCATTAACTATGTAACAGGTTTCATGTAGGATCATTACTCATAAGCACATTCTCCCTCAAATCATGCATAAATTGGTAAGAACTTTTCTGCCTGTCTGAAAACAGTCTGGGAGATTGTTCTGTCACTTTAAAGCCTCTTTAAGAAACATTTCTGTAGAAAAACGTCAAGGTCAGTTGAACTACATAGAATAGACATTTTATGTATTAATGACAATGGATATTTCTGTCTGCTTAGAGACACCATAGGGAGGAATGGATAGAAAATGGCCATAAAGGAAAGAAGAAATTAATACCCACCTTCCTTAATGACTCCCACTATCCGAATGGTGTACATGTCACTGGACAAACCATGTATACACTCTTTCACTCTCACTTTGTACACTGAGAGGAGACAAGTTGCAGATTGTTAACTCACTTGCTTTCTCAAACACACTCTCTCTCTCTGTCTTTCTCTCAGACACACACACACACACACACATACACACACACTGAGGAAAAAAAACACACTTACTGTAGGAGCCATTTATGTTTATTGTTGGCATGATATTTTATTTTATTTGGTTATTTTTATTAGTGCTGGGCAACGATAAAAATTTTTAATCGCATTGTTATGCGGAAAATTGAATAATGAATTCAAAAGTAGTGTATTGCGCAATTTTAATTTAATTCACTGCTATATACACAAAAGTGTAATAACATGTGGTTTGCAAACACTTTAAACAAATAAGGTGTTTTTTACCAGCAGTATTAACTTTACACAGTAGCAATAAAATATTTCTTGTAAATCTCAACTTAAACATTACTGTAATCAAATCAAATATTAAACCAAAGCTATTTGCCACTGCCAGGGAATTACCTTTTATCTATCTTGTTAAAACAAGTTACCATCAGAGTCTATCAGCATCAGTCAAGTCAAGTCAAGTTAGCTTTATTTATATAGCACATTTAAAAACAACAGGAGTTGACCCAAAGTGTTTTTCAAGAACACAATACACCCAAATACAAGTATAAACGAACAAAAGAACAAAGAGTATATATCACTGTATATCCAACTACACAATGAAACACTAGTGCACCATACACATTAATAAAAGGAATATGGAGAACTTGGTAGAGATAAAATTCAAAGACGCTAAAAGAAAGTAAGTAAGAACAACGTCAAATTAAAATGGATTAAAATAAATAAATAAAATAAGGTAAAATTTAGGTCTTTAAATTAGATTTGAAGTTCTCAATGTTGGGTCACCTTTGGTTGTAAGGCGTGAGAAGGAGACTAAGAAGAGTTGTTGTGAAGATGACCTGAGCGACCTAGGTGCAGAATATGGAATTAGCGTATCAGTAATGTATTGTGGGGCTAAGCCATTGAGGGCTTTAAAAACAAATAATAACATTTCATAATCTATTCTGTATTTTACCGGTAACCAGTGCAAGTGAGACAAGACCGGAGTAATGTGTTGTCTTTTCTTTGTTCCAGTTAAAAATTTGGCAGCTGCATTTTGAACCATTTGTAGTCGGGAAAGTGCTGAATGGGTCAGCCCCATAAACAGGGAATTTCAGTAGTCCAGCCATGAGGTGGAAAGCGCATGTATAACTGTTTCCAGGCCTCTATGGGATAAAAATGGCTTCAATTTGGCTATGGTTCTAAGTTGATAAAAACTGCACTTCACGACACTACTGATTTGCTTGTTAAAATTCAAAGAAGTATCCATAAAATCACCTAAATTCTTCAGTCAGTCAGTGAGTTACTTAAGCTAATGACAGAGCTTTCAGGGCCAAATAGAATTACCTCAGTTTATTCTTTATATACTCATTTAGTTAAAGGAAGTTCTTCGCCATCAGGTATCTTTTATCAGGGAGCACCAGAAACAGTCTGTTCTGTTGTTGTTTGATAGGCTGCGTCATTAACACGCAAGCGGCTCACCTGCTACCGTGATAACGGATCGCGGGTGGAAAAATATGGAAAAAAGATGACAGCGTTGTCTGCCGAGGCCTCCCTCCACTGCTTGTTTGGGTGGGTGATTTGCAGGGTGATTTGCAGGCTGATCAACATCCCGCCCATCCTGTGACCCATGGTTTGACTGTATGTGTATTCAGAGCCAGTGAGCAACGGACTTTCAAAATAATAATAATGTTTTGAAAAACTCTGTTAACGTGCGATAAAATAATTGTCGGCGTTAATTAATGAATGCGTTAACGCAATAATAACTCGTTAACGTGCCCAGCCCTAATTTTTATATTAGTCTTTTGGACACTGGGTGGCAGTGATTAAATGCAAATGATTGTATATTAGGGGGCATAGGTGACAGGAAAACTTCACTCCTACTGTGTACTTACCAAAATCAATTTTATTGGTTGATGTGCTCTCACAAACTTTGGCAATGCGCTCATCATTGCTGATTTTGCCCTTTCTCTGCATACTACAGTTCTCTGGAAATACAGGAATATAGTAAATGCACAACTGATCACTCAAATGAATGAACACATGAGCATGTCTGTATGTATGTATGTAGCTGTCGTTTGTTCAATGTTTTTATAAATCTTGAAAAACTTCAGACTAATCAAATTCTCGTGTCCAATCAGCAGCAGCTGAACCAAATACACTAGGTCCAAACTGACATCACTCCCTCGTTTACTTATTTAATCTTCCCTTTACTGTTATAAAGGGAAGATTAAATAAGGTGGTTTACTTAGAGTGATTAATTAATTAATAATCATAATTTAAAAAAAACACTGAAATATTCTCTGAGATTGTGAAGTCATCCATTTGTGAGAAATAGTTTGTTAGTGAGTGGATGAATAGAAGCAAAATGTAATTAAAAAGTATACACATCTGGGTGGTGATGGTGCAGTGGTTAAGACACATGCATTTGCTGTGGGAGATCAGGGTTTGATTTGCACTAGAACACATCCACCAATGTGTCCTTAAGCAAGACACTTAAACCGTAGCTTCTCCAGAGACATCTCTGACATATATCGCAATTGTAAGAAGCTTTGGATAAAAGCCTCAACTAAGTGAGTTTTGAGTGTTCCTTCAAGAGTTTCAGATTTAAAAAAAAAGGTAGGTTTATGACATCTTGTTTACCTTCAGCACATATGCATTCATCATTTGTACAGAGCCTCAGCATCTGTCTAGCTTTTCTCTCTGGGTGATAGAATTTCACACACTGTATCTCTGCAACAGGAAAGACAGATATTTGAAAACTATTTTGTGTTGATTGGTCACAGGATCACCGTACATCTGCAAACAGGCATTAAATATCTTAAAAATGTGTCTCACAGTTAATCCTATATTATCCTTACAGATTATTTCATTTGCAGCAATGAATAAATTGTATTGTGCTCCTGACCAACTATAGACTTTGCAGATTAGAAAATGTTCACATAAATGGTTTTTGAAAGACACCGACAAATTATTTAGTTGTTCAGCCATGAGCACTCGTTGATATACAGTATCTCACCTCACTTTTTTGTAAATATTTGATTACATCTTTTCATGTGATAACACTGAAGAAATGACACCTTGCTACAATGTAAAGTAGTGAGTGTACAGCATGTATAACAGTGTAAATTTGGTGTCTCAGGCATATTCGTATTGCAAGTTTATCACCACAATCTTAGCTTTCTGTTGGTTTGATCTTTTGGTATCTTAACGCTCTTCTGTACATTTTTATGTCACCAATCAGTCGCTGCATTCCATCAGATCATTTCAACGCTCTTGTGTAGTTTAGTGACATGTTTAAACAGACTCCTTACTCATTTTTAACTTATTACTGTCGTCTTTTTTACAGAAGGTTTGCGACTCACCTCTAAAGGAAAAAGCAGTTTCAGTTTATTAAAGGTATCAAAATAATTCTAACAAACGTGTTAAAAATATAACTTCAATTTGTTTTCCACAACTCATGTGGTAACTAAGCTGTTTCACTCCTCCTCTCTCATTCCAATACAAAAAAACTCCCAAGCTGTTGTCCTTCTTATGAGCATGACCTAACTAGGTTGAGGAGCAATTTACAATTTCCCAATATTTTTATATTTTTACATTTTGTCCAGAAAACAGCAAATTAAAGAGGTGGTATTATGTTAATTTTCGGGTTCAAAATCTTAATTGGGGGTTGTATTTATTATTATTTGAAAAAAGAAAAAAGAAATATTTCTCCTTGCTTGTCCATAACAATAAAAATACTACTATGGCTTCAACATTTCACACAAGGTATCGAATGAAGTACTCTATTGGTATCTGTATCACTTCAAGGGTGCTGGAATCGTAAAAAATTTTAAACAATATCCAACCCTACTCATGAGTGTTACAAGGTCTCCGTTGTGAATGGGGAGCAGGTGTGTTAAATTTGGTGTTATCATTCTCACACACTACTCATACTGGTCACTGGAAGTTCAACTTGGCACCTCATGGCAAAAATTCTGAGCTGCAGAAGTTAAAATATGGATTTTGCTGAGATTTCAGCCTGAAGTATTAGTTTCGAATTTGGTTTGCACCTCTGATGAAGTGCAGTGCACTTGTCTCATTCAGTACAGTCTGAAGGGGAGCACAGCAGAGTATAGGTCAGGCAGACTTAAAAATATAAAAAATATTATGAATGGTCGCCCAAAGAAGTTGAGTGCTCGTGCTCAGCATCATATCCAGAGGTTCTCTGTGGGAATAGTGCTGCCAGCATTGCCGCAGGGGTTGAAGGGGTGGGGGTCAGCTTGTCAGTGCTCAGACCATTCGCTGCACACCGCATCAAATTGGTCTGCATGGCTGTCGTGCCAGAGGGAAGCGTCTTTTAAAGATGATGCACAAGAAAGCCCCCTAACATTTAGCTGAAGCATACTAAGGACATGGATTACTGGAACCATGTGCTGTGGTCTGATGAGACCAAGATACACTGATTTGGTTCAGATGGTGTCAAGCGTGTGTGGCGGCAATCAGGTGAGGAGTACAAAGACAAGTGTGTCTTGCCTACAGTCAAGCATGGTGGCGGGAGTGTCATGCTCTGGGGCTACATGAGTGCTGCCGGCACTGGGGAGCTACAGTTCATTGAGGGAACCATGAACGCCAACATGTACTGTGACATACTGAAGCAGAGCATAATCCCCTCTCTTCTGAGACTGGGCCGCAGGGCAGTATTCAAAAATGATAACGACCCCAAACACAACTCCAAGACGACCACTGCCTTGCTAAAGAAGCTGAGGGTAAAGGTGATGGAGTGGTCAAGCATGTTTCCAGACCTAAACCCTATTGAGCATCTGTGGTGCATCCTCAAACTGAAGGAGGAGGAGGAGCGCAAGGTCATCCACCAGCTCCATGATGTCATCATGGAGGAGGAAAAGGACTCCAGTGGCAACCTGTGAAGCTCTGGTGAACACCATGCTCAAGGTTAAGGCAGTGCTAGAAAATAATGGTGGCCCCACAAAATATTGACACTTTGGGCCCCATTTGGACATTTTCACTTAGGGGTGTACTCACTTTTGTTGAGGTTTAGACATCAATGGCTGTGTGATGTGTTATTTTGAGGGGACAGCTAATTTACACTATTATACTAGTGTGTAAGCTGTACACTATTTTACATTGTAGCAAAGTGTCATTTCTTCAGAGTTGTCACACGAAAAGATGTAATCAAATATTTACACAAATGTGAGGGGTATATTCACTTTTGTGAGATAATGTATGTCTGTCTGAGGTTGCATATCTGAGACTCACGTTCATAGTATTCATAGACAGACACAGCAGCTGGTTGTAAGACGCCCACTTTCAGCTTCTGATGGATCTTAAAAGTGATCTCCTCTGGTCGGGTGTGAGAAACCTGTTGAGAGACGTCCATCGGAAGAACAGTATGTGTACGACAGAGAAACACAACTTAAAGAGGTGGTATTATGCTTTTTGGCTTTTCCCCTCTCCTTTATTGAGTTATATATCTTTTCTGTGCATGTAACAGGTTTCCAAAGTGAAAAAGCCCAAAGTTCAGCCCAAAGGGAGTTCCCATCTCCCACAGAAAACTCTGCTCTGAACCGCTTGAAAACAGCTCGTTTGTAGTCCAGCCTTTCACTTCTTTTTCTTGTGACGTCACAATGAAAAAGCTTGCCAAACGGCTAACGGGGTCAGGCACGCCCTCAAACCAAGCTAGTCCGAGAGAAGGTCCTTTGCCTCGACTCGCCTTTGTTTGGTTTTCCATTGTGTAAATGTTGTACCTGTACCTGCTTCCAGGTACTTTTTTTTTGTATCACCTCACCTCCATCGAGGTTCCAAGCGAGCTGAGGGATACATGACAAACTACTGATTGGTCAGAGAGAATATTCACTATTCACTGCATCATCATTGCGAGCTCCGGACAGAGGCCAGCAACGGAAAGTTTTATATTTTACAGTTTTCAGATGGACTTTCATCACTAAATCCACTGTGTAGATTTCGAATATTGACAGTTTTAGGAGTTGAGGAGCTCCGCAAGTGGCTGAGGGGGAAGCCTGTGCTAGCCCGCGGGAGGAGCGTGTGAGGCCGGCCAGCCGCCCGCTCACAGAGCCCTCTGCTCCCGCTGTCAGACAGACCACTGCAGGAACAACGGCAGAGGAAAACACAGCTGGAAGGTTTTCAAACTGCTTATCTGTCTTGACATTCTGAGTAATGTGGAAAGTTTTAACTTAAAAAAGAGAAAGCTGTGTGGATCCCTGGTGTGTGTGTCGCATTGAACATTACGTCGCAGCAGTTGTGTGTGGCGTTGCTATGATGACAAGCTACGTACTCTCTCTGGGTACTATCTGCAATGGAAAACGGAGCAGAGCCGAGTAGAGTCGAGTCTATCGATTTGCGCTATGGTAGTATTTTTCAGCAAGGCAGCATAGATTGTCAGAACACCGGCAACAGTTCAAAGTTTAGTCCTAAAAGACTATGCAAGTCCGACTCTGTTTGGGCCTGGAAATTCACAATCACAACCTGTAAGTATGCTTTATTGGTTGTGAATTATATTTAAAATAAACACGGCAATGTAACTTCACAGACTGTTCAAGTGCGGAGTTGTTGTAAACCGTTGGCTAACACAGCTAAAGTTATAACTATAATGCTAAAGTTACACCTGATGTGAAAGCTACTGAGCAAACGATGGTCAATTTTTATGTAAAATTGAGTTGAAATATGGTGATTTTTGCAGTGGTTTATGGTAAGATGTGGAACAATGATGTTGTGTGGTTGTGGACTTATACCATCTGCTAGGTTACGGTCGCAGTCTGAAGCTGCTTTGATTTGGATTACACTACCTTGTTTCTTACGACCCGCCCTTCTCTGCTTCCGATTGGCCAGTAGTCCTTACCTGGGAACTGCGCGTGTGCAACTCCCAACAAGATTTTGTAGCTCAAGAGCGGAGCGTACAACACATAGGGGGAAAAGAAGAGCTGCAGCAATGTGCAGTATGAGAAAAATATGGTGTTTTTTGAAAATTAAACCATGTAAACCTGTTCTGGTACAACCCCTAATTAAGATTTTGAAATTGAACATAATACCACCTCTTTAATTTCAGCTGTTTTCTGGCCATAAAATGCACATACATAATTTGGGTGGACTGACCCTTTAAGGTAAGCACACTCGGTGAGCACAGACTGGCCACTTACAAATGCAGTTAAAGTTCCCTACATTTTGTGAGGGATAGCTCTCTTACAGGCTAATTATAATATATATATATATATATATATATATATATATATGAAAAGCACCACTGGGCCAGCAAGAAGAATTTAAATGTTCGTGTCAGTAAAACTCATTTTTATTTGAAAAGGGAGCCACAGAGAAAAAGGGAATTATGGAAGACAGTCTCACCTTGTCCAGGTAGATGATGAGTGAGCCTCTTTCTGACAGGACGGTGTTCATCTCATATTTTGCAATGGTGCGGGCACGTCCTTTGGACAGCTACACACACACACACACACACACACACACACGTTAGGACATTGCATTGACTTCTGCTCACTATGGACAGGCTAAGCCTAACCTCAATTTACACCTACCCCTAACCTTAAACCTAACCTTACCTGAAGTCTTAACCCTGAAACGTAAATCATGAATGGCGTTTTAGGAAATTGTTTTTTCTCCACAAAAGGATTGAGAGTCCCCATAATATTTATGTCCCCACAACATGAGTAATACAAATATCAAAGAAACACACACACGTCAGTGCTTCTGGTTAGAACAAACAAGAGATGTTTTGATGTTCTTACTAAGTCCAGGTCATTTGTGTTGACAGTGAAGCCAGTTAGAAAGCCAATATCCAAGACTGACATGGTTGCATCACGCTCCGTGTCCTTGTACCTGTACACAGACTTGATGGAATAATTATAATAATAAGCCCTTCATCAAAATCCAACAACCTTTATAAAAGGTATTAAATATTAATATACACTACTCAACATGTGTTGATTTCAGAGGGTTGGAAAATTAAAACTACTGGAAGAGTAAAAAAGAACAACAAAAATACAAGAATGAATCAAAAAGAAAGTAAATAATGAAAGCGGCCATGCTACTGTAACACTTGTTAGCATTCTTGATTGTACTTACAAAACCTCTATTTTCAGCTTGTATATGTTCTCATCCTCATCCAATTTCTCTGTAGAAGCAAAACATTAACTACTTAGTATTTAGATTACTCGTATTTCTCAAAAAAATTATATTTGGCAGAAAAAAAAGTCAGACAGCAAATAACCAAACAAATCCAGACAAATACAAGCAAGACAAAGATCCCAAATAAAACAGCAAAAGACAGAAAGAGACACCCAGCAAAATTTAGTCAGACAGTGACGTTGTGTCCCTGGCCAAAAATGGTCCCGGCTGGACACCAAAAACTGCAAAGATTAATGAGATGGATGGCCAGATGGTGAACCTCTCTTACAAACCAGAAAATATATTGATCATATTATTGCTATGAGTGTATGTGTCTGTTTAAAAAAAAAAAAAAAAAGACATATGATTGATAATTCATTTGATTGTGATCAGATGTCTACAGTGTGAAGTACACTCAATGTACAAAGACTAACATTAGTTTTATTCAGTGACCATTTAAATTAGTGCTGGGCATCGCGATTAATTGCAATATTGAATAATGAATTCCAATGTAGTGTATTGCCCACTTTTAATTTAAATGTACTGCTATGTACACAAACGTGCAATAACATGTGGTTTGCAAACACTTTAAACAAATAAGGTGCTTTTTACCAGCAGTATTCCCTTTACACAGTAGCAATAAAATATTTCTTATAAATCTCAACTTAAACATTAATGTAATCAAATCAAATATTAAACCAAAGCTAATTGCAACTGCCAGGGCATTGACATTTATCTAGCTTGTTAAAACAAGTTACCATCAGAGTCCAGTTTTTTGTTTTTTTCTGAACAGGTATCATCAGAAACAGTCTATGTTCAGCAGGTGTCCCTGTTAGAGTGAGGTGAAGTGGTCGAGCACAAGGCGTAGCAACAAGAGGTTGCCCTCCAGTGAAACTGTTGCAGTTGTGCTCACAGCTTGCCTCACACACACGCCCGCCGCTGAAGCTGAATTGTCTTGTACTTTTTGAATGCGACGTGCAGCACAAATCATTGGAAGAGAGACTGATCCTCGCTGTTTGAGTTTCCAGAATCTATTACTGTTTACTAATTAGGACATCAACAGGAGGGAATCCCCGCAAAACTAGACGAAGGCCTATCAGGTAAAGTTATGTAGCCTATAATTTTAACTTAAGTTAAATAGGCTAAAGCTGTATAGCACACAGAAGCTGTTGCCATGGTTACTCTCAATAGAGCGCCTGCCATTTACTCACAAAGAGCAACCCTGCAGGGCCAAGCGACTATGCTGCGATTTTAAGAATGTTCCTAACACCGACATCTTCCCCAATATTAATCAGCACGCAGTGTGTAGTTATCCACTTCACTATGGCATTTAATTGTTCGCTTGTCTTGCTTTTGTTTATCTACTTCTCCCACACCCATGCTGAAGCCTCCCTCTGCTGCTTGTTTGGGTGGGCGATTTGCGGGTTGATCAACATTCCACCCATCCTGGTTTGACTGTATGTGACTGACTGTGTGTGTAATTAATGTGTTAACGAGATAATAATAATGTTTATGCCATTCATGTACATATATCTACATATAAATAATATTCCTTTCTCATGTTTTCAAGCCTGTGGTTTTTGTAAGAGGCGAAATTCTTTATCCAACCTGTCTTTGATTGCACATAGGAAAAGTTTGCCTTCGGGGCTGTCAAACAGAATGTCAGGTGACTTAGTATAAAGAGCGACAAAGTCCATTGATGTCCTGCTGATTTGGAACTATTTTTTAAACCATAACAAGACGCCTTAATTGTATGTTGTTCAAACAGTCATTCAACGTCTCAATATTTGCTGGGAAAAGCAACAAATTACCTGGGAGGAGCTGCACAGACAAGTTAAACTTCTGACAGTCAGTCTCCTTTTCTTTAGGCAGAGCGTAATACATCGACACCATCTGTAACATAGATAAAAGTGCATTTTAAAGTGGGGAGGAAAAATCAGGGCCTCATAGAGGGCCAAATATAAATTTAAAGTGTCACCTCTCATTTAATATGCATTAATATTCTCATTGTAATTTATTATAAAATCTAAATGTTTCTAAGTCGAAACTAACCTTCCCAAAACCACTGCAATTGGTAACTCCCACCCTTGGATCATTTACCCAATAGGTGAAATTCTGTTCAACCAACTATCCAGTGGATATTGTCCATCTATTCTATGTTGACTATATATGTGTTTGTCTATGTCTTTGGCTGACTAAACTTTGCAGAAAGTGGTTAAAATGGGACCACTTGTACTGCGTGATTAGCTGCAAAATGAATATGTTTTAGTGGACAACAAGATCCCTGCAAAAGCAACATGTTAATTTCTGAGTTTGCTTGCATGGTTTTGATTCTGAGATGTCTATTTTGACCTCAGAAGTTAATCTGTGCTACAGAATCAGTATTCAACTAGCCACCTGAAACCTACAATTCATCCAAACAACATGCCCCGAAAACTTTCAGGGCATGTTTACCAGCTATCGTCAGATTGTAAATTGTAGTCGTGTATGAGTTGATTCACCTCACGGTACTTCATACAAAAGCTGTCAATGTGCATCAGTCATTTTTATCCAAAATGTGGTAAAATACACTGTGCTGTAATAATAACAATAACAATAATAATGTGGGTGGCTTTGCTTGGGGCCATATGTGACATTTTTCATTTTAATTTTAGTGGCTTTAATATTGCAAAACATAAACTGTAATGTACTTGTCCCTATGTCTGCATTTTCTTCTTAAAATTATAAAGATCTGAAAATAAAAAAGCAGCTAGTAGTGTGGTATCATTTCCAATGCATTCACAATCTGAACAGTAATTGTCTTTGGCCTCATCTAAGATTCAAAAGGGACACAACAATACTAATAAAAAATCAACCCAAATAATAATAGATTTTTTTCCTCTTACTGTTAACGTTGCTTCTCCTTTTCCTGTGGCGGTCACCCTCACATTCTCATTTATACTGTTGAACTGTTGAGATTTAACATGTGCATGTGTGGAAACAAACAGAGAAAGGTAAATCAATCATTAGGAATAATTGGGATAACAAGATCATTAGGAGCAAACAAACACACAAAGCTGACTTTAAAGCTGATTTTAAGAAAATGTGATCCGATCACTGTTAGCAACATTGACTTGTAGCCAACAGCGGAGCGGAGGGTGGCTTCTGGGTCTCCAGCCACAAATGTATTCTCAAAACCCCTGAATCCTTTGGGTATTTAAAAAAAAAAAAACAGCAAACATTCTATTACTGGAGAAATTTCATCATCTATAGGCAAGAACTAACTATGGAACAGTTTTTCCCGAGGAGTAAATCTCCATCTTCATCCACACTAGCAGCAGCAGCCAGTGAACCGCGGACAGATAATGTTTCAGGTGTATGAATCTGAAGCTCTAACACTTGGCAGCAGCAGAGGTGACTAGTCACCATTGGCCAAGTAAGAGTTTGCAGCAGTGAGGTAATACTTTACTCTATTTTCTTACTCTTGATGTGCTATGACTTTACACTTTACTGAGCATTCCACTAGAATCTGAAGGCCGGCTGAGCGAGCTCAAACAACTGAGTGTACATACAGTCCCCTCCAAAAGTACTGGAACGCTAAGGCAAATTCCTTTGTTTTTGTTGTTCACTGAAGACATATGGGTTTAAGATCAAAAGATGAGTATGAGACAAGAGTTCAGAATTTCAGACTTTATTTCCTGATATTCACATCTAGATAAACAACTCAGTCTATCACCATTTTTATTAGACCACAGCATTCTTAGGTGAGCAAAAGTAATGGAACAAATAATCTTAAAGTAAATAACATTTAATATTTGGTGGTATAACCCTTGCTTGCAATAACTGCCTCAATCCTGCGACCCATCGACATCACCAAACTGTTGCATTCTTCATTTGTGATGCTTTTCCAGGCTTTTACCGCAGCTACTTTCAGGCCTTGTTTTTTTTCGGGGTGTTTGTCTCTTCAGTCTCCTCTTAAGGAGGTGAAATGCAATCCAGGCTTTTCCCGCAGCTTCTTTCAGTTCTTGTTTGTTTCGGGGTGTTTCTCCTTTCAGTCTCCTCTTAAGGAGGTGAAATTCATGCTCTATTGGGTTAAGGTCAGGTAATTAACTTGGCTAGTCTAAAACATTCCACTTTTTCCCCTGATGAAGTCCTTTGTTTTGTTGGCAGTGTGCTTTGGGTCATTGTCCTGCTGCATGAAAAACTTCCTCCCAATTAGTTTCAATGCATTTCACCGTAAATTGGCAGACAAACTTTTTCTGTACACTTCTGAATTCATTCTGCTGCTATCATCATCCGTTGCATCATCAATAAATATTACTGAGCCTTTTCCAGAAGCAGCCATGTACGCCCTAGCCATGACATTACCTCCACCATGCTTCACAGATGAGCTTGTATGCTTCGGATCATAAGCAGTTCCTTTCTTTCTTCACACTTTGGCCTTTCCATCACTTTGGTAGAGATTAATCTTCGTCTCATCAGTCCATAAGATTGTGTTCCAGAACCTTTGCGGCTCATCTCTGTACTTCTTTGCAAATTTCAATCTGGCCTTCCGATTCTTACTGCTAATGAGTGGTTTGCATCTTGTGGTGTGGCCTCTATATTTCTTCTCTCTGAGTCAGTGGATAGTGATACCTGCACTGTGGAGGTCATTGGTGATGTCACTTACTGATGTTTTGGGGGTTTCTTCACAGCTCTCATGATATTTCTGTCATCAACTACTGTTGTTTTCCTTGGCCGACTTGTTCGATGCCTTTTACTCAGTACACCAAATTGTTGTGCTCTTTTCTCAGCTTGACAATGGCTTGCTTTTCTCCCATAGACATCTCTCTGGTCTTCATGTTGGTTTATCTAACAGGAAATGCAGTCTTCATAGGTTTGAACCAAGAATGAAAACTTAGACTAGCCATGCAGAGCTATTTAATGTTTGGACAACCAACCTAAAAGGCAACACCTGGGCAACAAGAAACATCTGTCAGTCACATGTTCCAATAGTTTCGCTCACTTGAAAAATGGGTTGGTTCAAACAAAGGGTGGTATGTCCTGAGTTATTTAACACATCTAGATGTGAATACCAGGAAATGAAAGCTGAATTTCTGAACTCTTACTCATACTCATCTTTTGATCTTAAACCCAAATGTCTTCAGTGAACAGCAAAAACAAAGAATTTGCCTTACTGCTCCAATACATTTGGAGGGGACTGTATGTCTGACCACTATTTTATTCGGTTCACTGTATGCCTACAGGAACAGCCTATTGTTCCAGCACCGTTTGTCTCAAGAAGCAACCTCCACAACCTCTCCCACTCACTTTGTTTCAGTGGTAGCTTCCGCTCTACCTTCCATCAACACATTTTCCTCACTCAAGATCAATCATGCCGCACAATCTCTGTGCTCTACACTGAGCTCATTCCTGGATGGTCTGTGTCTTCTATTCACCAAGCCTGCTCGCCCAAACCAGGCTCCCTATTGATCTCAGAGCCACTGAAAGAAGATGTCGAAAAAACCAAAGACCCTGCCGACCTTAATTGCTCCTATCGTCCTTCTCAACAAGCATCAGTTCTGCCAAAACTGCGTTATACAATGAAAAAAAATAAACCTGTCCATTCCCACCCTGGTCAGCTCCCAGTGTGTGAACACAGCACAGGAAAACCTGCCATGTGGCAGTCCTTACACATGTCTCACTCCATCTCCCTCGGGAAATGGCACAAAAAGCTCAACACCAAAGCTAACATGTAGCAGTCTTACTACATCTTTTCCTCTGTCCTCCCAGGTCAATGGCACTTCCCTCTCCTCGTTTACTCATCTCACAGAGAACAAAGTATCAGAACTCCTGACCCAAGCCGTCCCTCTACATGCACACTGGACCCAATTCCTACGAATCTCCTCAAACCCATATCTCCTACCGTGGTCCCGACAATCACTTATGCGATAAATACTTCTCTGGCTTCAGGAACCTTCCCGACCACTTTCAAAAGGGCTCAGGTTACACCCTTGCTCAAAAAGCCCTCACTCAACCCAACTCAAGTTGAGAACTATCGGCCAGGTTCTCTTCTACCATTTTTATCCAAAACTATCGAACAGGCAGTCTTCAAACAGGTCCAAGAATTCCTCTCATGGAATGACCTCCTAGATCCATATCAGTCTGGTTTTAAGAGTGCCCACTCTACTGAAACGGCTCTTCTGTCTGTAACAGAAGCCCTAAGGTCAGCTAAAGCTGCAGCCCAATACTTGCGATCACACTGTCTCGGCGCGGATCACAGACTGTCTCTCGGACATATCTGTATAGATGAAGGCTCGCCACCTTCAACTAAACATCTCTAAGACTGAACTCTAGGTCATTCCAGCCAAGCAATCTATCAACCATAACATCAAACTACACATTGGCTCCTCAACCATCACTCCAACCATGTTGGTGAGAAACTTGGGTGTCATGTCAGACCATGTTGCTGAAAATAAGGCCCTACCTCACTCAGTACGCCACCCAGCTTCTGCTACAGGCCATGGTTATCTTTTGCCTCGACTATTGCAATGCCCTCCTAGTAGGTCTTCCAGCTTGTGCTGTGAAACACCTACAAATGGTTCAGAACACAGCAGCGCGTCTGGTTTTCGATCAGCCCAAAAGGACTCATGTCACTCCATTACTGTGTGACCTCCACTGGCTACTGGCTATTGGGTCTGCACCTATCTACCTAAACTCCATAATACAAATATACGTTCCTTCTCGGCCACTACACTCCTCCAACAAACGCCGCCTGGCTCAGCCATCCCTTCACACAAAGTAATCTCAGTCCCGGCTGTTCTCATCTGTGACACCACGATAGTGGAATGAGCTTCCACACGCCATCAGAGCAGGGGCGTCCCTCTCTAACTTCAAGAAGCTCTTGAAAACTCATCTCTTCCGAGAACATTTCCTCTTAATAACACCTCTAACTCCTAACCTCTAACATGCACTTCCTGTGCTCTTCTTCTATCCCCTTACAATTACCCTGTATTGATTGCACTTTTTTGTTAACACTTACTTCTTTCCATGGTATTTACATTGATGCGATATGTGGTATTAGCGCTTACTAGTATTTATTGTTGCTCTTACTAGTATGTATTGTCAGTTGTAGATCTCGTGCTGTATTTGATGCTCTGTTGATGCTTGTATGTTATTCCTGAAATGTACAGTCGCTTTGGATAAATTTCCTCGGGTAGATTGTTCCAGAGCTTTGGTGTCCTAACTGCAAAGGCTCTGTCCCCTCCCAATTTCAGCCGGGTCTCTGGGACCACAAAAGCCCCTTTCTTGAGGATCTCAAGTTACGAGCTGGTATATAGGGTACTAGTAGTTCAGCAATATAGCAAGGGGTGAGACCACATAAAGCCTTAAATGTAATCAGTAAAATCTTAAAATCAATTCAAAGTAGTGTCCTCAAGTGTAACGAGGCCAAAACAAGGGTGATATGCTCACGTGTCTTGGTTCTAGTTAAAAGCCTGGCAGCTGAATTCTGAACATTGAAAATTATTGATAGTCAGCATTTGTTTTGTTATGGTTTCACAATGATGAAGACAGTTGGAGTACAATTAAATACAAAATAGAATTTAGGCTCTACAATTTTTTTTTTCCCCCAGAGCAACTACAATGTTTTGACCAAATGATATACAGATTATTAGGCATTCTATCTCAAAAGGCTTGAAAAATAGTGCATTTAGCTACAAAAAGTGGGGGAGAATGCCCCTGGACCCCCCTAGGTTTGGGCTAAGATTTGAATGTTTACGTCTACCTCCACCCCTTCATCTTTGCAAAATCAGGTAATCACAAGTGGTATAACTGGGAACCCTATAGCAATTGTATTAATTTTTTTCCGCCGCTAAAAGTGATACTGCGGCCTGGACGGTAAGTGCTACAGACGCGAAACTCATAGGGTGCGTCCAAACCCCTGCACCAAGGGGGTGCTATACGCAAGGTAATTGCGTTTGGGACTCCCACACACAAAGGCGCATTATCTAAAACCTTACATCCATGCATTTGACGGATTGAGCTGAATCTCCTGGTATAGGCCACACCCATTTCCGCCTAGACTTTATTTCGCTACATAGCGAAAACTGAAAAATGTATTATAATTAACTTACAGACCATCTCTGGACCAAGCTGATAAAAGTTTGTAGAGGAAATTTTGATCCACCAGAAAATGTACAACTTATAAGAAAACAAATGTTTGCGAAAAAGACTGACAGGAAGTCATGTTCATTTCTTAGGTTTGGAAGGGCCGATCTACAAACTTGGTGACCTTATGTGGCATTCCCTCCTGAGGGGCTATGCAAACTTTGGTGCAATTGCCTCCTAGGTGGCGCTGTGTAACAGCAATTATCAGTTCCTCTATAACCACAAGTCGCATTGACATGAAACTGGAGCCCACTTGTTCAGGATGGCTCTTATGTTATTGCAGATTAAAGACAAACCAAGGGGCATTTTGCTGCATAACTACGCACCAGCACATTGCGCATTCATAAAGCTTATATCTACTTGTTTGGGTGATGCTGCCAATTCGTATATAGGACACGCCTCTGTGCGATGTAAAAATTGCGAAAACTGAAAAACCTATTTTAATTAACTCCTCTGAAGTGGCAAGTCCAATCGGCACCAAACTTGGCACGGACCATCTCTGGACTCTGAAGTTTGTTCAGGGAATTTTTATCCGCAAAAAAATGTGCGACTTATATGTTAACATTTTTTACACCAAGTGCAAAAAACAGGAATGACTGTTGCTTCTTACGTTTGGGAAGTCCAATGTACACCAACCTTGGGGATCTTATGTATCACGCTTTTCCGAGGGTCTGTATGAAATTTGATGTCAATCTACCTCTAGGTGGCGCTGTTGATTTGTTATTTTGTTTATCCTATTCACCTGCAGTGCTTTGTCAAATGTCTGCAAATAATTATGCCTAATGTGCATAACAATATGGCGATTGTAATGACTTTATTAGATACAAATTTTACTGTGTTCACCTGTAGTGTCTCCAATAAGTACAGTACATTAGCCTGTGTGACCATGAGATATTCCCTTAGCTAAACTTTAGCTACCTTATTACATTAGATAGTAGCTAATGAGTCATGCATGTTAGCAAGACAAAAGTTAACTATATTTGTCTTTTGGTTAATTAGCTGTAAACTCGAGGCACTGGTAAATTAGTCTCTTGTTCATCACCACTCACCTCAACACAAGCTAAAAAAAAAACACCTGGGAGAGAAGCTGGCAGAAGTTAACGGTTTTATTTATTTTATTTGATGTATTTGATTAACTATATGATTTAAATTTTTTTTTTTTAATAAACACACACACTTTTCACTTTTACTGTTTAATTTTATTTATTTGATGGGCTGTATTAAATTAACTCATACAGTTATTATTTATTATTATTATTATTTTTATTTATCTATTTTTATTTAAACACACACACACGTGTTTATATACACATATATACATACATATACATGCAACAATTGTCTATAACTAAATAATATAACTACTAACTTTCAAATTAGTTCAGTTGAAGTTAATAGATTATTTTTAATGAATGAACAGACAATAGCAAAGATCTTTGGTTGTTTAAGACCTGGTGGCCTAACTGTTAAAGAAACAGTTATTTTATTCAGGAAACTCAGATCAAACAGCCAGATCAGTCTCTGTCTATTGATTAACTGGTAAAAGTTCAAGACACTTCAACTCTGATAGTGGGTGGGTGTGTGCATGAGAACGCCTTTACATATAATAATAATAATAATAATAATAATAATCCTTATTTGTAGAGCACTTTTCAAAAACAAGTTACAAAGTGCTTTAACAAGTGTAAAGAAACTCTGTCACAACCATTGAAGGGGAAATTCATTTATAATGTGCCAAAACCTTTAACATAATGATAAGCTCCCTCCCCACCGCCCATCCCGACTTTTAAAATAATCTCATATCCATCACAGCAGCAAGGTGTAGGCTATGGTTTTCACAAAACCTATACGCCTAAAATTTCTCAACGCCACTGGTTGAGTTAAAAAAAAACAACTAGGCTTAATCCCTACTTTGAACTAGGCTACTGTTTTTGTGCAAATGTATTTAGGCTATAAGAGCAATATTCAGTGATTTTATAAAACGTTGCTTTGCCTAACACTACTCTCTCCCCATAAGTCCGAGCATCACTGGCAGTAGCGGCCGGAGTTTATTTCTATAAGTTTCAGTTGCTGTGGTGCTTCTGCAGATGCTTCAATAAATTCAATCTAGAATTGTTCATAGTTGAAAGTTTTTTTCTGGTCGCACAGAGTTTACAACGGACAATGTTCTTCTGCCTCTCACGTTTTCCATTCTTCATTTAGCTTTTTGGCTAACAGCTGACTTGAACAACATAAGGTCCAGTGCAGCACATCATTCACATCAGGAATGGTGCTTTCAGTAGCGCAGTAACGCAGCGTTCCATGGAATACCGTAGTAACTGTAATAATATAACTGTTTTGGAAATAGTAATCTGTTACACTATTCTTTACTGTGAAAATTAATGTTATTACTGCCCAACACGTCACGTAACACAGATGTCCGAGAGCGACTGGGCTACACACTGCGCAAATGTGGAATTGGGCACCCCCCCACTTTTTGGACTTTTGTGAGGTTTGTCAAGCACGCCACAGGCAACTTTTCAAAGTAAAGGCAAAAAACTTTCTCTGGTTTTCATTTTGTAGGCAAGAAAAGGAAGGGAATATGTGAGTAACTGTTGCTGTCATGACTGAGATCTTTTTTAGCAACAGCCTACTATCAAAGAATTAATTAATTAATTAGGCTTTCCTGCTATAATTTGAACGTTAGCCATAACAATGGACAGTATGGCCAGACAGCTGATTGACGAAACAATTTGTGTTTGTGTGTTCTCACTTTAGAGATTCTCGTTCTGTTGTAGTTTTCCCTGTTGAAGTTGTACTTATCAGGTTTTGACCTGTCTGGAAGCCAGATGGACACATCCAGATCAATTTCATGTTCCTTAGCATTGGCCCAGTACTCAGCTAGAGCCTGGTACACCATTATAGTAGCCTGAAAAGACAGACATAATCAATAAACTGAACCCATATTACCATACCATAAAGCATTAATATAGACACATAGATGAATCCGGACAGAAAGAGAAGGAGAGTCCTCTGTTACCTGAGTTGATCCATAGCCCCCGTCCACGTTCTGTTGTTGAATGAGCCATTTGACCACAGGACTGACTTCTTTAAAGGCCTTTAATATCGGAAAGCAAGAAAAAGGGTTGAAATCTCTGGTATTTATTAACTATTAGCACCATTATCAGTAGGTCCAAATCTAACTTGCCCAGTACCTTTAACCTACAAAACTAATGACATTCCCATCAGCCTCTGCTGTACTTTGTTTGTTAATGCCAATTAGCAATTGTTAGCATGCTATCATGCTAAACTAAGATGGTGAACAAAGTAAACATTATATCTGCTAAGCATCATCATGATAGCATTGATGTAAGATGGATACATTATAGGATGCTAAAGGTTATTTATTACACTGCATATTTTAAGGAGAGTTATTTATGGTAATTTAAAAAAAGAAACGTAAAAAACAAATTCATCTCTTTTTAGAAAACGTTCTAGTCTGGGAAATGTCTGTCTTCACCAACCTTTTACTCTTGTAATGTAGTAACATGTATTATGGCTCTGTTTTTCCTTTTCATGGTGAAACATGCATAAATCACATAAGTGTGACGTGTGTTATGGTATGTTGTTGTTTCCCGTTTATTTTGTTAAATCCTTCCTCTTGTGTCTTTGGCTACATTCAGACTGCAGGCCTTAATGGTCAATTCCAATTTTTTTTGTTTGACATTATAGTTTAAATGTGGCCCATATCAGACTCCGGTCTGCGGCCTGAAAGTGACCCGCATGCGCAGAAGAATAACACGTCGTCACACGCAGCAGCACGCTGTTGTAAGCTACAGAAGTAAACAAGGAGCAATATAGCTCCGGTTAGTTTGCGGGAGACACCCGTATGTCATTGTCCTCTCACGGGTCACATTTCTCCCGAATTATGACAAGTGTTCACAACTTTCTGTTCTTTTCTTTACGGTTTCTGGCTGTACTACGCAACTGCCACACAACTCACTCACTCCCATCTCTCTCTCTCCCCACTATGTCCACTCGGACAAATAGCATCAGAAGATAAGTGTCCAGGGTGTACCCCGCCTTTTGGCCAATGTCAGCTGGGATTGGCTCCTGCCCCCCCGCGACGCTGTACGCAGGGTAAGCAGTTGACGATGGATGGATGGATGGATAATTCAGAAGAGAGCTTGCGGTCCAGTGGATTTCAAGTATAAGAAAGGGAATTTGTGAGCAGATGATAGCGAGGTAGGAGGAGGAAGAGAGCCACGGGTTTAATTATGGCCTTGTTGACCTCCTCACTTATGTGCATTTATAGTTGGTCCTGTTCTTTCGAATCTTTGTCTATTGTCAAGCATTCTTGCCTTTTCATCAGTGTTTTCCTGTGCTTTTGACCTTCAGTCTGATAGTTAGACTTATTGCAGATATTGGCAATCCTTGTGGACTTTTTCGGTTATTATTAAAACATTCAAACTGAACCTGCTCTGCCTGGTGTCCTGCATTTGATTTCTAATCCCTTGATTACAAGTGCTTGAGTTCACATGACAACATGCTTACCTTGGCCTTCACCAGAGCAAGAAGAGCATAAGCTGTGGCCTCCAGTGTGTAAACGTGTCCCTTAGGTACAGGCCAGTGGGACATATCTGCAGAAGACACATACAGTTTCCATCACTTTCGGGGACATTACATTGACATACATTCATTCCCCGGAGACTTACTCTAACCCTAATCACTACTTGACTAAACCTAACCTTATCCTAACCTAGGGCTGTGCGATATGACAAAAAGTTAATTTCCCGATGTAGAACATTTTTTATAAATTTAATGAAATATGGCATTTTGAACTGTATCTCGGGATATTTCTCTGCATGAAGTATAAAGTAAGCTGTATGTCCATGAGCAAGACATTTAACGTTACCCGACTAACACACACATCATGGCTGGCACTGCTGGAAAGTGTTGTGTGGCTCGTCTATTATTTTTAATGCAATTTTTCCCCTGCAACGCCGGCATGTGTGGAAGAACGGGCTGCGGTGAAGTTAGTTTCAAGTTGGACCTTTACGCTGGACATTCAATAGATGCCAAATTCCAACGAAAAACTAACTTCACTGCAGTGCAAAGCGGCGTTTACCAAAATATTACGGTAAAGTGAGGAATCTGCGACACAACGAAATATACGACAGAGCATAATTGTAAAGAATTAATGTTTTTCTATCGTCAAGCAGTAGATATCGTTATATCATATAGCCCTACCCTAACCATGTCCCTAACCTTAACCTCTCATAACCTAAACCTAACCAGGACCACACAGTTCATTATACTTAACCCAACATAATGCTTTATCTGTCAGTACACTAAAGGCCAAAATATTAATGTGAATATCCACCAATAGTGAGTGTTTTTTATAATGTTTTACTTTAATCTCTCAGGATGGTACACTTAAGTACCATGTCATGCCATGAAGTTATCAACCTAAAAAATTTATCATTCACATTTTAGGGACCCCATAAGGAAGACGAGACCCCCACATTGTGACTGTGATAACAGATTTATGTTCTCACATTACTACTCCCCTCTAATACACACCTTTTTATTCAAATATAGTACTTGTAACAGCTTCATTGACTATCACACTAACATATATACAAAGTAACCAAACAGTACATTTTGTTTCTGATTATGTTTAAGAATGTTGCATGAGGAAACCTGGGGAAGTAAAGTTGCAAAGGATCGCCTGGTTCAGTTTGTTTTCATTGGCCAGGGCATATGACGTCATGGCAACGGCATATGGGTTGGTGAGGCTGGGCAGACGCCTCTCCAGGTATGCCACTGCTTTGTCTACACTGCCTGGCAGACTCTGGCCAGAAGGAAAAGACAGTTAATAAATAGAGATAATCATATCCAGAGGCTTAATGAGTGGCAGACAAAGAGGCAGAGTGGAAATCAAGCTCCCATGTTTGTAGTTGTGGCTGTTTCAACCTGTTGAATGGTGTAGTAGCTGTTTTTATTAGTCAGTTTCCCTGTACGCAATTACTTCATAGCTGTCCTGAGTTGAAAATGAAGATGAAATAATGAGAAAAATATTGGGCCCCATAAAGGAATGTTTTTCTCTTTTCTTTTGGTGCAAAGCAATAAGAAAATCCTACGTGGGACTCTTTAAATGTGCACTGAGTATGATGATGAATTGCATTTGATCTTAAATTGAATGTGTGTGCCAAGAAAAGTGCAATTAACGTTAACCCATATAAGGGCAGCAGACTTAAGTGCCACGAGCAAACCACAAACCAACAAGCCAGTGATATTTGGCAATTAATGTTGAACTCGGGCAAAAGAAAAAGAACATATAGATAGAAACTTTTCTTAAAAGGAGCCAGATGTAGTTTTTCCAATGAAATCACTTAAGCCTATTTCTTGCTACACAATTTTAAGCTTGATTTGTTGGTCGGCGAAGTCGGGCTGTGATCGGGGTAAAAAAGCGATCGATCTGCGGTCGCCAGTCATTATATGTGAACTACACAACGCCACATCAAAACGACTTGCAACGCATCGCTGACCAGTTGCTAACATTATCCGGTGCAATATAGAGAGCCTAAGTCACACGCTTCCGCTTCTGGCCCATGGGAACTTATTTCGGAAAAAAATATGTACGGTAATCAATGGCAATAGAGAGATCATATTTTTTATCCTGTTAGAATTGAACCCTTAATTACATATATGATGTTGGTCAATTTAAACTATAATTTTGCATGTCAAGAAAGTGTCGTTTTGTGTGAAACCCGTTCAATGAACTACATCTCTCATCTCGCACCATATACATCGGCAACATGTTAGCGCGGTAATTCTATCTGAAGTCCATTGCTTTCTTTTTTTTTTGTTGTTTTTTTTTTTTTAAACCTGTCCTGCCCAGCAGCCTGGTATAGAGTATGATGAGCTGGATACCATATTGTGCCAGACAGATTTTACTTTAACAAGAGAGTATTAATATACTCCTTTGTCTGTTTTATTATTTATTTAATTATGTATTGATTTGTCGCCGGGCCGGACAGGGGGGCAGACACGGGGATGGGGGGGCACAAACAGACAGCACAGAGAAAGGACAACACCTGTAAGAGAAGGGGGAAAGAGGGATGGAAAGTGGGGACAACAGGGAAAAGCTGTGGGAAACACCAATTGCAGAAAGCAACGAAACCTGCAATAGAACAGAGAGGGGGGCTTGGGGAGGAGAAAAACAACAACAAACAATAAAAATAATAATAATAGTAAAAGACAACCAGCCGAACAGCAGCAATAAACAGCTGACATAGTAAGACAACTAAGAGAAAATTGAAAACAAGAAACAGTCCAGCACACTAAATAAGCAACACAGCACAGCCACAAGAGCTGGAATAATAACAATTAATTTAAATAAGTAACTGAAAGAAAAGCATCAGGAATAATTCTACCAGGGACAACCTGCATTTGTTTGTGTCTATGTGTGAGACTGATTGTGTCTGTGTGCGTGTGGGTGAATGTGTCTGTATGTGTGTGCGCATAAGCCTGTTAAAGAATGTAGTTGTTAGTGAGAGTGGGATGCCACGACTGTGCCACACTTACCCCAGCAACAGGCAGGCAAGAACCCCAGTAGCCAATAGGGGTGGGAGAAAGAAAAAGAATAAATCAATCAAAAAAAAAAACAAAGACTCCCAGATGCACCGCGATGCAAATGCGGAAGACCCCGACCCAAATGCCAGTTGACAGCGTAACGCAACGGAAGGAACGCAAAAAGCGTAACCCGCGGAAGAGCAGCGCCTGGACTGACCGCGGCGCATACAACATAGACCAGTGCTCCCCCCCACCCAGCACCCCACCGCCGTGCAGCAAACAACCAAAATGCCCAAATGCCACGCAATCATCAACACCAATGCACAAGTGACGAGCCCAACGCGCACAATGCGCGACCACGGCGACACCCAATGCCCAGCAGCCCCCTGCGAATCCTGAGTGCGAGGTCGGGCAAACGAGAGAGCGCAAACGGAACAACACGACAGCGAAAGCCAGCGGAGAGAAACACCAGCAGCAAGTCCCAGCCCGGCAGCAAACGCGCTGCACAGGTCACCGTGCACCCGCCAATAAAAGTCCGCCGTCCCCCCAACCGCCGGAAAAAACTAAGGCCACCCCATGCCCAGCACGCCCCCCGGCAGCCGTGCAACACCAGCCAAACCAGCAACGAGGCAAAATCAACTAGCTCAGCTGCATGCCACCACCAACCCACCCACCCGTCAATGGCCGAGAACTCCAGGCACAAGCCCAGAACAAATCGGAGCACAGCCCTGCCCCGCACCCACACTGCACATCCCGAAAACTAACTATATACCTCAGTATCCAGAGGGGTCCAACAACTGGCCGACAGAGAAATGGGGAAGCATGAATCCGAGGCCAACGAAGCAAAACAGGGACGCAAACAGGTCCCTCCAAGCCAACGAGGAAATGCCTCCCCCGGACTCCAATGCACAAACTAAACGCCCAG
>NC_060153.1:22366947-22373508 GCF_021292245.1 Micropterus dolomieu
ATAGAACAGAGAGGGGGGCTTGGGGAGGAGAAAAACAACAACAAACAAACACAAACAAAAACAAACAATAAAAATAATAATAATAGTAAAAGACAACCAGCCGAACAGCAGCAATAAACAGCTGACATAGTAAGACAACTAAGAGAAAACAAGAAACAGTCCAGCACACTAAATAAGCAACACAGCACAGCCACGAGAGCTGGAATAATAACAATTAATTTAAATAAGTAACTGAAAGAAAAGCATCAGGAATAATTCTACCAGGGACAACCTAAATTTGTTTGTGTCTATGTGTGAGACTGTGTGTGTCTGTGTGCGTGTGGGTACGTGTGTGCGCATAAGCCTGTTAAAGAATGTAGTTGTTAGTGAGAGTAGGACGCCACGACTGTGCCACACTTACCCCAGCAACAGGCAGGCAAGAACCCCAGTAGCCAATAGGGGTGGGAGAAAGAAAAAAATGTAATGCCGACGGAACGCAAAAAGCGTAACCCGCGGAAGAGCAGCGCCTGGACCGACCGCGGTGGGCACACAACATAGACCAGTGCTCCCCCCCACCCAACACCCCAACGCCGTGCAGCGAACAACCAAAACGCCCAAATGCCACGCCCCCTGCGAATCCCGTGTGCGAGGTCGGGCAGACGAGAGAGAGCAAACGGAATAACACGACAGCGAAAGCCAGCGTAGAGAAACACCAGCAGCAAGTCCCAGCCCGGCAGCAAACGCGCCGCACAGGTCACCGTGCACCCGCCAATAAAAGTCCGCCGTCCCCCCAACCGCCGGAAAAAACTAAGGCGCGCAACACCAGCCAATCCAGCAACGAGGCAAAATCAACCAGCTCAGCTGCATGCCACCACCAACCCATCCACCCGTCAATGGCCGAGAACTCCAGGCACAAGCCCAGAACAAATCGGAGCACAGCCCTGCCCCGCACCCACACTGCACATCCCGAAAACTAACTATATACCTCAGTATCCAGAGGGGTCCAACAACTGGCTGATAGAGAAATGGGGACGCATGGATCCGAGGCCAACGAAGCAAAACAGGGACGCAAACTGGTCCCTCCAAGCCACTGAGGAAATGCCTCCCCTGGACTCCAATGCACAAACTAAACGCCCAGCAGCCATTCAGAGACCCTGCCCAGGGAAAAAACACAATGCATCAAGATGCATCGACAATCGCCGCACAATCCCACCGCAGCCCTCCAAACCGCAACCAGATTAACCCGCGCAGAGACCCCCAAAGAGCATTGACCATCTAACGTTAGCTTGCTTCTTTTTTTTAGCTACGACCTATGAGAGGTTAACACCGACTGTCATTCATTATGAAAACATGAATGAGCGTTTGTTTGCTTGTCAAACATGTGGTGGTTGATTAACGTAATCATTTACGTCCCGCTGGCTGCCATCGCGTTCATTATTAACGTTGGTCATTAGTTGTAGACGCATTGTATCTTAGGCTACATGGTTGTGCTCTGTGAAAAACAGGCAACAGGTTTATTGTTGATCATGTAATGTTACAGTTTTATTTAGTTAACTTTACACTGGCTAGTTAATAAGCTGTCATAATTAATTCTGATTGTCGATTGAAAGAACCAGCTCATCATGCAACACAAATATTATATAATATTATATTATATACAAATAAAACATCAAATATTAAAGCTCAGCTCTTTCGCTAAGGGACAGCAGTGTAAGTTGAAAAGTGAAAGTACTCCGAAAAAATGTTTCATCTTCTGACCTTTGGTCAGAAAAGGTCAGAAGTCTGAAATGTTGACAAATAATTATACATGTGTGCCCAGGAAAAATCAACAATCAGCTGATCAAATGCACTTTTGCAAACAAGTGCTTTCTATCAGCTGATGTTTTTCCCCTTTTGCCTCACTACACAGTATACAGTAAGCCAAACAATACACGTGTAATATCCACAAGACCTACTCAAAAGTCACAATAAATGACACCATCTATAGCTTCAAAACTATTCAGTGTGCAGATAATTCTGGGTTTATTTCAGTGTAACTTCTTAGTGAATGTCACAATTGTGAAATGTCCAAATAAATAATCTGCAAATATCAGCATTTAATTTTTTTTTATCTTACAACATTTAATCAAATTGTTAATCTATGAATGCCATCTTAATAATTTCATTTACAGCTGTTAAAATTGTAGATCACCACTTTATTTCCAATTAAAGAAAACTGACGAATGAAGAATGTATTTCCATACAGTTTATATAACAAAAATGATTCCCAATACACAAGCAACAGTTCAACAAATTAAAATATACTGCATTCATAAAAACATAAATTTTCAAAGTTTACAAATGTAAATGTTGTTTTCTATCACTTGAAATAATTTGCTGTAACAGTAAATATAATAACCTATGGATAGGAACCCAGTGTCATAATATAAAATTTGAAATCAGTGTTCATATATTGTGGGATTAGGTGTTGTGAAATAAAAGTAAAACAAAATGCAGGAGATGGCAGATAAGAGAGCGAGCCATGTTGGAAGCTGGGACTTGTATATCCTGTAGAGTACTGGACCCAGGTATGCCACATTTGGATGGATACTGCTATCAGCTCCTATGACAGTTATTGACAAAGCAAACACATACTGAGCAGATTAGCTTGGGCTGTTGAGTCTTACACGAGAAGATGGTTTATATCCCAGCTACGTGTCTTTACCCCCAGCATGCGAACACTGCCTTTAGTGACAGCAAGAGAATTAGCACTTGTTCTAGCCAATGCCCGATTCAGTTGGTCATTAAATACTTGCCAAGTTTCACAAATAAATGCTTGTTAACATGTTGGCTTGATGGGTGTTGTGGCAAGGTAATTACCCCTGATAGGATGTGTTTCACCAGCGCATGCATTCAGTGATGTAGGTGGTGAAGTATTTCACCATTATAAGTGAAAATTATAACATGTGGATTGTTTAATCTATGGTTTTAGTGTTTTTCATTAACAAGGTTTTGTAAAGCAATCAATGCCTAGCTTTGTGTGTATGTAAAATGCTATTTCAGTGCAATGCATTATTAAATAATAGGGACATACTAACACATTTCATACACTTCAAAAGTATATCAAAATCATAAATCAAAAATTTACACAGGGAATGAGTGGGTCTTTGTCCCAGTAGAGCTTTATGTCTTACAACATCCCTGCATGTAACATTAGCCTGCAGAAAAATAAAACCAAAACCAAAAACCATTTATTTTGACAGATGAGCCAGGTGCTGCTTGCTTTGCAAAGCCTTGTTAATAAAATAACAATACTAAATGATAGATTAAACAATCCACATGTTATATTTTTCATTTACTTTGGTGAAATTGCTGTTCCACCTTCACAGCTGTAGTTAAGAGTGATTGCTTAACTTACCTATCAACCCTACTTGGTGCAATTGTGCATCTCTCCTTCTCCAGCTCTGCCAGGAGTCTGTCTGGTCAGTGAAAGAGCCATCAGAAAACATGATTCCCCTAAATGTCCTCTGCCTGGAGATACTGGGGAAATAAACCGTAAGTTGATGGATGCAGATCAAACAACAAAACAAAAACAGTGCAGCACAATCTGAGAAACATTTGCTGCAGAATCCATGTGTTGAGGAGAGAAAAAAAATTGTCCTGAGGTGAGATTGTACACTCACTCCTCATATTGCGAGTCCTGCACCTTACCAACAGAGCTAACCAAAAAACATGTATACATGTTAATATTATGCCTTATATTCTCATCCACTATCTAACGGTTGAAAATATTGCTCCGATGCAAAACTTATTTGCCGACCCCTGCTGTATATTATTACTACTTCTTCTTCTTCCATAGGTATTCCACGTAGCTGGGATGTAAACCATCTTTCTCATGTAAGACTCTCGACAGCCCAAGTGTCTGCACTGCCTGAATTGCAACACAAAATGACGTGTAACTTTACTAATTTATGACAAACTGCAACTTTGACAGACAAAATGATCTTTTAAATTGACAAGCATCATATGTGTAATTCAGGGCACAGTTCAAACAGGATCAAAAAATAGGTTGTCTCTCGCCATTGACTACCCTACATATTTTTCCCGAAATAAAGTCTCATGGGCCGGAAGCGGAAGCTAGTGACTTTGGTTCCCTATGGCGCCTCCCAGCACTGGTATGCTGGGATTTGATAACTAGCAGTGGGCCTACCAAAAGCCAGCCTATCTGATTAATTTGAAATGGAGCATATACTTTGGAGGAAATCAGACTATGCACCGATGCTTGTCAGAAGCTGTAAACATAATGCAGACGTACAATCAACAGTTGTTCAGTTGTATTGTGAGACGTGTACTTTTATCTAAACAACGTCCGTTTCAACTGAAATCCTCTCATACAACCTACTGAAATGCTTTTATACAACATACATTTCAATTGTATGTGTGAGAGCATTTCAGTTGTGTACGTAAAAGCATTTCACTTGTATCTGAATAATGTCCCTAGGGGCCCCTCATATGATCAAATTTTAAAATAGCAGGTGTGATCTAGATGCCTTTTATATGTAAAAGACAACAGACGATTTGGGACTTCAGTGAATAAAAAGTGCTTCAGTAACAGTAAACTCTCTGTGCGTGAAGACCTCTTCTGAGTATAAACTTTGTCTTTCATTTTATTTGTGTGTGCGTGCATTTATGAGTTCATCTGTGTGTATGAGATGTCTATTTCTCACTATAATTGATTTCTCATCATCATCATCATATCTTCTTGCTTTTTAATCTTGTGGCAGAAACAACCTGAGGCTGGTTGGATATATGGCCAAGACATCATGTTGATATCTTAATTAAGCTGCTCCTCTCAGCTCTTCTGTCTTGACACTAACACTGTGACGTGATGACTGACATCTTTTTCAGTGTGCCAACGGGTTCCCGCAGGATCTCTCCGGTCTAGTTCTTTTTTAATGTTAAACTTTATTTATGTTTCACTTCACGTTCCTCTGCCATTTTTGCTTTGAAGCAAAAAGACAGTGAGGGAGAGTGCTGTCATTCACACCTGCCAGATCTGATTCTCTCTCAGTAACACTTATTTCTCTCTATCTCTTGCATCTCCTTTCTGTCTCTCTCTCACGCACGCACACACACACACACACACACACACACACACACACTAGTAAACTTTTGATTGTTAGGTGTCAGAGCTGTTTTTGATCCACCCTGATTGGTGTTGTTGACAAAGCAATACTCCTGCTGAGGTTGTCATCACGTATCAATGCTCTGCGCTACATACACGCGTGTGCACGCGTTGTTGCTGACCATGTCCATCCCTTTATGACCACAGTGTACGCATCTTCTGATGGCTACTTCCAGCAGGAAAATGCACCAACCAGAGCTCAAATTATCTCAAACTGAAGATGAATCATTCAAAGTACATGAAGGCACAGCTGCCTCTATGGAAATAAAGCACAGGCTCGTATAGCTTACAGTACATCATGTTTTAATATGCAGTCAATTAACTAGGTCAATACTTAGTTACTTAATTCCACGACGTAAAGGCTGTCTTCTCTGCCATCTTGCTAGCTGAGCTACAATGACACAAACATAGGATCAGACACCGTCCACTAGTACACAGCTATTGGGTTCTCATTTAATGGAGAGCTGTGCAGTGATGCCACATGACATAGAACATATGGTCCTCTCCTACTGCTTGCTCTGGGGCTTTCCTGCACATTGCTATGCCCTCATCCCCCGGTCACCCAGCTTTCCATACTCCCACCTAAGCATACACAAACACACACAGGTCATATAATTAGAATATCATCAAAAAGTTGATTTATTTCAGTAATTCCATTCAAAAAGTGAAACTTGGATATTATATTCATTCATTACACACAGACTAATTACTTAAGACCAATACAAAAAGAGGATTTTTAGAAATGTTGGCCAACTTAAAAGTATGAACATGAAAAGTATGAGCATGTACAGCACTCAATACTTAGTTGGGGCTCCTTTTGCCTGAATTACTGCAGCAATGCGGCGTGGCATGGAGTCGATCAGTCTGTGGCACTGCTCAGGTGTTATGAGAGCCCAGGTTGCTCTGATAGTGGCCTTCAGCTCTTCTGCATTGTTGAGTCTGGCGTATCGCATCTTCCTATTCACAATACCCCATAGATTTTCTATAGGGTTAAGGTCAGGCAAGTTTGCTGGCCAATTAAGAAGAGGGATATCATGGTCCTTAAACCAGGTACTGGTAGCTTTGGCACTGTGTGCAGGTGCCAAGTCCTGTTGGAAAATGAAATCTACATCAAGTTGGTCAGCAGCAGGAAGCATGAAGTGCTCTAAAATTTCCTGGTAGACAGCTGCGTTGACTTTGGACCTCAGAAAACACAGTGGACCAACACCAGCAGATGACATGGCACCCCAAACCATCACTGACTATGGAAACTTTACACTGGACTTCAAGCAACGTGGATTCTGTGCCTCTCCTCTCTTCCTCCAGACTCTGGGACCTTGATTTCCAAAGGAAATGCAAAATTTACTTTCATCAGAGAACATAACTTTGGACCACTCAGCAGCAGTCCAGTCCTTTTTGTCTTTAGCCCAGGCGAGACG
>NC_060153.1:22373608-22386069 GCF_021292245.1 Micropterus dolomieu
CGCGAAACCCGCGTGCGAGGTCGAGCAAACGAGAGAGAGCAAACGCAACAACACAACAGCGAAAGCCAGCGGAGAGAAACACCAGCAGCAAGTCCCAGGCCGGCAGCAAACGCGCCGCACAGGTCACCGTGCACCCCCCAATAAAAACTAAGGCCACCGGCGCCAGCTGACATCCCCCATGCCCAGCACACCCCCCGGCCGCCGTGCAACACCAGCCAAACCAGCAACGAGGGAAAATCAACTAGCTCAGCTGCATGCCACCACCAACCCACCCACCCGTCAATGGCCGAGAACTCCAGGCACAAGCCCAGAACAAATCGGAGCACAGCCCTGCCCCGCACCCACACTGCACATCCCGAAAACTAACTATATACCTCAGTATCCAGAGGGGTCCAACAACTGGCCGACAGAGAAATGGGGAAGCATGAATCCGAGGCCAACGAAGCAAAACAGGGACGCAAACAGGTCCCTCCAAGCCAACGAGGAAATGCCTCCCCCGGACTCCAATGCACAAACTAAACGCCCAGCAGCCATTCAGAGACCCTGCCCAGGGAAAAAGCACAATGCATCAAGATGCATCGACAATCGCCCCACAATCCCACCAAACCGCAATCGGATCAACTCGCGCAGAGACCCCCACCCCCAGAAGCCAGGGCACCCTGCGACCCCCCAAAGCGCAAAGGACCCCAGACCGCATGTCATGGGGGAAGCTGTACCCCACCCCAAGGAAGAACAGCAGAAAGCCGTGCCGGGAAGCTCCCTGGCGCCAGGGAGCGATAACGCGGGAGAACCAGGCCAACGGTCCCCCAGCCCAACCAGAGGCATCCCTCCCTACAGTGCAGGCAGCGCCAGCAGCCCCCGAGGCCGATCTCATCCCCGGACGGGGGCCCAGTTCATTGCTTTCTTGCTGGTAGCTAGATAACTTAGCTATGTTCCACGCATAAATATATATCTCACCTGATATGTTTAATCCAATGACTCCTGGGCGCTTTTATCACATCATCCATCATAAAGTTTTTTTTACGTTAGCTTCAGTAACATTAGCTTCAGTCATTGACAGAAACAGTTATGACGTCACATACACGACATTTGGGTTTGTGGTCTTTGTAATTATCTATTTTCACAGTCTTGTACTTCAACAGTTTTACATCAAATTGCGACTTTGAGTTTAAAATTGATCTTTTAATTTGACAAAGATTTTATGTGTAATAGGGATGCAACGATTACAGATTTTGTTGGGACGATTATTGTCAGAGAAATAATCACGGTTTCATGATAATTATGCATCAATTTCACAACCCCAGTAATGAGTTAGGTTGATTTTTTTTACATTAACAATTATATTTTTATAATATGTAAGTATTATTAATATAAGAGGAATATTAACTTTTATCCTCCCTTTTATCCTCCAGGGGAAATTGAAATAAAGGAGAGGAATGAACTGTTCTCTTACTGTCATCAACTCTCATCCATACAGTTTTTGTGTAAATGATGGAAAAAAATTGTGTGCAGTGTTAACTAAGATTCAAATTATTTTCAGATTAATGAAACCTTTATTCCTTTTGTGCAAATAGTATAAAGGGCAATTTCACTGAGTTGGGCTCCTGCAAAAACTTTGTAATGTCCCATGAAGTAGACCTGGTTGCCTGCACAAAACAGCTGACATCTTGTCCTGCTACTGATGCATTCAGGCAATGTCGGCAGAATGGACACAACCAAAAAAAAAAACACTCCATGGTTGAGGCATTATTGGCATAAGGTTGTTAGCAATAATGCTAACCTTATAGTCACAGTAAATAAACATAATAAATTAGCTGCATTTGTAGTGATGCATATTTTTTGTAGTTGTTAAAGAGTGAAACCAGATTAAGTCTATCAGTATATGCTACCCCTGATATCTTATAGATGAGATAATATAGTATTTCAACATGCTCACCATCTCCGTACAGTGCACATGGAGTGAGTAGTGGTGTAATATAAAATGATTCTGTGGTGGGAGCATTATTTGAAATGATGTTATAATATAATCAAAAAACAGAATATGTCACAATACTGTGAGAGTTATAACTTTATGGGACTGGAAAAGGGAACACATAAGGTAGCATTTTTTGATAGGGCAGAGCGACTCGATAGATTCTGCTGTCGATTTGCGCTACGGTAGCATTTTTCGACAAGGCAGCATAGATCATCAGAACACCGGTCTATGGACGCATCAAAACCGTGGCGCGGCTGTAACGTGTCTTAGCAGACACCGGCGTAACACTTCAGAGCTGTCTATAAAGTTTACAGCTTACCTCTGTAGCCAACAGCTGTTCTCCTTGTTTATGTACCACAGCACAAGCACCAATTGGCAGTGGGTGGAAGAACTGATATCAGTTGTCTCATCTGCCAGAATAAACATTCCTCTTGAATGTAATCTTCAAGAACTGACAGCACGCAAACGTTTTTTTTGCAGTCTTTGAGGTGCCTTTGAAAACAGTAGCTGTCTTAAGGTGCTCCTCCAACACACTGTCCAGCAAGATCTACTGAAAACGGCAGGGTGGTCAGAGGATGCGGTCTCATTGTGGGGAGGCCGAGGTTAACTCTGCCTAGCATGGCTAGCTTCACTGTATTATGCATTATGTACACTCGTGTTTCTTAACCTTCTCAGATAAATGTATCGTGTCGCACTTTTTTAAAAAACAAGTTACAAAGTGCTTTAACAAGTGTAAAGACAATAATACCCAAAAGACAACAATACAAAAACAATACAAGATAAAAGCAAGAAAACATTGAAAAGACTAAAATACACATTTAAGATAAATATAAATTAAGTAAAATAGAATAAAATAAAGTCAAATAAGATCAGGAAAGGCTCTCCTATAAAAGTATGTTTTAAGAAGGGACTTAAAAGAGTTCACTGACTCAGCCAACCTGGTTTCCTCAGGCAGGCTGTTCCAGAGCCTCGGGGCCCTGACAGCAAACGCTCTGTCCCCTTCAGTTTTCAGTCGAGACTCAGACAACAGACCTTATGAGACGAATGCTCATGATAAACCCTGTCTGATCGGGGTTGATTAATGTGGGTAGAAAAACCTCTAACCTCTTGGCTAGAAGCTTGGAGAGTATCTTACAATCCACTCCAATCAGGCTAATTGTTCTCTAGGATGAGCAGCAGTCAGAGGGTTTATTTTATTATTTTTATTAGTGATATATTGGCCAAATTAAGCGTCTGGGGCAATGAGCCATTTTCAAAAGACTCAACAAACATTTTGGTGAGCGGTCCTGTGATAAAGGTAGCCATCTTCTTATAAAATTCAGGTCAAAACCAGTCGTGGCCAGGGTCTTTACCCCCTGGTATTGACATACGCTCAAGGAACCTATCCCTAAGCTCAGTGTTGTTAGGGTGACCTGGAGAATACGTTTTGATAGAATTCTCTCATAATGTCAGTCATCTGCTTGTTTTGAAAGTATTGCACTGCTTTACTGTCTTTTAGTGAAGAGATTAAATTTGAGTCCGTCCTACCCTTTGCTAGACGAGCTAAAAGCCTACCTGGTTTTTTGGCAGACTCAAACAATGCTTGGCACAAAAAATAGCAATTTCCTTTAAAAATTAAATTTTCCTTTTCCTTTCCCTTTCTGAGTTAGGAAATTATCAAGAGCAGAACAAGCTGCGTCTTTAGTAATACTGAATGAGAGGGGAACCTCTTAAAATCCTGTTCCAAAACAGACACGTGTTCGAGTGACTTGAGTGATTCCTTCTTTCTAGCAGACGTACAGTATATGATATAATCGTACCTCTTAGCTATGTGTTGTGTAAGAATATCATTTATTCAATATATGAACTGTATAAGCATGCCAACCCCTAGTCAGATCTGTGTGGTAGACTGAACTCTGAGGTGATACTCTGTGCGAGAGACCAGAGTTGACAGTCTAGGAAATAAGGTCCTCAGTGATATCCCGTGGAATTTGAAGAGGAGTAAAGGTCATGTATTGTCAAAGTCCTAGTGATAGTCTGTGAGAAGAGATAAGACTACAGAATGTGACCACCCTGACCTGGGAACCAAGATAGGCGAGTCAGAAATCAGAGGTCAAGAACAATACAAAAAGGGGCCCATGCCCTGGAAAGAGCTTACCTGACAGGGGAAGCCAAGGGCTATACAGTGTATTGAGAAGCTCCACATCATGTTTTCAGTATGCCTTGAAGGCTTACTCGGGTTTTGTCTTGCTATGACAATAAACTCTATTGCATCGATCTCTGACTGACTCCAGTAGCTTCTTTAGAACTCCAAAGTGCTGAAGACCACCACCAACACTTGGTGATACTGAGGACAGATCTGGGCTTCCAGCGGGCCCAGATCTAAGTAAGGAGGAGAAAATTCCAGCCAAACAGGAGAATGGTCTGAGAGAACATTTGCTTTGATAGAGCATATTCTAACCCTGAGCAGAGTCTGCATTGATGTGAAAAAATGGGAGAGTAAACACACCCCAGTGCGAGACGCTCCCCATACAAAGAGCCAGTAACCAAGACATATCTTCACTTAGAGAAATGCATCACAGACTCTAAGGTGAAGGGTATCTTTTTAGGGAACAATATAGCTACTCTGCGACTCTTAGAATTAAATGAGGAATAGAAAACTTGACCAACCCACCCTCTTCTGAGTTTCAGGTGTTCAAGATCAGAGAGATGAATCTCTTGTAAGAACGCAATATGCGCTGCCTCCTTTTTAAGTGACGAGAGAACCATGGAGAACCATTTCGCGTCTTTTAATTACATTGTTGATCCCCTTTACATTCCACGTGATAATCTTGGTTACACTTTGGGTTAGTTTATGTACCTTGCGTTTGTAGCCTGACCAATACATAATAAGGGTAGAGCAGTAAGACACGCATGCGAGTTAAGTCGTGAGCAACGTATCAGAAGTGGGAGGGCTGTCTGTAAAAGTGTGACCAATAATAAACAAGCGGCGGGGGGGGGGGTGCTGTCAAACAAAACATGGGTGAAAATCGAACCAGAAAAGTAAAGAATACAATATCCAGATGGTGGCAGAGCAGCCCGTGACACTGAAGGAGGTCAGCGCCACAAAACTCTCCCTATAGCCCCCCGCACTCATACATACATACATAGCCTGTCCGGGTTTTCATAAAGTTTCGTCATTAGCTAGTTAGTTAGAAAGAAAACAAAATGGGAGAGACATTGAAAGATATTTTTTTGTGTCATAAGCTAATGATGCTAGAAGTTACCCAGCAACATAAAATTAGATTGCAATTGAGTCATCGACACAAGCCTGACTTACTGGGAACATGTTATTCCTAATGGCATCGCCACAGCTAGCCTCGAAGCATGGTAGATGATGATTTTCGGCTGAGTTTGTTTCTGTTTCGTGGATTTTTCTTTCTGCTTGACTTCATTGCCGTGGGTCGCGTCGGGGCAAGGAAACGAACAACAATTGTGACAATTGTTACATGGGTACGAGAGCTTGGCAAAAACAGAGCCTTCAGCCAGCCATCGTCACGTGACCGACCTAACTTTCCCTTTAACTGCCGAATGAGAAGCTGCGAATCGGAAGCGTCGTCACCGCCACGGCATCGATTGTAAGTGACACGTTTATATTTAATTCCCTACCAATTAGGCCTACCTTTACTTGGGCGTGCAACGCTGGGTGCTGATCCCGCAGGTTCTGCATCAAGTTTAATGTAGGTATTCGCTCATTTAGCAGGAACCTTTTAATAGCAACCTCCGCTTTTCTCGTCACAGGAAAAGGAGATCTCTGTACCCTCTCTCCAGTTTCACATCCGTCGCCGTCACCGGACCTAGCACCGCGCCCGTTCAGCCCTCCTCAGATTGAACAGTCTGTGAAGTTACATTGCCGTGTTTATTTTAAATATAATTCACAACTAATAAAGCATACTTACAAGTTGTGATTGTTTGGGCCTGGAAATTCACAGAGTCGGAGTTGCATCATCTTTTAATACTAAACGATGAACTGTTGCCAGTGTTCCGACGATCTAACGACATGTTGCCTTGCCGGAAAATGCTACCATAGCGCTAATCGATAGACTCGACTCTACTCTGCTGCTCCGTTTCCCATTAGAGATAGTACCCAGAGATAGTACGTAGCTCCTCAACTCAACACATTTTTGTTCCGCCATCACTTCTCGTAAAACTGTCAATATTTGAAATCTACACAGCTGATTTCTCACCTCAAAACTTCTCAGAAGTGGATTTAGTGATGAAATTCCATACAAAAGCTGTAAGATATAAAACTTTCTGTTGCTGGCTGCACACAATGATGATGCAGTGAATAGTGAATATTCTCTCTGACCAATCAGTAGTTTGTCATGTATCCCTCAGCTCGCTTGGAACCTTGACGGAGGTGAGGTGATACAAAAGCTAGCCGCTTGGCAAGCTTTATGACGCGTTTTCATTGTGACGTCACACTTAAAAGAAGTGAAGGCTGGACTACAAACGAGCTTTCTGAGTTTTCCGTGGGAGATGGGAAATCCCTTTGGGCTGAACTTTGGGCTTTTTCACTTTGCAAACCTGTTACATGCACAAAAAAGATATATAACTCAATAAAGGAGAAGGGAAAAGCCAAAAAGCACCACCTCTTTAACGTTACTTGGTCCATGCTTGTAAAATATCCACCACGACTTGTAACGTGATAGGCTATCAAGTTTTTAACCGAGTGAAGTCTGTGCAAGTGAACACATCCACATAAAACGACTGCTACACCCGCGTGTAACAATGTGATTAATCGCAAGAAAATCATACGATTAATTGGCCAGCACTATAATTAAATATATTAACATCCTAACAGTATACTATTATATTAAAATTTAAGTAATTATCTAATGTTATAATTGTCACAATTGGTCCTGTGACACTTGGGGGTTTCTTCCTTTCTTTTTCCTGTGGTGTTCTGTGGGCGTGTGTGGGTGTGTCTTTCACTTGGCAGGGAGCTGATCACCTGGCGAGGCGACACACCTGTTGCCAATCCTCATCTACACCTGGCCTTAAGATGTGGGGCTCCCTAAAACTCATCGCCGGATTATTCCTAGCCATCGCATGGTTGAGTACTTTAGGCCAGCTTTGTTACTTGCGCATTTAGTTCATTTCTGTTTGTGTGTTCTCTGCCTGAACCCGGACTAACAATCTATTGTTTTTCTCCTTCTTCAAGTTACCAAATCCGGTGTGTTTTAGTCCTGCTTGAGGATCTTTAGGAGAACTGTCTGCCACTGCCCAGGACGGCCTGCCCCTGCTCACATCTCACCATTCTGTACTACTAGTTCCTCAGATCTCTGTAAATAAACTCTTTTCTTTAACTGGCTTTGAGTGTTCTGTATCCGCACCCCGGTCCTCATTCTTACGAAAACCTAATAATAATATTAATTATTTTACACACACACACACACACACACACACACACACACACACACACACACACACACACACACACACACACACACACACACACACACACACACACACACACACACACCAGTATGTGCTCCCTCTAGCCTCCTCCTGAAAGCAACACGTTCCCCTTGTTCTGTTTTGCTAAAGTTAATGTAATACTGTTCAGTAGTCTTCTTTACATTAGGTGTGGGTGCTGTTGGTGTTTCGTGAATCTGTCCCTGCTTCAAAAACTACACAAGCACCAATCACAGTAAAGTTTTTTGTGATCAGTGTTTTAAAAGCAGTTTTTAATATAAAATTTTCTCTGTTTCAATATTTTAAAAAACTTTGACAAAATTTTAAAGCCAATGCTGAGTGTACAGATACCAGGGTCTTCATTTCCATAGTCCTACAATGGTTAAACACCATAGTTGAACACAAGGAGAAAGAGCACACACGTAGCATAAACATGGTTACTTTTTGTTACATTTTTCCCTGTGCACCTAAATTTCCTTGTGTGCTCTAAATTTTTTCATTTAGGAGCAAAAAAAGTGGGGGGAGGGCAACAGGACACAACCAGCCGTACAACAATAAACCCCACATATAAAACAACTGTGGGACAATGAAAAAGTTAAGCAAAATACAACACAGCACAGCCATAACAGGGGAACAGCAAAGAGCCTTGCGAGGGAGCCCCCGCAGCCAGGGAGCGGAAATGGAGGAGAACCAGGGCCGACAGACCCCAAACCCAACCAGAGGCCTCCCTCCCTGAGTGCAGGCAGAGCCAGCAGCACCCGGTCCCCGCAAACCTGAGGCCAGCCCAGTCCCACCAGACAGTATGCATGCAGAATTTAAGATCAAATCTGGGCTTACACGATTCATGCATGAGGCCCATTGTATGCAGGTGAGGTACTCACATTAACAGCACATAGTGTGCGTGACTCCTGTATAGCAACGAGGCAGAAGGCCGTCATGGAGGCGTCTGAATCCACGCCGAGCACATCCCCCTATACACACACACACACATATATAGAAAATTGTTGTTTTTATTGTTCTTTATTGGCACCAGGTTTAAGAACTGTTGTTACGGAAATCAGTGCACGCACAATCATTGATCTACTGAACACATATCCAACTTCTCTAAACATGCCGTCAGGTTGCTGTGCGTTGACAATCAGAAACTTGACAGCGTCACAGATGACGTTGCTTTGTAGTGCCACCAGACTGTTGGCCATAGCAAACACCTTGACAACATAGGCGGTCAGCCTTAAGGAAGAGAGGAGAGATGGCGTTCTAACCGTTATATGGAGTCAACCAATGATGTGCAAACATTTCAGTAATGTTTGGATGCCTCACCAGGTGCTACTTTGGTGAATGTCCCACACAGCAAATGACCCATCAACTTTACGGTAGGCAAGCTGGTTCTGGAATCCTGGGCAAAAACAAATTTCACAAAGTTTTTACTGATTGCCATTCAACTCTCTACTGAATCTTTTCAATGGATAATTTTGGTCCTATTAAAGTGGACTAGTCAGTTTCTCATTTTTTTCCTATAGTAATAAATGCAGCCTACCAGTCTGGATGTGTTGGAGGGCTTTGTTACGTTTTTCCAATCCTGTGGTTTCCCACTGGTTGGTTTTGTCCAAATATGTGGTTGCAATGACAGGCAGTGTCATGATGATCATGTTCTGCTCTCCAGGGCCTGACGGCTGTTTGATCAGATTACCCACAGAGTTCTCACGTATGGTGTTCTCCAATAGCGCACTTATCTGCTCCCCTCCTGTGTGGCCAAAGATAAAGATCCTCACAAGGTGGTTATTTGCAATTGAGAACAAACATCATTGGCAACAACAGCAGCAATGCATAAAGGAAACTATCACATTATGTTCCCAAATGTATCATAATGGGTCCTATTATAATGCCATCGCAAAGTCAATGGTAGCAAGAATGCAGATGCAATGCAACTATAGATTCTTTTGTATTTACACCTGTTCTGGTGATGTACAGTATGTAGAGTGTTGCAGACAAGGTTATGTTTATGAATTTTGTTTTTCATTTTGGCAAAGTCTGTAATGGGTTTGACTAACGAATATTAGAAATGTCATTCACATACAAGGTAGATTTATTTATGTTTTACTAAATTACTGTAATTTAGCAGAAGCAGGAAGGATACTGTTTGTGCTCCACATCAGGAGTCTCCATTCAAAGAAAGGCTCTGAACAACATCTGACACAGCAGCAGGAGTTGTCAGGATCTAACAGTAAGGCATCACACCTTAGAGAATTTGCAGCAAAGGCATAACAATGTCCTTGGAAACATATACAGATTATCTCTTTTCACTATTCACTGAGGTTTCAGTTTCAGTTACTGCTGTCACTACCGACAACTTTGGGGTAATACACACAAATAGATATTGTGATCATCAACATCAGCTTCAAAGTAATGTGATTATCTGGTCTGAATAGTGCTTATAATGTTAGTTAGCTAACTTGCTATATTTACCAATAATCATGATAATAATCATATTACTAATCATTGCCTCTATTTTAAACTGCAAACCGCTCTATTAAGCTACATAGTGTTCAGTTTCAGTAAAATATATCCTGTGATCTCACCTTTCACATAGATTATTGTGCTCATAGGTGTATTTGGAACCAAATCTTTCAGAGGAATTTCACTGTTGATTATTTCCTGTTGATTACCATCTGAAGGGAGAGACAGTTAGCAAGTTATGGGATCAGCAAATAAAAAAGCAGACATTATTTTTTCTTTATTGCAGCTACATCAAAAGTAAACTTACCTAAACTTTTACCAGGGTCTAGTGTTATAATCTTTGGAGATTTTACCAGTACGCCTTCAGGCTGGAAAAACAGCAGTTAATAAAAACATCAGGAACAAGAGTTTACTCAGTAGAGTTTAGATTTCCACCAGGTGCATCTGGGGGCATGTAGGTGGACATCAGAGAGTGCAGGGCAGGCTGTGTGTCCAGTGTGTATGCATTTTGTATAGTATAATATTATCCTCGTTTCTGATGGTAAAGCACATACTGCAACGCCCCCACAACTGCCAGATAGAACCAGCTTGAACAAAGCGTTTTTTTATAGTAGTGTACGTTTTCTTATAAAGACGTATGCAACATTTTCAATAAAGTGTTTTTGTATTGCCGTAGTTTGGCCACCACTGTGGTAATGGTACTGAGGTCGCCCAACTGTATGAACTTAACAAGGGAATAGTAGATGTGAGTCTAAACTTCTAAATTTAAACATTGTTATGTATTTCAAACATTTTGTTGTAACACACCATGCTTGACTTTAGTGGATCATAACATATTGGGTATAGAGTTACAACAAACTAAAGATGCTCCGGTTCAAAATGAGACCAATATGGATGTCAAAATATGGCCTGCAACAGAATAGCTATCTGCTTAACCATGCATTCTTTGGGAAGGTAGTGCCCCCCCCCTCCAAATACTGAGAAAATACCAATCTGTCCCTAATATAGAGTGGAAATTATTAGGCCACGTTTAAAACCACAGTCAGTGGTGTCCTCAGGTGGTCAGGGAGAACATTCCACAAACTGGGAGCAACTGAGCAGAAAACCTGCTCTCCCATAATGAGGAGCTTGGTCCTGGTAGGTTTCAGGAGATACAGTATATTGCCAAAGTTCTGGGACAGCCCTCATTAAATTGAGGTATTGCAATCACTTCCATGGTCACAAAGTATATAAAATCATGCACCTCCATTTGTGAAAGACTGGGTCGCTCTCAGAAGCTCAATGAAATTAAGGATGGTACTGTGATAGGTTGCCACCTGTGTCTGGAAACGTGCGTACGCCACTTACCAAGCAAAGGTTGTGATCTATAAAAAACAAACTTGACTGGAAAAAGTGCATCGCGTACATAAACTCTGAACCATGCACATAAAGAGAAGAAATGAGAAAAGGCGACTCACATGGCAGAAGGATGAAACTGTTTGAAATGAAGGCCTACTACTGTGTAAAATATATCAAAATATTAGGCCTACCTCTGAGTAGTATAGGCTTGAAGCCGTTCTAAATAATCATACACTCATTTGATTGATTTTCCCTGAAGTGTGCAATAAAAAAACATAATTTTAGATAATTTGCGGTGCATAAAAAGAACCATGACTGAGGATAATAAACACAAAAGGAGATATCTGTTTTTGCAAAAGAACACCTCGAATATGTTGGACAGTTTAATCAGGAATTAAAAGTAATTTTTTCGAGCAAATACGAGAGCATAGTTTCATGTATTGTTATCACATGTTCGTTTCCTTATCGAGCCAAACGCTGTGCGCCAGTGTGTGGATGTGATGTGCTGCTTGTAAAAACACATTATAGAAAAATAACACTATTTTATTGTCATTTACAACAAGTCATAGTGTAGGCTATTTCTTTTAACTCATCGCTAGCCTCGTTAAGTGAGTGGATTGTTTGTGTAGCCTAAATACATGTTTAAACTCAGGTGGAATGAATCTGGTTTACTCTCTTTTCAAATGAGGGAATCCAAATTAGTACCTGGTCATCCCGTCTTGCATCTGTGTGTCCCCCTCCAGTCAGTGACGTCACTACTCAGCCCGTTCCTGCAGATCAGTTATAAAGGGGTGGACCTCCGGTGCCCCCTTTTCTCCGGTGCACAAGTGTTTCATGAAAGTGCGTTTTTACCCACCGAACAACATGCTTCAGCTTCACCAAAAGGAACGTCAGTGTCACACTGAGTTAAATCTCGTTTTGTAGCTTCTCTGTCAGAGTTTGCCTCCTTTTCTTCATGCAGTCAGGATGTGTTCATATTAATGAGGGGCGTTTCATTGACCATTTATAGGCAACTATGGGGGTTTGAAGGGTCAGACATGGAGCTCCCTCACATGCACCACATTTCAAGTTGATTGTGATTTATAAAAGGGAACTTGCTTACAAGTGTGCGTACACACGGTTTTATAAGTCTGAATATTTTTTTGCCGCCATTATTGGATTTTGGGCGCACATACATTTTTAGTGAGGATTCTACGCACAGTTTTATAAATGAGACCCCTGTTACTGTAGGCGGAGTTAGAGACGTCTCAAAAAT